>NC_046625.1:14609518-14967018 GCF_900324465.2 Anabas testudineus | reverse complement strand
TCAAAGTTTGTTTGTTTCCATATGATAAGGTTCAACATTACATATCTGGAGAGATAGGAAAACATGCACAATTGCAGTTAATTTTTCAATAAAGATTGAGTTTGAGTCCCAGTTATTAATTTTAGGCCACTATGAATTTGAGTTTGACACCGCTGCACTAAGTGTTTCATTCTCACGCTCTCAGGCTTATTGACATTAGAGCTTCCATAGTTGGTTCACATAGTGAAACATCAAGTTTGAAAAAGAAGGACACTGACAAAGTATGCTGTATTTAGTATGGTCGATATCCAGTGATTCAGGTTAGTGCAGCCTTAAGGCCAATAGTAGCATTAATAATAATAATAGTAATTTGTACGTTATTAATGCCCTCCTGGATCCACTTAAGGCGTCAAAGGTTCGGGGGTAAGTGTCCAGGGACACTTTGACATGTGGCCTGCAAACTGGAACCAGGAGCTGAACCGTCAATACTATGGTTCATGGATGACTGCCCTACCAACTGATCTACTGTCACCCCAAAGCAATACTAATACAAACCTTTTGTATTAGACTGCATCAGTTTAAGCCAAGTGTGTCTACTAAATTGGCCACTGGCTATATGTGCCCAATATGTTTCTGGACATTTTTTTGTGCTGTATTAATAGTTTCTTATGCTATTTCCCTTTACACTGTTGCTTCTGCTCGACGAATGGCATAAGTACAGAAGTTAACAAAGCCACAATATCCTGTGTGATAGCGCTATGAAGTGCTCTTAGTTTCGTATCACATGGCTGATCTCTTAGCTACAGCATTCACTTCCTATCAGACAGCAAATGCATGTCAATATTTTAAAATGCTAAATACTAGTTTTGCACTATTTGCACTATGCATATGTTGTTCTTTTAGCATAACTATCAGTGATGATGCCCATTGGGAAGAATTGTCTCCTAAAACGTTTTAAACATGGCAGAAAAAAAAAATCTTTAGGTTTTGTACTTTTTGTAAAAAACAATGACTGGCTACATTTGAAATACAAAATAATTTTAAAACATTCAGATGTATCTTAGATAATAAATTAGCCCAACCTCTAACCATCTGCCAACCTCTAACCATCTGCCTACCAAGTTATAACTAAGTCATGTCTGAAAATAGTCAACCATAGTAACACTCGTGTGGCTTATTTCTGAATGCCTGCATCTGCAGTTGGTTTCACTGTTGGAGCACTGTGCTTTGTCTTACAGTGGGCCAAATTTCCGCTAGTTGGCTGCAGTATCACATTCTCTTCTAATTGGACTAGGGAAATAACACAAATGAATGGAATTTAAAAAACTGTATTTGTAAAACCCAAGAGCAAAGTTTACAGACACAATGTCAAGTTATTTCACATAACACACATACCTCACTGTCCAGAGTTTTGTGTGATCAATTTCCAAAACATGATCCATAATCTAATAAAGGCATCATGGTCAGACCAGATTAGACTGAAATGTTCTGGTGTTTGTATCACTGAAGTAAACATGGTCATTACTGTTATTCTCTCTGTAAGCCTCAACATTATCCAATAACTGCTCTCTACCCTGCTCCATCTGTCCTGTTTTCCAGTTAGCCAATATGATCCTTCCTGAAGATGAGAACTTCTTGTTAATTTTTCGCAGAGAAGCTCCTTTGGACAACAGCGTTGACTTCATGAAGGTAAGATCACAGCTCAAAATCCTTTTCAGCTATCTCAATAGAAATATTCAATTAGCCACTTCATTAACTTGATGAGCATCTGTCACATAGCAATCATACAAAGGTTCATCCAAACAATAACAGTTAATTGGCAGGTTATTCCAGTTACCAAGTTGCCAGCTTACGTACAACTTACTCTATTTGAGATCAAGTCACTTATTAATATGTTGTATTTTTGTTCAAAATGTTGTTTTTACATTTATTCTGATATGTAATCTAAAAAGCTTCAGTTTAAACAGTTCAGTTCATTCAGTTTGAGATGCTCTGTAACAGCACTTAGGCCTATGTCTTTCTATATCAAATAATAAAAATTCCCAGGTTAATGTTGTGGCTGGTGTATATCTCATATAGTCTCATCATAAATGTGATTATAAAAAAAATCATATCAGTCTTTTTGTTTTACTGCTTCGTATGTAGTTAGACACATTCCAACTAATTCACCTCTTCTGCCTATTGTAGATATGGAGGAACTATGATGTGGATTGCAGTGGCTACATATCAGCTCAGGAGCTCAAGGTAAGGTTGTCAACACCAAAACAAATGTACACACCCTCTGACAAAACTTTTTTCATTAAAGTTTTTGCAGGGCTGGAGTCTTTCGAAACATTAATAAAACTGAAACCTGCTAAAGTTTACCGCAGACAGAGTGTTAATTTTCACATAAACCATAAAGCCACTTTACCATAAAACCTGCTAATAAAAGCGATAAGATAACAAGAAATAACAGGGCTATTGCACCAAGTTTAGGGAGTACTTATATACAGCATTGGCTACAGTGGCACAGTTCTGGGAGATGTAACTGTGACACAAGACAGCAGACAAGAGTGTCAATTTTTGCCATCTGGTTATATGTGCTCAAATTATCTTTTAGGCTTTTTTGAAAGACCTGTTCCAGCAGCACCACAAGGAAGTATCATCAGACAAGCTGGAGGACTACACTGACACAATGGTGAAAATACAATTCACACACAAGCACACAGGCAGAATTTCTGGCATGCTTAATCACATGTCACAATGATTTAATCTGCAATTAAAGGTTTGATTAAACATTTTCTAGTGCAGCTGCCAAAAGACACAGACGACAGTCTTCCTGAATTTGTTACTGTGCAAAGCTCAAGTCTCAGACAGCATTCCTATTGTGTTATAGAGTTCAATTATGGAAACACTCATTCATGCTGAAAATCAAATTGAATGAGTTTGCTTTAGTGTCACGGATGGTTTAGGAGATAACCAGCAGCAGAACAGAGAGATTCACATTACATCCTCTTTTTCTTGCAGATGAAAATATTTGACAAAAACAAGGATGGCCGTTTGGATTTGAATGACTTGGCCAGGTATTTTTTCAAAAAGCAGAGATGACGTGCAAATTACTTCAACCTATGATTGCATCACCTTATGGAATTATTCACCATTACATTGGATTCTCACTGACAAACTCTGACTGCTATAGATGTATTTTATATACAGAGAGAAAAAACAGCAGAAAGGAAGAAAATGTACAAATTTTAAATAAATATATATGTAAACATGGCTGTACATGAGTGTCTTATCTTTTGAAGTGAAAAGGTAACGGAGGTGACAGTTCCATCAAGACAAATATTTTTATATTTGCTCATTTAAGTGCTTGTAGTAAAATATGCATTCTTTTCCTAATTAGGATCTTAGCTTTGGAGGAGAATTTTCTGCTCCAATTCCGAATGGACGTAAGTATATTGTTTGTAACATATTGGTAAATAAAAACGTGAGGTTAATCACATTCCTAATAAGTTATGTTTTGTTATTTCTATCCATTTTCTTTTATGCTACATCTCTTCTTTTTTCCAAGGCCTGTAGTAAAGAGGAGAGGAAGAGAGACTTTGAGAAAATCTTTGCCCATTATGATGTTGTAAGTACAGTAATGCACTGGAACCAGATGACGACTGCTGCTTCATGATTTCATTGTATTGTATCTAAACTAATTATTGGCATGGGAAGCCCTGCGGGAAAATGTGAGAATGTGCTGGAAGGATTTTGGTTAAGAAAAACAAGCTATGAAAAATTACCACATTTCTGTTTCTAGCTAGTTTGTTGCACTTCTATAATACGTTACTTGATGCTTTTTGAATAGCGTTGGTGATTTAGTCTTAAAAAAATTTAACTAGAATTGAGACCAAAAGGTTACAGTTTGCCATATCTCAAAACAATCTTTTTTCACTTCGTTTATTAAAATCTCCTCTGTGTACAGACAGAACTCATTTGAGATCACAAGGGGAGTACTTCTTGGCACCACACCAGAGATAAAATCTTACCAGCCAAGGAAATATTTAGATCCACTAACAACTTCAGTCTGAGTCAATAAAACTGTCATGCATAATTTTAAAAACATACAGCAGTGTGCATAAAAGGGCTAAGAGCAGCAACAGTGAATCCAATTAGCTCCTCTTTTCCATAGTGAAATCATTTACTTTACCATTACTTTTTCCTCTCATTTGCCCTCTCACAGCGCTCGATAACGCTTGATAACAACTCATATGTTATATATATACACAAGTTAAATATATCTTAATGAAGGCCAAGCTCTGAAATAGGCATCAGTTCGGTGACATTTCCATTACTCAGTTAATATATGAATTTTGTTCCAGTGCTGTTTGTGCTGCATCCATGCTCACATCAAGTTGAAGTGGCCAAGTCAGAGTTAAGACAAAGGTGTTCACATACTTTATAAAATAGCCCAGATCCTCGTCTGTCTTCAAGCAGACGGATTTGCATTTCCATAGTGTGCCCCTGCTCTGGTTGGCCGGCCCAAGTCAATGACAACATAATGAATTTTGCATACTTTTTTAAGCTGTGGCTGCAGCTATGTTATGGCAGCTACTGGATATGTAATTGGAGAACTAAGTAGGAGAAGGAGGAACCTTTTCTTGTTTTGCTTTGTTTTTCTCCAAATGTGACTACAGGCACCTGGCTTAGCTTAGCGCAGATTTACTGTATTACTTCAGCTAAGAAATGAATTTAATGCCTGTTCCAATTTTAGTAATTGGGTAATTAACCTCCTGACTTACTCCTCCTCAGCTGCAATGGAAATTCAGTTTACAGATAAAGTATTCTCTGTACCACTCTGTTTGCCCTCAGAATAGCAGCTGGGGAGGGATGCGCTTATTCTTGTGTATCTGATTTCATCTTTAGTTTGACATCACCAAAGGGGCAGCTTTAACACTGCGTGCTCTGCAGGTGGGGGATTTAAAACTGTAAATAACAGGGACAAGACAATATGCCATAGTAATCACCTTAATCCACCCCAATGCTCTTTTTTGTCTTCCATCATACAAGCTCTTTAAATAAATAGTTGAGGTTTTTAAATTTGGTCTTAAAACAGTACTAAGGTCCTTATACTGTGATTATAGCAGCTCTTGTTTGCAGTACTAGGGAAATTGACAGTTAAATATTGTCATTTAATCTTTAAAAAAAAGTTTTTTGTGTATTTTTTTAATTGTTTGTTTAGAGTAAGACAGGAGCACTGGAGGGTCCTGAGGTGGATGGCTTTGTCAAAGACATGATGGGCCTGGTCAGGGTAAGAGTCTTTGTTACTGTCCTATGTTCCAGCTGTGTTTCATAATGACATGGCCTTTTCTTTTTTTTGCACATCTGGGTTTTTTATATACAAGTTTGTGGTGTATTCTACTGCCAGGAGTAAGTAAGAAAGTATTTTAATCGATATTTCTCACACATCCAATTTTTCCAACATCCTACAAGCCAAGTTTTCAATTTTTACAATGGCTGTAGTTGTCTTTTTAGTCTGTCTGTCTGAAATCATGTATGTATACATGGCTTTCGAGTATCCTGGTTAATAAGTGCATGTAATCGCAGTAAACAGGTAACTTTTAACATTTTTAATGTAATTAAAAAAAAATTTTGTTTAATGCGTCCATCTATAAAACACCTATTATTTTGCAGCATAAACCGTAAAATAAGAGTAGAGAGAGACACAGCTGAAACAAGTGCAAACTGTCTGAACAAAAAAAAGAAATCCACCTGGGAAAACTTATTCAGATTTATATGAGGCAATATGTTTTTTTTTTCCAGTCTGACGTTAGGTAGACTTTGATTTAAAAATGAAGCAGCATTACTCCGTTTTGATCTCTCCCTCGTTCACCCTTCTTCCGCTCTTGCTCTAGATATTAGGTTTGTGTGGCTGTTCTGTGCACTAGAGAACATAAATAAAACATAATACAGCATTGCATCGCTGTCTGATATCACAAAATAACCCTTAAGTCAAATGTATACAGGTTATCGTGGACAAATACTTTATATATACAAACACAACATTTACAGTACACTGCCTTCTGTTTCCCTTTTTCTCCTCTGCAGCCCAATATCACAGGTCCTGACCTGGACAAGCTGCGAGCTGTTCTGTTGCGCCACTGTGACGTCAACAAAGACGGAAAGATCCAGAGAAATGAGCTAGCTCTGTGTCTGGGAGTCAAGACTAAACCTTAAGGATTCATATTATGGTACTGAATAATTGTTGTATAGTCAGTGATTTAAGAATGTTACTGTCTGATTGCTAGATTATGTTATGGTAAAGTGTTATATAAAGTGTTATTTAACTCTGAATATAACATTAACACAATTCAATACTGTGGGATTATAATAAATACACACGTAAATAAATGCCTGTATATCTCCTGTGAGTTCAAATATTGTTTTTTGTGCATGTTGTCCAGCTGAAACAAAATAATGAGATGTAAGTGCTCTTCAATATTTATCACTGTAATATAAAGCTCCGTTATTTTAGTTTGGCCTTGACCAAAACTTTTGGCCACTTCTATGTTTCGCTGCCTAAAACAGATGCCGTACAGTATAGAGTCATTGTACTTTTGATATAATCAGCTGTCAACTGAGATAATACAACAATGACAACAAGTAATGAGAATAATTTTTCTATTCATGTAATTTTTACTTCTAAAATTTAATGTATTTCAAGATTCAAGATTCAATTCAAGATTCAAAAAACTTTATTAATCCCAGAGGGAAATTGTTTTGCCTCATTACAGTTGTTCTCAACACAGACAGAAAGAAAGAGAACCACAACCAGGAAAGATCTAACACCAACATAAATACACATAACCAATAACATCAACACAGAAAAACTCAATATAAATACAGAATATGTAAAATAGATGAATGAAATTGGGTCAATGTTATAGCCTATTGTGTATTGACAGCAAGTATATGACACAACTAACATTTCCCCCCAACCCTTACAGAGGGGGGAGGGATAGTACAGATTGATGGCCACAGGTAGATAGGACCTCCTGTGGCTCTCTGTGGAGCATTTAATGTTAATAAGTCTTTGGCTGAACGTGCTCCTCTGTCCAGCCAACACATTGTGCAGTGGGTGGGAGGGATGGTCCAGGATTGAGAGGAGTTTGGACAGTATCCTCCTCTCAGCCACGACATGTAGAGGGTCCAGCTCGACCCCCAGAACAGAGCCAGCCCTCCTAATCAGTTTGTTTAGTCTCTTAGTATCTGCCACCTTCATGTTGCTGCCCCAGCAGACCACAGCATAAAAGATGATACTGGCCACCACAGACTCATAAAACATCCTCAGCATGGTGCTGCAGACATTGAAAGACCTGAGTCTCCTCAGAAAGTTTGTTGTCCAAGTACACTCCCAGGTATTTGTACTCGGATATGACCTCCACCTCCTCTCCTTGTATACAGAGAGGGATGACAGGACTCCCAGTCCATCACCAGCTCCCTTGTTTTATTGATGTTGAGTTGTAGATGGTTGAGTCCACACCAGTCAACAAAACTGTCCACCACCCCACGGTACTCTGTGACATCTCCACCCTTAATACATCCTACAACTGCAGAGTTATCAGAGAACTTCTGAATATGACAGGAGTCTGAGTTGTACCTGAGGTCTGAGGTGTACAGGGTGAAGAGGAATGGAGACAGAACTGTCCCCTGTGGAGCACCTGTGCTACAGACCAAAGTGTCTGAGACACAGTTCTGCAGGCGGACGTACTGTGGCCGGTTAGTGAGGTAGTCCATGATCCAGGAAATCAGGGGAGTGATAACCTGCATGGTTTTTAATTTTTCTCCCAGCAGTGCAGGCCGGATGGTGTTGACTGCACTGGAGAAATCAAAAAAGATCCTCACTAAGCCCCCAGGCTTGTCCAGGTGGGTGTAGGTGCGATGGAGCAAGTGTATGATGGCGTCATCCACTCCAATATGGGGTTGATAAGCAAACTGGAGGGGGTCAAGAGAGGGTTTGACCAGAGGTCGGAGGGACTCTAGGATTAGCCTCTCAAAAGCCTTCATAATGTGTGACGTCAGAGCCACTGGTCTGAAGTCATTGAGGACTCTGGGACGTGGCGTCTTATTCACGGAAACCAGGCACGACTTTTTCCACCCAAGAGGAACTCTCTCCAGGTGCAGGCTGAGATTGAAAATGTGCTGGAGAACCCCACATAGCTGAGGAGCACAGGCTTTCAGCACCCTTGGGCTGACCCCATCAGGGTACAGCTTTTGTGGGGTGAAGCCTGTGCAGCTCTCTCTTTAACAACTTTCCAAATACAATATTTAGAATTTCAACTAACATTAATTATATGTACTTACTTTACTTACTGAAGGAAGTAATATTTTCATCTGATGATGACGTGTGGTAGAGTCATTATTATATCATTTATAAATCTTTAAAATAAGCTCTAATTATGAAGCTGCATTGACAAGCTGTTGCATTTGGTATTTATTACAGTGCAGAACTAGTGCAGAAATCTGAAATAATTCAGTAACTGACTCATCACTACAAACTACATAGCCATCTTTGATGAATCATTCATAGCCTCTTGAATGCTTTTTAAAAATCCATTCATTCACTCACTGTTATCAGAATGATTATAAAATGAAGTATTCAATTCATTATTAAGACTTTGGATGTTACATATCCATGTTATAATTGACTAAGCATCCCCCTCGAACCATTTATAGAGGAATTATTTCAAGAAACAAGTCAACTTAACTGAACATCTTCATTTCCACCACATACACAGAAACACAGGACAATGATCCTTCTCTTGTAAGACGCACAAAGCTGACAGGGCGAGTCCTTGTTTACATAGACACAGAATGAAAATCAACATGCTTAAGTAGATGAAAACCCCTCTGGCCACTAAAAGGCAGCTAATGGCGCAGATCTAAAAGCTTTATTCTGTCTCAGCCCACCAGAGTGCCTCACAAAGCTGTGATGACTTATTTGAGCTTTTCTGTCTGTATGTGTGCATCAGTTCATTAAACAGAAGATCGCAACTACAAACATAAAAAAGGAGACCTGATGTGTTTATACGCAGGACACTGGATACACTGTGGGTGTGGGGATGTGTATACTGTGATGTAGAGTTAAGGGCTTATGACTGTGTGTGTGTGTGTGTGTGTGTGTGTGTGTGTGTGTGTGTGTGTGTGTGTGTGTGTGTGTGTGTGTTTATGTGCTCAGAGCAGCTGCTGCAAAACAAACAGTTTCCCATTTATGCTGAAAGCTTTGACCTCCACTGTACTGGGGCATCATTTACACTTGATATTTAACTTTCATTGTGGTGCAGTAACAGGGAGTTTCAGTAATGTACCATCTCATCATCATTAATTGTTAATAGGTTGAACCACTATAATGGACACAGAAAAAATAATGTTCTTTTTTCAAATGCTAAATACAAATAGCAAGGCAAGTTGACGTGCTTTCTCTGATTTTATTTTGTTTAAGCAAACAGGTTTTCCAGTCTCTAGAGAAACTGATCTATGATTCTTTTTTATTTCCCATTATGATCCATTTTAAGTGAATAACTGTGCTTCAGGCTAAACCTGGACTATGTTAATTTAATATACTTGTAGACACTGTTATTTGATTGTCAGGATCATGAAAAAAATATATTCAGCCACAAACAGGAAGCCTGATGTTTGAGTCCTTTAGCTCTGCTGTAAAAGTAAAAAATAAATAAATATATATAAATAAATAAATAGATAGATAGATAGATAGATAGATAGATAGATAGATAGATAGATAGATAGATAGATAGATAGATAGACAGATAGAAATAAACAAAATGTTTTTCTCATTCATGTTTAGATGAAATCATTTTCACCGTTCAAATGTTCCATTTGTTCCACAGTGATGTAGCTTTTTGTGAACCACTGCCTCACAGCCCTAAACCAACATTGCTCTGGGCTCCCACACAGGTTATCAATGAGTTAGATGTAACTTAATTTTGAAGTAATGACCTTGTAGGATGCATTTATTTATTGATGTGTTCATTTGCTGTCACATTACCAAGTACCTGGGGCTGTCTAGCGCTAGTGTGTGATCTGTACATGATGTCAGCAACACAACAATGACGAAGATGCTAAACTAAGGTTAAAGAGGAAGTAATCTGTCCCTACCTTCCCCGTTAACTGCACTATATAATATTTTGAACCAAATGCACATTATACATCCATCAATATAGAAAATGTTCTTCATTTCATGCTCACTAGCAGCTACCTTGTTAAGCAGCATTTGGAACATACCTTTTAAAGTATGGATTATTTGACTGAATAAATTTGCCTCTGTTTATACTGTGACTTGATTTGAGTTATTCAGATTAAAAATAATTATAATAAAAAGCAGCCCAATGAGCTACTAAAACATTTTAGATGCTGGATGTAAGCCGGGTTAGGGTTTGTCACCAGGATTTTTTAGGTCAAAACTAGAACAATCAGGCCCAAATTTTACCAGTACTACATTTCATGAATTTTATTTTTTGTTTTTCTGAGTGAGAGAGTGAGCAGGTGAGCATAGAAAACCATCCCCTCCATGTTCATGGAGGGGATGGGGGATGAGACTTCACTTGAGACTTCACTTGAGATTCACATTGTTTCACATCTCCCTCTAGTGGTCGGACTAAATTGTTGCAGGCTTTGAATTAAATATTTAATTAGAAAAATGCATAATCTTGTGAGAACACAAGTAAAAACAAGCAACAACTGTTAACTCTTATGCAAATTTAAAATTTAAAAAATGAACTGCTGTGTGAATTTCAGGACCATATATAACCTGTTGAAAATGTTATTTAGTGAAATCAGTTTTCTTAAGTTGTACTCCAACATCTCCCAATCACAGTTCAATAATAATTAAAACAAACCGTATGCCACAAGCAAAAGGTCAAATCTTTGTAAATATCAGCTTAGAGTTTTTACCAACCTGTAAAGATTTCTAAAAATATATTGACACTTATATTGACATTATAGCTTATTGCATGTAAATTTAAGACATATATGGCAATTCTTACAAATAAATCAACAACATAATAAAACTATATTGAAACTATATTATAATATTTTAAAAAGACAAGGAGTCAGAATACTTTCTGAAGCTGTGCAAAGCAGTGGCACTGGGCTCTTTAAGGGACAGACTAATGACCCCTGATTTCTTTTTCATGTCTTTCCTCTCTTTGCTTCTTTTTTTTCCTGCCACCAGAGGTTGCTGACTAAGTAAACAACAAATAAGAAAGGTGCTGTAAATTGTAAACCCTAAAAGTCTGCCTCTGCCCTTCTTTAAGGTTGCGTTTCTGTCCCTCTCCTAGGTGAAACCCAACATTCCCATTCCTAAAAATGCCAGTGCTACATGTAGTTCACAGGAACTATAAGCTGAATTGTCCACATAATTCACAATGTATGGATCTGCCAGGTCACTGGTTGCCATGGTTTCAGCAAAGCTCCTCAATTACCTTTACACCAGAAGGTCAGCCAAGCAAAAAATATGTTTTGACAGACATGAAATTGAGAGAAAGATAATAATAGCACTCTACAGCCAAGTTTCTTCAAGAGATTTCTCTAAACCAATGCAATTATTAAGTTCACTGTGGAACTGACCTGAGACTGTTTTTACCTTATAAATTTAGAAACATCAGCAGATTACAGACATATGATGAAGTACTTCAGATGTTTTAGTTAATTAATTAAAGTAGCAATGTTGTTTGTAATTCCCTCTGAAAAAAAATTAAATAAAAATAAACCAAATAATAAGTCTGCATAAAAACCTACACTCCGCTCTGTGGGATCAACTAAAGAGGATGTTACTGTACTGTAACAGTTTCTTTTTACAGCGTTACTATTCCTGTAACAATCATAAAGTGCAAGTACGTCACACAGCACTTGGGACCGCACATAAAATGCATAAAAGGGACGAGTTTAAAATGAAGTAGAGTAAATAATGCAATGAGTTCGTTTCATTGTAAAGGTCTTTTGCGTCACTTTCTTTAAAACTTGAACAAACATAGTAGATTTACATCCACTGACGCAAACAATCAGGTAACAGCAGTGGAATTTGTGAATATGTGACTAGAACTTGAACCATCTAAGAGACTCAAACTGTCTTCATAGCAAAGTTCATTTCATGCTAACATTTCAAAACCTTATGACAACTAGACAATGTTAAATAAGATCGGTTGAAGGGAGCAATAACCATCAAACCTTTAAAAAATAACTCTAATAACAAATAACTGCTTTCTACTCATACATAGATCTGATTTAAACATATAAAGACCAAATCTAAGCCGTGATTAAGTATTGTGTTGTATCTTTCCATACAGACCTCCCTGGTTTTATTCTTTTTATGATTCTCTCTGCAAAGCTAAAAATAACAGTTCTAAAAATGTGACCATGTATTTGAATGTTTGTTTATTTCCATCTGAGACCTCCCCCAAGTGGCAGCCATGTGCCACACACAACCAAGAAAAAGTTAAAACAAACATCCCCATGGCACAGACACAATCCACCTGTGGCTGCACTAAACATTCAACAATGTCCTGTCTAAAATAAAGAGTAGATTGAGTGATGATAGGAGACAGTAGTAAGTGTGTTAAAGCAAAACTCTATATTTGATTATGTTAGATGTTACAGGTAGACTACAGCACAATGCCATGGGTAGACAGCACAACTGAAAATGCTCCACTGATATTAGTTTGTCATCTGCATATTACCACAACATACTGTATCCATCCACTGCCACCCACGATTCGACATAGCAGCCTCTGCACCAATGTTCCAACTCATGTCCAGTGGTGTACAACAAATAAACCCTGAGTGAGAGATTTGTGGTGGCCTCCCAAGCTGTTTTAAACCCACTGCCACTTGGCGAGGAAATTAAAATTATGAAAAGCAATGAACTTTACATGTAAAACTGTGGAGGAAATAATGTAAACTGACAACATGTGCGTGGGAGAGAAAAGAGAAATGGAGAAAGAGCTGAATTAAAAAAATAAAACTTACAGTAGAGAAAGTAAGTGAATGGAAGAGAGACAGTAGCATACAGTTTATTCTACCACACACACCTAGTCCAAGCATATATAGTATGTGGTCCTAAGCCTCTGGGGGCCACCAACTATTCACTGTGCCTTTCAGCCACTTCAGGACCTTTCAACTCTCTCTGAACCCAACCAGAGCCTGAGATGAACTCCCAGTGAAACACAATTTGTCTCCAAACAATCCCTGCAGCAACATCTGCAATGCTTTAACTCACTGGTTGTATAGCCCATTAAACTGACATTTCCATTTTGTGTCTAGTAACATGGACAGATCAACAGTGATTAAAATTCCTTTTAGTAAATGTCATGTGTAAAACAGACAAGTCTGCTTTAGAGTTATACGCATTAAGACTGGAAGCCAGTGTTTAATCATCTGAAAAACATGTATTTGGAGTAAAGGAAATGTTATGTTAGCCATGTGGAATTATTCAAGCTATTTGTCTGGGTTTCCTTTGGAAGAGCACTGATCAAACACAATCCAAAGCCTGACATTTCAACATTTTCTACTTATCCCACAAATTTTTTATGAAATATTAGGAGCATATGATGTCATGCAGGAATCATGTACACAGTATCAAATGCTTAGATTACATCATCGTTCTGCAGTAAAGTCTTCCTTATGGTACTTTACAAAGGAGTATTTTGTCATCCCAAACTATTACTGAAAATTACTAAAAATAAATAAATAATAAAATTTTTGGTCAAAATGACAACGAACAATGCAATGTGTTTATGCTTTCTCCCGTTTAGCTCTAACTGTAATATGTGAACGAAATATTTTAAGAGAGGGACAAAAAGATGCCAAATCCTTCACCTAATGCACCACACAGACTGTTTTTGTATGAGCTTCTGCAAAAACATTAATGATGCTGGTCTGTCTGTGTAAACGCTCAGTGAATCGTGGTGAGCTTTCCGAGGCGGGATTGACTGTGTGGCCTGACCACATGACAAAAGACTTGAAGCCCTACAGCAGAGTCCAACACCAACAGCTAGCCGGCTGACAGACCAACAGTTATAGGATTTTACTGTGGGATCCGTCTATGTTTGGAAAAGACTGTTGATCCTTAATTTAAAGCGATGCTGAAACATCTCCAACCACCGACCGATGAAGTGCATGTTAGATGATAAACAAAAGACGAGCGTGATAATAACACAAGTTGTAAATGTTAAAGAAATACCTGTGCTACACAGACCTCCACTAGACAAAGGATACAGACACATAGAGACAGGGAAGCAGGCACACAGAAAGAAACATCAACACAATCTTTCTGCCACACTGTCCACACTACAGTACGTCATATTTGTTCTATTTAAAAGTGCCAGCTTCCTCTCATTCCTCAGTCTCTATGCATGTGTCTTCTCCCATATGCTCTCTCCAGAGGTGAAATATTTCACAGATACCATGAATTTACGTGTGTAGATTTCCCACCTTATCTCATACTGTACCAGGCTGTCAGACAGTAAATAAGCCTATAAGTCTAGTGCTTTGACTAGATATAGATATTTGCACAGTTTACTCACGATTAACTTTCTGGCTGTCAGTTCAACATGATTTAGAATCGCATTCAAGTGAAAAATATGACAATAGCGCTTTTAGATCTTTTCCTGCCAGTGAGTGACTATAAATTTACACAATTACAGTGAAATATTTATTAAAAGAGTGAAACTGACTGAGATGATAACCCATGAAATGGTCTCTTTACTCACATGCCTGATTTTAGGTTAAGTATGTGGTTGCCTAGAGGAAGGAGTGGAGGTTTGCTGTCCCGACTCACCTGACAGAAATGCAGTGGGACATGGGAAATGGTTATTTATTAATGAAATACTGCAGGGATTTATCCAATTACTGGAAAAGGTAAAGGCTTTGGGTATAGGGATAGTGATAGCTGATATACAAGGCCGATCACTACTTTTTTACTTTTATCACATCGCTCCAAAAGGTAATCCATCTGTGAGCCTCACTTTATTGTGACTACAGCAGCTTAAAAAACACATCTTATAGCATTTCTTTATTTGTCTCGCTATTCAAAGACAGATTTTTTTGAAAGACAAAAAAAGCCAAAGTGGTAATGGAGCAGAAATCCACAAGGAGTCTGCAAACATAGCCATCCTGTGAAGTTTGACATTCTTCAACTTCCATTGGTCAACTGTTTGAATAGCAATGAATCAAGATTTTGGCTAAGCTATCCGCCACTCGCTGGAGTCACACGTTACTTACCCTCCTTCTTTCACCAGCTGAGTGAACATAAACTGTACTTGGATAGGACATTCAGAACAACAAAGGTGTTCACAGGTGAGATCACTAATAAATAGACAAAGTGCGGGGAGGTTTAAGATGTCTTAACATCAAGCAAATAGCTGGCTAGATGTGGTATTTTTTTTAACAGCTACACGGTCACATAGTTTAGACTTAAATGTCACTTAGCCAAGAACAAGCCATTGCTATAGAAACAGGCAACCAATACTGTCCTAAATAAAACTGGTAAAGTGGGTGTAACCAGACTGTAAATGTCAAATACCAAATGCTCAACATTTTAAACTCCTACAAGATATTTTTTGATAATTACCACATTCAATAAAAGGAGGTTTCTGTGTAAATCTATATTTAAAGACTCAGATTAGTGCATGTTGTCTAGTAAAGTCAACACTCTTTATGCACAATAGCAAATCAAAGTGCTTCACATCTGCATAAAGACGTGTAATCTAAGATCAAGTCAAATTACCATCACAACATTTCAGAGGTGAACTAGCACTGATTAGAGAGTGTGCATGTCCTCCCAGTCATCATCAGGGCTAACCAATCTGCAAAACAAACGCTCAATAACACCTAATGTTTTTAAATATAAAAGCAACACATGTGCCACAGAAACATTAAAGCAAAAAGTCGCACCACTCATTAAACCTGCAGTTATTTAGCAATAGCTCTTACCTTGGACAAGGTGTGTGTGTGCTGTCCTTCACCGACGGCCTCCTCCATGTGACTGTACTCCGAGGAAATGCTGAGAACATATGTTAGAGGCCCGGCTCATCTTGAATTACACCAAATTCATACTTTGATTGATTTTTGGAGCAGGCTGTCATCATGCTAGCAGTTAGCATGTAGCCGGATGCAAAAACAGTGTAGGCTAATGTTACGTTAGCACAAGAACTCACCCACCGGCTAATTTGTTCTTATTTGTGCAATACTCTCCACTGCATCACATGTCTTCCCGGTGTTTTTTTTTCGATAGTTATCGTCGTGTTGCTGCCTCTTTTCCACCCAGCGTTGGTTACGTTAGCCCGCCATCTTGTTTCGCCCGCCCTCCGTGAACGTCAACTAGTCGTTGCTCTGTGTGTAAACGCGCTGGTGTGTGGAGCTCACGATAAAGTTTCTATGTGTAAATAGCACTTTACTGATATCATACACCACCGTGACAATACAACTTATTTTAATAATAAAAAAGACAATTCACAATCAGAATTTAATTTTTCAACACGGCCGCCAGAGGGCGCCATAGACACTCTTTGGAGATTAACCTGTTAAAAGAGGAAGCAACTGTTTAATCACTATACAAATTAAGAAGTATGTACAGCTAGGATGATAAAAATAGTAAATACCCTCCCCTACATGCAGTCGCCTACTTATGGACATCTAGCTCAAGGTCTTTGTTACTTTTCTTAGTATTCCTAGTATTTAGGAATAAACCTCCAGCAGAACCAGGCTCAGGGTGGGCGGCCATCTGCCTCGACCGGTTGAGGTGAGTGGAAAGAGGAGAGAGAAAAGGACAGCAGGGTACAAAAACAACAACAAGCAGAACAACACTGGGCAGGTCGGTAGGACCAGTAAGTGCACTCTGGAAATATACAGATCCAAGGCCGAGGATATCTGCAGAGAAAAAAGACAAAGTTAATGGCATGCAATAGTAGCATTTGAATAGATAGACGAGAGGAGAGAGGAGGAAGTCAAACATATATTATAGATGCATAGGACATCTTTCAACACAACATTACTAATAGAAAAGGTTGGGTACCAAATCTTAATTTGGGTAGAGTTTATTTTTTATTTTTCAAATAGCAGATATGCATTCTTTTACTTTTAACCAAACTTATGTTAACTTTTTATAGTGTCTGAGGGAAGGTATAACTGAGTCATGAAAGCCACATGACCAGAATGAAACTCACTGATGTTAACAATTTCTTTCCACTGTCATCTTCATCCCAAATCTGTCCACATACCTCAGTTCTGAAAAAACCTTGAACACATTTCTGACCAGATGTGTAGAACACAGTGTCATCCCCCACTGATCCAAGCATCTGAGGGACAGAGTTTTCACTGTGTGCTATTTCAGGAAACAGTAACAATTCTTCAGGAAAAAAGAGTTTTCCACTGTGACCTCCCAGGTAGGGTTTCAGTTGGAGCGGTCAAAAGGTCACCACCCACTGTTGGTTGTACTAAAGGAAGGGAAACTCCTGACTCCATGTAATAATAAGAACATCACGTCTGGTGGATAACATTGCCTCCCTCCATTGCGGGAGACCAGGGTTTGAATCCTGGCTCTGGTCTACCTCCAGTAGGGGTCCTTAGGCAACACCTCCTTACGCTTACCCTGCCTTTGCTTTGTACCTTGTACCTCACTTGTAAGTTGCTTTAGATAAAAGCAATAAAAGGCATAAAAATGACTAAACTTTTAATAAAAAATAAAAGTACATCACAGAAATGTGCTAACAATACTCACAGAAAAGTGTACTGTACAAAAGAAAATTAGGTAATTACCAACCAGTTTATACGTGAACAGATATCATTTAAATTATATAATACAAAAATAAGAATTTAATACATAATTCATTCTGCACTGCATACCAACTGCTTTGCAGAAAGGCCTTTGTCTGTTTGTCGTACACTGACAGGATCTCACACTTCCTCCAATACTCCGGTGAAGCTCTCCAACATTCCTTCTTGTTTGTTGTCATAGTGCCAGCAGGACAGCCCCGCTATATAAGTTCCTCCTCTCCCGAGTCCCGAGGCAGAACGACAAAGAGATTACAACCTCCTGCACTCATATCAGCTCCTGTCATCTGAACTGAAGACAACTCTCCTGACTGCAGATATTTTTATTCTATTTTTGATTCTGCTCTATTTTTCAGGAAGATGGCTAATCTGCCAGAGAGAGCTTTAGTTATCTTTATCTGTACAGCACAGGTAGGAATTACAACTGCATGGCTCATGTTGTGTTTTCACTTAGCTGGTTCACATTGCAGTACCAGCTTTATAAGAATAACAATATCTTAACAAAAACACTACTTTTTACTTAATATTTAATTTAATTGTAAAGTATTGGTTTAAAGAACTTGAGATTTCCAAACATGTAAAGTGAAACCCCACTATTTTTTTTATAGGTGTTTGCATTAGTATGGTCTCAGGTGTGTCCTCGGAGATGCCAGTGCCCTAAGGAGCCCCCCATGTGTCCCCCTGGGGTGCCCTTGATCCTGGATGACTGTGTGTGCTGCCTGGTGTGCGCCCGTCAGAAAGGGCAGGTCTGTTCAGACATGAACCCCTGTGATGCACAGAAAGGGCTGCAGTGTGACTATACAGCCAGTGTCCACAAGAGGACTGGGGTCTGTGCTGGTGAGTGGGTCTGCAATGACACAAACAGGGAGTTATATATTTGAAAATGCTGAAATAAAAAAAACAATCTGCCATTTCTTTCCTCCAGCTCACCAGGGCCATGTGTGTGTTTTGGATGGCTCTGTCTACCAGCATGGCCAGATGTTTTTTCCCAGCTGCAAGTACCAGTGTATGTGCCGTGATGGACAGATTGCCTGTGTGCCGCGATGCAACGTGGATGTAATGCTGCCTGGGCCAGACTGCCCCATGCCGCGAAGGGTCCAAGTGCCCGGCGAGTGCTGTGAGAAGTGGGTGTGTGAACCCCAGCCCGAGGCCAGTGCACTGGGAGGCTTTGCCATGGCCGGTGAGTAGATTGCAAGCAGGGTGAGATGGTTAACACGCATACAGTACTATCGCCTATTGCTCTTTGACGTTGATGTCACTTCAGTGTGAGACACAAAGTTAAAAGGTTATGTACATTTGTCTGACCTCTTTGGAGAAAGGGAGCAGGAACCATGCGGGAAACAAAGTCAGGGCTGAAAAAAGAAGAGGAAACACAGAGGAAATGGACAAGAAACAGTGTTATCACTTTAGTCTAGAATGTGAAACAGTGATGTGATACAGCACTTTGCAGTCAGAAGAATTTAAACATGTCACAATCATTTTGTCTAAATGTTTTCTCAGAACATGTTGTAAAACATTTATCCAGTCTGACAGGCTACGAGATGTAAAAGCATATAAAAATAAAAGTGTGTATTTTCAGTAAATGTTGTATTATATATTATTAGCATTCTACTATATCATTCCTCCAAAATCATTCAAGCTGTGTGGGATATTTTATTAGATGGTTCTAACCCACTCCCTTGCATCTTTCTGTGCCCCTTCAGCCTATCGTCAGGAGGAAACAGTGAGATTTGATGGTTGGGATCCCAGTTTGAACTGCATTGAACAGACCACAGAGTGGGGCGCCTGCTCTCAAACCTGCGGTATGGGGATATCCACAAGGGTCACCAACAAGAACAGTGAGTGTGAAATGGTGAAGCAGAGTCGGCTGTGTATGATCAGACCCTGTGACAACCAGCGGGACCGGACGCAGCTGATACCACTTGCACCAAAGGTACTTTCAGGGTAGTTCTTTGGAATTTTATTTTTGAGTTTCGGCATTCGCTTTTGCTTAATTACATGCCACTAGCATGAGAATTAAAAGAAATGTTAGATTTAATTTGTAACATATATAATGCACATTCATTAAATGAATGGGTGTTTATCTCTGTGCAGAGAGGCAGTAAGTGCCAGAGGATGGTGAGGAGTGAGAAAGCCGTGCACCTCTCCTATAAGAACTGTACCAGTGTTCAGGCCTACAAGCCTCGTTACTGTGGCTCCTGCGTAGATGGCCGCTGCTGTACACCCCACAGAACCAAGACCGTCCTGGTAGACTTCCAGTGTGCCAATGGTAAAACCAGCAAGAGGCCAGTCATGGCGATCCTGACCTGTGCCTGCCACAGCCACTGCCCTCGGGACAACACTGCGTGGCAGACATCAGAGCTGGAGTACAGCACCTTAAGGTTATAGGTCAGGGAGTCACCAAAAGAAAATATTAGGATTATAATGAACAGTAAATCTAAATTGGATTCAATGAGTGTCTGAGTGTTTGAGTGTCTGTAAATCCAGGAATTGATCTCATCGTGCTCGTATTCAGAAAATGAGAATCCTCTTTTGAGGATCAAGTTAGAGAGAGAATGAAATCGCTCTGTGTCTCCCTCTTCTGGAGAGATATTTATTAGTGTAACATCCTGTGGACAAACCAGTGCTGTCTTCACTGTTGCTAAGTAAAGCACTTAAACCTTGTTATATTCATTCCCTCTAGTCATGTAGCTCAGTTAGAGCATACTACTAGCCAGGCTATGGTTGGACAGATTGTGATGATTAATTTGAAACCCCCAAATTAATGATTAGATAGAACATGTAGAAGGCAGAAAGAAACAGAGGATTATAGGAGGTAGTTTACTTTGACTGCGATGAGAATGTTCCAACTATGAGACACATTTTTGAAATAACTCGACTGAGTACTTTGACCTGGTCCATAATCAAGGGCTCAACCTATGAGAGAGGGGTCACTGTGTTGACTTAGTGTTATTTCTAACATCTGCCTGTTTTCCTGAAATGTATAATGTCTATGTTCTCAAACATGATTACAAATTGATGTTTTAGTTTTAGGTGGGATATTATTTTTTCATTAAAGGTAGTGCACATAAGTAGCAGCTATAATCATGACAAAAGTTTTGTAAATACTTGCTGTATAGCTTCTTTAAATGAGTGTGTATTAAATACACAGCGTTAATAATGTCAACATTATTGTATATATCGCTATGTTTTTTATTTTCCTGGCATTTTTAACTACTTGTACTACTTGACTGTACTGCTGAGTGCAACATATGACAATAAAATGTGTATTTTTTGGTATTGAAGTAAAAATCTTTTTAATTTACTGCTAAAACCACTTTTTTCCTGACAATGATTTGTGTATAAATGAACAGTACTCACTTGACCATATAAACATAATCATTACCTCTAGATTTACAAAAAATAGGAAGACCACCCTACATTATGAATTTCAGTTTCACAAAACTGTGATGACATTGTTTCATAGATCTTTTATTGATTGAGTCCTTATATTTCATTGTCATCTGGATATATAAAGTATCATTGGAACTAGATTAAACAGCCTGGCTGACCTCCACAAAAGGCAGATATTAAATAAAAGACAGAGCATGTTGTCTGACAGCTTCCCTCCCCTGCATTCAGTCCCACGGCTGCCCTACATAAACCAGTAGCTTAGATTGTAAACTCATGTCATCTCCTTTCTTTTGAAAACTGTTTCACTATGGTCTGTGGTCTTGGTAACTGAGAAGAATAATCACAGATGCCGAATGTTCAACTTCCCTTCTCGTATGCTGTAGTTTAAATTGTACCGCTATCCTTTTTCCACAGACACAAATGTGCTTATTTCACACATCTAGGATACAGATGTGTTCTCACTTGTCTTGGGAGCTTCCCTTTTAACTGTCCAGGATGTTCACGCTATCAAGTGGGACCCAGGAGACGCAAAACCCTGCTGAGCCCCTCTGACAGTGGGTGGTGACCTTTGACCTCCCCTCCTGAACCCTACCTGGGAGGTCAGAGTGAAAAACCCAGTTGTTCCCTGTCGAATTGGTCGTGATTCCTAAAATAGCTCATTGGTGGAAACTTTAGCTCATCTTGAATCAGTGGGGGCTCCACACCGACGCTGACATGTGGTTCTTATTATATTATGGCAATCGGTGAGGTGAGGCGAGGTGTGTGGGAATGTTACGTATCTTTGTGGATCCAGGATTTAAATTTTTTTCTTTGACTGTAAATATGTTAAGCTAAGTGAAGAAAACATGAGTAAAACAGATGCTAGAGACACAGCTTCAGGCAGTGACGGATGATTGGGTCCAGGTTGAAACGAATAAATCAACACTTGCTGGATTCCCCTGAAATTTAGTACGTTATGATTATAAATATTTAGCATGTAAACATAAATCGTGAGTATTTTAGCATTTTCACATTCGTATTCAGTCCAAAATACTGTTGTCAAAGTGCACAATACTTAATTTACACAATAATGTAGAAAATTAATAAAATGTTTAGAGGGTTTCAGTGAGTCAAATAAACTATTTTCTCTCACAAATAACATATTTAATATCTTTCTGAATTGAGACAGAAGAGAGGGCTAGTGTTTGTGTCATAATAGATAAGTAGACCGCTCCCTCTAGTGGTTCTTAAATGGAGGCCTACATAATGTACTGGATGTGAATTCATTTTGTGAATCAAACACTGAACACTCAACAATAAATGACAAACATGCAAATGTATAATTACAACTTCTAAAGTGCATGTGATTTAATGTACCTGTGCAGCCACAACTGTACCCTGTGTTTTTTTTAAAGAAGGACTTTATTGTAAATTAGTAGTGTAATTACAAAAATACATCTTAAAGCATGGGTACAAACCACGTCATGTACAACAACTGAAAGGAATCGAGAGAAAGACATAATCACTTAAACCATGTAAAACAAAGCTGAGTTGTACACACATACTCTGATTTCATCAGACGCTGACCCCTGAACTCTGACCTTGTACAAATGACACTGGGGTCAATTTGTCAGAATCTCTATAATAACTGATAAAATTAAAAGGACAATGCACACTGCAATATTGCTGAATGAGTTATGTGAAAGCTGTGAGCGCTCTATAATTTTCTTCCCCTGCTTTATTAGCCTCTGGACCCAGTTAGCATTCTCTATAGGGCCGAAAGGAAAGAATAAGGAAATTATGTTGTGATTGTGGCAAATTAAAGAGTGGATCTGAATATCAGTGTCTGGATCATAGGAGGACACCAGATCACACTTATGATCTACAAACACCAACACTGTATTTGGTTTCTTTATCAAGTACAGATGGACATCAGGGTCATTAGGCAAAGTTTTGCATGTACTGTTATTCTTACACCTAATGAGCCAGTGTCCATCCATAGGGATTGGCGTGAACGTGCTCTCTCCAAATACAGACTCTGTGAAAACTCCTAAATGCCAGCAGGTGCTCAACTTGACCTGAATTTCAAAGCAGGATCCCCATTCAGGAAAGCCCCTGTTCCCGGGTACATAGGGATATCTGGTAAAATGATGTGGGCCTGGGTCACCAGGAAACCACCAAATGTGAGGAGCTTGCATCTGATTAGAGACAACTCCTCTGGGTGTGACTTCATCTTTCCTCTTGGGCTGCATCGCTGCTTTGCTCTTCTGAGCCTTTTTTCCACTCTTCCGTTTCCCTTCTACTTCTGCTTTTTTCTTGCCCACGTGACCCTTCTTGTTTACAAATGCCCTCTCTAAAGGGACTGTATCGTGTTCACTGTGATCTGTACACAGGGCACAAATACATGTCAGGTCATTTTTGCAGAACAGCTCCAAAATCCTGTTGTGCTTCCTGCAAATCTTGTCCTCAAGGTTCTGCACAGGCTCACTGAGTGTGTGTCTCTTTAATGCCTCAACACTCTGATGAGGCTCCAGGTGTTTCTCACAGTAAGAGGCCAAACACACCAAACAGGTTTTAGAGGCCCTGAACTTGTTGCCAAGGCAGCAGTCACACGGCACCTGTCCTGGTTTGACAAGGAAGCGATTGTTGTCACCTGATGTTTCTTGATGATGCTTCTTGAAATTCTCCACAATCTCCCTAAATGCAGTGTTGACGCAAAGCTTGAGCCCTTTGTTGAACTTCTCATTGCACAGCGGACACTGACACTGCTGTTTACCTTCCCAGTGCCTGCTAATACAGGCTTTGCAGAAGTTGTGTCCACATGGGATAGAAACAGGCTCGGTGAAAACATCAAGACAGACGGAGCACAGAAACTGATCTTCAGACAGGAAACTGCTGGCGGAAGCCATGTCTAGAGAGGTTGTAAAAATCACTCATCACTATTGAGTCCTAAGATGAGAATGAGTATTTGTATACAAAGAATGGTTGAAAAATACAACAGCAACAGGTTTTATCATCTGTGCGACACCATCACACTACATACTGGTGTTATATAAAAAAAGATCTAGTAGATAAACAACACTGTTAAAAACTGCATCTGGATTTATGAACATAGAAACATCCTAATAGTTTCATTATGCTTAATATATGAACGTCCTTCAAATGATGAAGAAATACAGGAGTTAAACTTCACCTTCTTGTACATTGATGCTCAGATCTGCTCCAGTGTCTGTTTCTGTTTGAACAAACTGAAACTGTGTTTACCAGTTATTACACATCTACTATGTTAAGTTTCATTTCTACAGAAACGATGCTCCTCCCACCTGTAATTCTCCTCCCATTTTTCTATGATTCATTAACCTCTTAATACTCAAACTCTGTGAAACAAATTGTCTCACAAAATCAAACATTAAACATTTGTTGAATCTGTTTTTGAAGTACATTTTTTAGTATAATCATCATAATTATAATCATAACTTCTCCAACATTTCTTATGATTTAGAAACTTGCAGTAAATGTAAATGTAGGCAGGCTTTCGTTAAATGCACAATTAGTGTAACTACAAACATGCTTAGAAAAAAATAAACTGAAAACCATTTATAAAGGAGGAAAGTAATGGCAAGTACAAAGCCATTTGTAGTAATTATATTAAACATTCACAATAACAGTTTAGTTTAATTCCAGTATTGCTGTTTAAATTTATGTTAAACTGACCTTACTCAGTCTACAGGTCTGTAAAATAAAGGTATGCATGTTGTATGCATGACTTGGCTTTCCACATTTTCCAGCAATTGCATGGGCTTACAGTGAGCAGATCTTTCTTGATTTAGATTTGACGAGACCCTCTTACGTCTGTGCCCTGGTAAAAGCTGGCATCATCAATTAAACCAAATTAAAATTAGAGCAATGACAGTAATGATCATACTTAAAAGCTCTGAATATTGTGCCCATACGCCTGGCGTTTTGGCAGGTGATAGGACCAGAGGGGCACCATTCAGACCTTCCTCAGAAGGGCCAGGGCTGAAGAATGGATAGATCTTCTCTTTGAAGTTGCAGCCAGTAAAAGAGTAGATCAGAGATGAAGCATCCACGTCATAAAAAGATACCAATCCCTCCTCGTAATCTACAAATACCCCGACTCTCTCTGGTTTCTTTACCAATGGGAGGACGACGGGCACATTATTTAAAGCCTTGAGTTTGGTGTTGTTTCTCAACCTGATGATCCAAACTCCATCCCTGGGGTTTGGTGTGAATGTCTTCTTCCCGCGCATCGACTCTCTGACTACTCCTAAGTCCCAGCCAGTCTTCTGTGAGGCCTGAACCTCGTAGTAATATCTTCCTTCAGAAAACCCTTTCTTTCCAAGCACGTAGGCATATCTGTCGAATTTGTGTGGGCCTTTATTTGCAAACCACCAGATGTGAGAGGTCTGCACTTGTTTTAAATCCTCCGAAAATAAGAGCAAGTCATTTGCAGTGCACGGGTCAAAGGTCATGTCCACTGCATATTGCTGTCGAAATGCGTCCAACTTCATGCCCTCGGGCAGCGTCTCTAGATCCATATCTGCGTGTTCTGTTTTTTTCAGCATTCCCGGTTCTTCTTCAACGATTTTGGCACAGCACAGCCTGAATTTTTCATTCGCTTTCGCCGTCTCGTTGGCGAGCATCTCCTCCATCTGAACCATAGCTCTCTTCATGTCCTCGCTGCAGTTTCCATTGATACTGACATCGGACCAGTTCTTGGTGCATGGAGAGGAGGAGGAGAAGGAAAGGAAGTTCTTTATGAACTGGAGCTGGTCTTCACTGTGTGACATGTTCTCCAGCATAGGGATTCTCCTCTGGAGCTCCTTGTTTTCCTTCTCTAGCTCTTTGACCAGCACCTCAGCCTGTCTTTCTGCTGCTTTCTGCTTCTGTTCGATCACACTCACCAGCTGAGCCATGTGTTTTTGAATGGACACTACCAAAGTAGTGAAGATCTGGACAGTGTTCATTACTGCTTCATCTTTGTCTTTATTCCTGTTTTGCACCATTTCTTTTATCTCCTGAGCCTTCTTTTGTCGCTCTTGTATCATCTCCTGTACTTCCACCTTCTTCTGCTCCAGCTGAACCTTCTTCTCTTCATACTCTTTGTCTAAAGACACTGTATCATGACCACTGTGATCTGTGCACAGGATGCAAACAGAAGACAAGTCATTCCTACAGAAGAGCTCTAAAATCCTGTTGTGTTTCTTGCAAATCTTGTCCTCAAGGTTCTGCACAGGCTCAGTGAGTGTGTGTCTCTTTAAGGGGCCGACTGTTTCATGAGGCTCCAGGTGTTGCTCACAGTAAGAGGCCAAACATACCAAACAGGTTTTAGAGGCTTTGACCTTTTTGCCAAGGCAGAAGTCACACAGCACCTGAAAATTATTGGTGGTACATGATGTTTCTTGAGAAAGCTTCTTGAAATTCTCCACAATCTCTCTGAATGCAGTGTTGATGTGAAGCTTGAGCCCTTTGTTGAACTTCCTGTTACACAGCGGACACTGACACTGCTGTTTACCTTTCCAGTGCCTGCTGATACAGGCTTTGCAGAAGTTGTGTCCACATGGGATAGAAACAGGCTCGGTGAAAACATCAAGACAGACGGAGCACAGAAACTGATCTTCAGATAGGAAACTGCTGGCAGAAGCCATGTCTAGAGGAGAAGTGAGGTTTTCAAAATAAGAACCAGTAAGAGCTGCTCGTATAGAGTAAGTTATTGAAACACACACACAAAGAAAATTAAAAGTTCAGGTCAGATACTGTTGATGGCAAAAAGATCACAAAATGATTGTCATGACTCTATAGATGCTGCAAACTAAAGTCATGAAAAATGTCTGCTAAGTAATAAGTATTGATCAAATAAACAGAATCAACAGTGATGAGTTCTTGCATCTGGATTCATAAACAGATGTGAAAATGCTAAAATATCAGATATTATATACTTCACCTTCGTGGATACTCTGCTCTGCTCTTGTGTCTGTCTTTAAGGGAGCGGACCATCTGAACTATGTTTTGTTGTTATGGTGAGTGCTGAGTCACTATCTTAAGTTTCATTTGCCTGTAAATGTTGCAATTGCAAACCGGACCCCTCTTACGCTCCTCCCATCTGCCTTTTCTATAACGCATTAACAAGGAGCACACTAATTATGACATTACATCATTTGGAGCTTAAATCCTGGCTAATTGAGCCACAGTAATCAAGAATAAATAATTAATTAGCACTTTCTGATGTCACTTTACCCGGTTTTGTGCATCACAGAGTAATCATCACCATAACACCAACATAAAATATATTTGTTGACTCTATTTGCTACTATTTTTCACACTGTAGGTGCAGATGAAATATTCAAACTACAATGAGTCTCTTCTTGTATAGGTTTAAACATGAAAGACTCCCAACAAATGTTTATTCCTATGGCAGACTTACTGATACTTCAACTAATAACTTACCAACACATTAATAATTTCACAGTTATTCGTGTTTGTTGTGTTTTTGCCTGTAAATGCAATCTTTAAGACCACTGCCTGGCTTTATTATTATTATAGGTACCCTGTGGAGACGTTCACCGATGCTCCCTCATACGGAGAAAAGATTTTCTGAGCGTGTTTGTTCATGCATCTGGAGGGACAAAGGAAATAAGTAAAAATATAACACAGGAGCCATAAAGTACTGTTTGGCTCCAAGCAGAAATAAACTCAGACACAATATTTCTCAGACTAACAATTTCCACATTTTGATACCATGTAAAACCACGCAGAGAGGAAGCTTGAATCCCCTCTTGAACCACTGAAGTGCTCTTGAGCACAACACTTAACACACTCTCTTAAATCAACCAAACAAATCCGATGTGTGTGTGTGTTTATGTGCGTGTATGTGTGTGTAGTCATACCTCTGCCTGCAGCAATAACCAAAACAAAAGTGTGTAATCAATGCGCTGGTTGACTGAGGATTTAAAAAAAATAAAAACAATTCATTAAAAGCCTTTAAATACCATCACCTTTAATAGGATTGAATTCTTTGTTTGTTTGTCTGTTTTGAAGGTCATTACCACAACAAAGAACCCACATTCCATCTGATAGCTCATTTCCATATAAAAGTAAAAATTAACAGTTACCCCTTTGCCTCATTAAACCTAAATATTCACAGTGTTTCTGTTGCAGTCTCTTTCTCAAAATAAATAAGCTAATCCCCTCTTTGGTGCAGTTCAGTAGTAATGATCCAAAGTACATGTAGCTTGGCAGGGATGTGAAGAAGCTTGGCTCCTGTACTGCGCAGCATCTTTGTACTATTCCCATGATTCCACTACTTAATGAATTATGACACTGATGATGATGTACATTATTCACAATAATGTCCTTATTTCCCATAATATTCACATTTGTGAATATAAATGAATACAGCAACTGATTTTTTATATTTTTAAATTGTATTTCCTCATAAACCAACAATAATAAACCCATCATTTAGAGAAGCTATTGCTCACTGGAAGAGAACCAGTCCCACTGTAGAACAGTAGAAAATGTTATTTAGGGGTTTGTTGGATTTTTACCGTTATACAGGGACAAAATTGCCCAAGAAAGTCAAATTAAAATGTCTCCAGTAGGTGTCATAGCTGCATTTCTTATAGGCCAGTGGGTAGGATGGTTTTCCTGTGACGTGTTTTATGCAGGATGCTGTGAAAGCTGTTGAAAGAAAAAACATATTTATACAAACTAAAGTGTTCTTTCATTCAAAATGATGAAACGTCTCCGCACTTTAAAGCACTTGGTGCGTTTTCCTCACTACTGGAGTGTGTCCTGTTGACTGTCCAGCTGTCTCCCTCTCCTCTCAGCGTGCCCGTCAGTCACTTTGCCCAGCGTTTGAACCCGGGTCACCCCTGTGAAGAACGACCTTTCTGGACCACAGGGACACCCTGCAGCCCGAGTTATTGTAGCATGAACACTGGGTGCCCCCTCGCCCTCCTCTGTGTTTTTAATATGAAGTCTGACGAGCATAGAAGATGGGCAGGGAATGGGGGTGTCCTTTAGAACAATAATAATAAGGACAGAAATGGAGAGGGGAGGACTTGGAGGGGGGGTCTTTCCCTGTCAGAGCCTCCTGACAAAACGCCCCCCCCCCCTCTCGATTTGTGTCTGTGGAGGCTTGAAAACCGGCACAGACGCATTCCTTTACGCGCGTAGCCGATCTCGCTCCGGCAACGTGAACGCGGTCAAGCAGACTAAGTGGGACTCCCAGGACAATTGAAGACCTAGAATTTCAGGTCATGTTGTAGATTAGTCTGTTTTGTTTAGAAATGTTTCAGAGCCACAATGCACAGGGCCACGTTTTCTGTCACTTCCTCGGCTCCATGTGACCGAATGACGCTGGAAACGTTATTTTATCCAAGAAATAGAAAATGTCTAGATAAATAACCGACATCACTGATTGTACCGTGACAGTTCATACATGTTTACATAAAGAAAATGATCATAGGATAGCTGTTATGTTTGTAAATCCTGTGCGTCCCTCCGCGTCAGTCATCGTGCCTCTAATGTTTTGGGGGAAATGATGAACACGCTTCGTCCGCGCTGGATCTGGAGATGGGATCGGTTGACGGCGGGGGGAGCAAACTCCACCCAGCAGATAGGATCTCGGGCAGGCGGAGCAGAGGACAGCTTGTGCCGTGAGGGCTCCGGCTGGTTGGTCGGAACGATTTGACAAGTCCCACAGAAAAACTTCTCAGGGGCAAAGTCCAGGCTGAGCGCGAGGGAGACCGGGTGGAAGTTAACGTGCGAGAGCGCGCCGGGAACAAAATCACATGTCATTTTAAAGACATGCTACAAAGATGGCGGTGGTATTAGCGACGGGAGTTTTGGGTGTCCCCGGAGTGCAAAAAAGTGGATTTGTGGAGGTTTTGGTGCGGGAGCAGTGGCACAAAGTTTTGGTCAACTTGAACGAGGAAGCGCTCACGTTAAGCTGCGAGGAGAGCAGCGGGAACGACAGTGTGAACGACAGCGTGAACTCAAACGGCGTGACCAACGGATCTTACCTGGACAACACCAACACCAACTCCAACAACGGCCCCCACGCGTCGCGCACGGCGTTCACGGACATCCCGGAGCGGGTGCCCGAAACGATCGCCAACAGAAAGCGGTGCGTCAAGGTGACCAAGCAGGAGATCGGGGGACTCGGGATCAGCATCAAAGGGGGGAAGGAGAACAAAATGCCCATCCTCATCAGCAAGATATTCAAGGGGCTCGCAGCGGACCAGACCCAGGCTCTGTACGTCGGGGACGCGATCCTGTCCGTGAACGCGATGAACCTGCGGGATGCGACGCACGATGAGGCGGTGCAAGCGCTGAAACGGGCCGGGAAAGAGGTGACTCTGGAAGGTAAGCGGGCTGCCCAGTGTGTGTGTGTGTGTGTGTGTGTGTGTGTGTGTGTGTGTGTGTGTGTGTGTGTGTGTGTGTGTGTGTGTGAGAAAGAGAGAGAGAGAGATGGAAAGAGAGAGACTCACTCTGCTCTTTAGTTGATGGATTGTATCATCTCCTCAGTTTAGTCAAGATTAATCTGTGATTGGAAAATGAAAGAATGTCATGTATGCAAGGGCAGGTCGTTGCTTTATGCATATCCAGTAGGTCAGTGACCCATGATTACACAGTAAAAGTGAAGCAAGTCGTCTGTTCTACCTGCCAGCTGATTGCATTCACTTAGCGTCCCAGGTATAAATCACTCCCTGATTAGACCAACAGAATGAAGAGCAGCATGGCTCTGAGTGTTGAAGCCTGGGAACGAAAACCTCTGCTGTAGAATGTGATTTATTTTTTCCATTAGAGAAGGAAAGTGCTGCTTATTTTATTATGTCTTTTATCTGCTTTTTTTTTTTTTTTTTCCCCCACACACCTGTGCAACTGATATTTCATTCATTTTGTTGTATTTGCGTATAAAGCCACAGTTTCCACACAGTCACCGCCTCCAGGAACAAAAATCAGTTTTTCCTCGTCTGCATTTATCTGCAGATTTATTTAATTTAGAGAAGAATAGAAAAAGGCACAGTTTTTAGGAAGTGTGTGTCGTGCAGCTTCGCCGTCGGGACTCCTTTTGGGAAACAGGAGGACGACTGGCTACCTTTTGTGCAGAAGAGCAGTTGATATTTCTAAGGAAACAATTATTATGCAACCAGGGGTGCCATGGGAGAACCATCAAACTCATATCATCTGTCTTCCCCTCACACTCCTTTTGAGAGCAAGGCCACTCAAAGAATCTACATTTCCTCAAGCCTCTCCCTTCTTCAGTTCAGTTGAAACGTGAAGAAGAAACTCCAGCTGATGGTTTTCAGTTTCCACTCTATTGGATGAGCGTCAGTTTGACCCCTCTCACCCCCTCAACACACACATGCACACAAACATACGGAGCCACATACACACACAAGCTAATGTTGCACACGTATGAGATGTTTTTTTTCATCCCTGTTCCTCCAAGGACTCATGGAGTTAGACTCATGGAGTTACGATAGTAAGAACAAAGTGTCTCTCGCTGACTCTCTCTCTCTCTCACACACACACACACACGCTCACGCTCACTCTCTCCACCACACACACTCACACATACAAACATGGTGATGATCTTTCCCAGTGGGACACAGGGGCTATGCTGCAGAGGGAAAAGCAGGTCCCAGCTGAAAACTAACTGAGATAAGAAATAAGGGGAGAGGGAATGAAGCAAAGAGAGAGAGAGGGAGAGAGGGAGAAGTAGGAGGGGGTAGTGCTGAAATGTGAATTTAATGGGAAAAGTGCTCAGAGGGAGAGGGATACAGTAGAAACAGACTGAAACAGAGGGAGCGCTAATGAGGGAGGGTGAGTGATGGGACAGAGAGACTATAGAGAGACAGAGTTCACTATAACTGCACTCTTACTGAGATCATTTGCATTTAGCAAAGCAGTGAACCATGAGGGATGAGTACAAAGTGTTTTGTTTTTTCATGCTATTGAGGATGTGAAAGGTGCTTAACACAAAACCAAGCATGTAAACTGTCATGAATAAAAGAATACCCAGTGATATGTAGAGCATAAAACTGTATGATATTCCATGTTTATCCCTGTGTACAAACCTGCTTCTCATAGTCAGGAGAGTGTTACAGGAGGGAAGAGATCAGAAAGAAACATATTCAAGTGTCAGCAGAACTAGTTCAGCCCTCATGGCATGTCTGTCTCTGTTTGTGCAAGAGGGATTTTGCACCCATGCTTGTAATCTGTCTGTTTTACCGTAGCCCTGACAAGCCATCTTGGAAACTCATTTGGCAGATGGAGGACAGATACAGCTAAAACAGGCAGCGGCCACTTGCTCCCACTTAAAGCAGGCTTTAGAAGCCTGCATTAAAACTGCTCTCGAACTAGAGGAGCAGGGTTCAGCGCCCTGTGTCAGGGAGCAGCCGCTTTGTTAAAGTGTCCCCCTGTGCAAGATGCAGACTCTCTGCTGGCTCTGTCTAATGACTCAGCGTGTCCCCTTGTTAGGCTTCACTGCTATGAGGATCAGTGAAGCCTTTGCAACTGCGTCCTAAAGCTCTGAGCAGCCATTATGGTGGTCTAGTAAAGGTCTGCTTATGCACAAATAAAAATATATAATTAAAATATATATTGATGAATAACATGGAAGTCTCCTTTTGCAGAGTTTTTTAGTTAAAGTCCTGTGAATAAAAAAAACAGCTAAGTTGGCACATACGCACTCAAGCAGCAAAATGGAGTTCAGCCATCATTATTATCATTTCCTTCATTGCAGTTCTTACTGTGACATGTCAAAATGTCCTCAGTGAAAAATGCCTAATGGCCAGGTAGCTAGCCTGTGTGGTGTTGAGAAAGTGTACTGGTTTTTTGAACTTCTCTATTCCTCACACAGCTACTTCCGTCACTTCTAACAACACCGTGAATGCCTCTGTTCCTTTTTTATGATTCCTTTTGTCACGTTCTTGAATAAAGATTGTGGAAGACAGTGTGATTAGCCAAGAGGAGGTTATCGCCCCATTTGGATGGGATTTATTTCTGCAGGGTAGGTGGGGTGAGGTTATATTACCTGCCCTGCTCTGGACCGCTGTAGTATGTGAGTAATATTTCACCCACGCCCTATAACAATTAGGATAAGATATCTGAAGATAACATCACTTGTCCTCCCGTTGGCTCATTTAAATCCCGCCTGCCATAGTGTCCTTGCATTTTGGATCTTTTAAGTTCCTGAAGTGCTGCCTGTCCTTTTATTTTTATATGAGCTCTGTGTAAAATGTGACTTTTCTTGTGTGACAACTGACAGCAGTTCCTGTTTGAAGCCATGTGTAGCCAACCGCTGAGACAGTGAAGTAAACTTAAAAGTGTGTTAATTCTCAGGCATGTTGGGCCACTTATGGAGTTATGACACTATGGACGTTTACACCATTTTTTGTGGTTTGGGTTAACATGTGGGACTCTAGACGTGATTGGATGATGTGTTGTATCAGGTCATTCCAGGTGCGCTCAACGCTCAAGCATTGCAGATGGCTTCGCTGTGCAGGTCCTTTCTTGTCCTGCTTCCCATCCTAATATCAAACCCCTGTAGAACCTGTCAGACACAATAACAAAGTATTACAGGTATCAGTCTGAGGTGCAAGACGTGGACACACAAGGATAGTACCCTTGCTACTCCGAGTTGACATTTTTATTATAAAATGTGTTTTAAACAAGTCTTTGGCAGGGCTGAACAAAGATTTGTTTACAAATGGAGATTGGAATTGAACAGAATCCATCTGTCATGTTACAAAGCTGCTCTCTTCTCTTTTTTTAAAGTAATGATAAGGCTCTAGATTCTGATCGATCAGGGAGGCATAAACACCTGCCACCACGGTTTCCCTCTGAAACCTGCAAAGGAAGTTAAAGAAATACACAAACTGTCAAGGACAACATTTGAGGCATTTTTGACTATCACTTCACAAGAATGTGAATCAAAACAGCAAAGATAGAGATAATGAACAGGGAACTAGGAAGAAACACTTAGAATAAGTGGAAGCGTTTCCTATATTGAAGTAATGGACGTGCTTTTGCTCAGAGCAGATAAATGTAATGGAAAGTGGAGGGAGAAAACAGTTCAGGTTGAAAATGGCAGTAGTTACCCTGCAGAGGAAACACTTCACCAGATGTGAGTGAGTGCAGGAAGACGGCATCAAACAGTGGTGTGTGTGTAAGCATCGAGACTAGGAAGCGGAAGAAAGGCTACTGTAAAGAACATCTGCCAAAACTTCCCAGCAGACAGGAAATGAGTCAGTGTCCTGTAAGCTCTCCTGTTAACAAGCCTCACCTGTTGTCACCTGACATCTGGATGTATTTGTGTGTGTGTGTGTGTGTGTGTGTGTGTGTGTCTGTGTGCGTTCGTGTGCTGCTTTCTGCTGTGTGTGCATCTGAGTGTGTGTGTGTAAATCTGATGAATGTGTGTCATCAGATTTAGTCAGTAGTGTAGTCTAGACTAGTGCTACAGTCAGTATGTGGTTGGGTGTGTGTGTGTGTGTGTGTGTGTGTGTGTGTGTGTGTGTGTGTGTGAGTGAGAGAGAGAGACTGTGTCTACCAGCTGACTGTTGATGTCATTACAAGCTATCATCTCCTCCGCTATCCGCTCAGAGCGGATGACGCTGATGATAACAACATCAACTGTTGTTGTTGCGAAGATAATAGATTGAATCACTCTTTCCTCTTCTCTGTGAATATTTATACAGCCAAATCAAAAGGCAAGAGGCCGAGAGCTGAGGCTCGTCTGTTCCTCCCGTCAGCTTGGTTTGAAGAAGCTCCTCTCCCTTCCAGGTGTAATCGTTGCACTTTTGTTCTTTTTGTACTTTGCGTTTGTTTCGTTTCCTAGTTGTGGTGGTTATTATAAAACGGAGAAACATTTCAGTTTAATGCTTAAAGCAGGAGTTTTAAGAAAATATCTACCAGATTGACCACGAAGGACCCAAATAAGAAGTGTGTTAGGCTGGTACGCCACCTCACTGACTTCTGCTGAATCCCTCGATGAGTCAACAAACATACTTCTGCAGCAACCATCTGTTCACACGTTCTGTGGTTGTGGTTTTGAGGAAGATCTGTGGTTTATGTTGCCATTAATGGAAATAATGAAACATGCAACCCACAGCTCTCGGGTTTAATGTGTGATCATAATAAAGATATTGTATTGTGCCTTTCACTTTTTCCACCTTACGTATTGTTTTTGAGTAGAGTAAGTCAGTAACTTCAAAGTAACCTTTTCTTCGCAACCGGAAGAATTTGCAGCTCCAAATTGTAGATTAGTCAGAGCAGTGACATTTTGGAGGATGAGGATGCATCTTCTTCATCTTCTTGCCACATTTAACATGTCCGTCTGTCTGGATAAACTACTGTAAATTTGCCTAAAGCTGGTTTCCTTTGGGGTTTCAGTTCCTTCTCTCTGTTAACAATTCAGCGCATTTATACACTTGCATGCTACAGTGACTCAAACTTTCACCTTCACGCAGTCATGGGATTATTCACAGTCAGAATAAAATGTCATTTTTTAAAAAATCTTAAGGTTCCAAAACCTTTTTTGTCTGTGCCTTCAGCACCACGATATAATCAACAACACGTTGTACAACGCGACGCACGTAAAAACAGCTTTCTTTCCTATGCACGTATTTCACGCCTCTTCAAGTCGTGGGAAGTTGTGGGCTTGCAGAATGTTTGTAACTGTTTGACATGAAGTTCAAGGTTCACTGTCAATGAGTAATTCTACCTACGCACTAACGTCTTTGTCCGATTGCTTCTATAAAATTCCACCTTGGTTACTATTTATTGTTAAGGCCACATTGGAGTGGTTTGTAATACATTGGTCCAAATCTTGTAAAAACATTGTGTGAGGCTGGAATTTGCCTTTCGCGCTGCTGTAGTATCCAGATGCCTGCACTGGAGTAAAAGCTCTCATTCTGCAATCAGAGGAGCATTTCTCTTCCTTTCTACCTCTTTGCCTCGGTCTGTTCCCGTTCCAACTTCTGCTCTCTCTCCCACAGACTTAGAATTTCTCACCACATAAAAATCCCCATTTGGAGCGCTACAGAAAGTCTATTGACTTCAGACCTCATTAAATATGGATCATTAAGTGAAAGAGACACAATGAGACAGATATAGTAATTACACCTGATGTTATAGAGCAGAGCGTATGTGTGTGTGTGAAGGGGGACTGGTGCTGTGCAAACACATGCTGAGGAATGTGACTGAACAAGTGTGTGTGTGTGTGTGTGTAGTCATTGGGAATGTGTGTGGCACTATAGATACAATTGAAATCCATGGACTGTTGGCTCCACTGTCCACACTGAAGTAATGAATAGCCTCATTTGTAAAATGTGTAAGTGAATGGGGGTGAGTACAATTTAAGAAATAATTGAATGGCTTTTAAATGTCACCAAGCGAAGTGAATGGGATTTTCAATGGGGAGTTGAACAGTTGGTCTGCAGTGATACACTCTGCTATTTTTCCATCTGCATCATGACTACAGTATCAGCAAGCTACTAATGACGAGTGGGAGTCGCAATAAAAAAAAATAAATGCCATGTCTGTGAGTGCATACTCTCTTTGTCTCAAGCGTGAGTAAGAAAAATGGAAAATAAAATCAGAGGGGAGTGCCTCATTTGGATTTTTTGGGGTTGAACTTATGTAACCAACTTGGAGACCTGCTTTCAAATAAAGGCTCAAGTAGCACGTTCCCCCGTCCTCTTCAAGTTCTTACCGTGCTATGGAGGTTATTGTGCGGACTTGACTGTGTTGGGGCTGTAATGGAATAGAAACATGACCCAGGGGAATGCACACACATTTACGCACTTCCAGAGTAATGATCACGGACACGGACTCCACCCCATTTATTTTCCCCTCTGCTGGAAACACTTACAGCTCTATTTCTGTGATGAGTTTACATTTCCTTCTTTCAGGCTTTCTTTGTAAAAGTTAATGGAAAACAAATTATCCACTCAGACTTTTCTTCAGTTGACTCAGTTGAGCAAATCCACTGTAGATTAATATGCTAAGATTTGAAAAGATACTGTATACATAGCTTAATCTTGTCTTGGGTACATTTACCTAACTAATAATAACTTTAATTAATGCTTAATTTGTCCACAAACCTTTTAAAATAAGTTATTGAAATCCAGAAAATGTATGTGTGTTTCGCTTTTTTGCTTGTGAAGTACGAGATAATACCTGAAAAGGTGGAAGTCTGTTGATTGTAATCCCACTGAGTGGTTCTTTGGCCTGTGCATCACCCGTTACAGTCGTGGAAATTCGATTTCACTGGATATTGTCCCTTACTTTAACAGAGAAACTGTTTCAGTGCTACTGTCCATTTGGTATTACTTTGTCACACTCCTCATAGCATTAAGTAAAGTTTTGCAAAGGGTAAAACAAAAAAGATTTATGGTTGATGCCAGAGGTTAATAGGAGTCCTGGGAGTTGTGTGTTTTTGATTTATTGGTTGCTGTTGTATTTTTTCTGTGGATAGCAACACTGCAACACTACACAGATATATGGTAGCTGGTTAGGTTGTGTTATGCTTTAATTATATTGTGTGTTCAAAGCAGACTTTTATTTAATTAAATGTGTTAAATTATCTTATTAATTCCAAGTGATGTTTCGATCCTTAATACGGGGCTCTATCTTTCACATCGCATTGATCATGGTGAGAAGATGTTTTGCAGTAGCGACGGCATTTTTTTTTTTTTTTGTATCTCCACCATCAGCAATCTCTACTTGCATCACAAAGTTTTAGAAAGCAGAAGCTCCTATTGATGTGCTGTTACTTTTTTTTTAAGGAGACATGCACAATGAATATTTATGCAGCACGTTGTGGTTCATTGACCGCGTTGTCATTTTGCTACTGTTTGCTATTATCGTGAACTGACATAGTGGGTTTGATAACGTCGAGTCTAATAAAATGGTAGGAAAAACTTACCAGTGCTTACCGGATAACGTCCAAGGTTCAGCAGTAATGCTGGGTTATCACTGAAGCACATACACACAGTTGTTTTCCATTACTTCAGACTAACATGACATCGACATGTACACGTCTCATTTCCTGGACTTTACCTTAAAATGTATGATTTACATTATGTGGACTTGCTTTTTGTCCCCAAACGGTCTCAACAATGAGACAGATTTATGTCCCCACCACACCAGTAGTGCAGGTACACACAGACACTTTGTGGGTCTAAGGTATTTCCTTCCTTTGCAGGTCTGTCATGCTTTGCCGCACAGAAGATAAGTCAGAGAGAGCGATGGTGTTATTGTACACGGACATCTCTGATGAAAAGCTTGTTGGTTGTTCCTTTTTAAAATTTAAATCCAGCATGTTACTTTGTGTCACCTGAGTCTCATAAATCTATAGATCTCAATAAACAAAACCAGACAAGGTCCAAGTCGTCATCTGACTGGAGCATGTTTAATCTTTTCAGCCCATTGGATTCAGTGGTTTTGTGCCTTGTTTGTGCCTTGTTTTTGCCGTGCTTTAATCAGATCTGACAGTGTGGTTTCTTATGCTGCTCAATTAGATCACATTGTCTCCGTAGGTCCATGGAGGACACTTACACATCACCCCCATCTCTTGTTCTTTGTTAGGTGTCAGCCTGTCATCTTTCCTCTACAGGTTGGCGGTTACGCTTGTTACACTGTCTCACAGGGCTCTGTAGTGCTTCTCCCAAGAATAGTTCATATGCTGGATTACAAATGTCACAGCGAATATGCCAATTGCATGCGGCCTGTACAGTGGGATATGCCAATTAAACATCCAGGGCATACAGAGGATTCAGAACATGCAGAGAGTGTGCTTAGCTCCCACTTTTATCTCTGCCTTTCTATTTCTGTCTTTCACTGAAACATGTGTCCTGTCTGCTCTTCTCCTCTTGTCTTCTCAAACCTACAAACACAAGGAATTTAAAATAGTCATCAGGCCTCCAGTGATTCCAGTTTTGACTTTTATAAGTAAGGTTTTTTGAGCCAACTGCGCAACAAAACAAATGATAATAATTTGATCAACCAAACTGCAGAAGACGTGAACTGCTTTATTTGCGTAGCACTTGGTGACAGAATAGCACATTTTGCATAAATTAATTTTAATATGCACTATTTGACAGAGTCATAAACCGTTTCGGTTTCTGTCTGTCTGTGTTGGAACACCTGCTGAATCACCACATCCTTCCTCTGACCTGTAACAAAAAAGAAGTGATGTCAAAACAAGTTACAGCTTATGTGTTACTGCTGAGACATTGATGGCTAGAAGTTCAAGCATAGATTGCACTTAGATTGTAATATATTTTGTGTTAAATGATGTTAAAACAATGCCAAGGCTAGCAAGAGACCAACCACCACCTTGATGTAATTTAAATTCTTCTTTCTTTTTTTTCCAAGTTAAACAAAAAAAAAAGTTAAGCATTTTATAAAACAATGTTAAGATAAGAAAATAATTTGTCTAAATACAATGGGATACTTTTATATTTTGTCAATAGTTTGTTTTCAAATCTGCAGCACTAACCAAAACAAACCACAATCATATTTACCATTGATGACATATACACTGAAAATCTTTTTCTTTCTTTTCTCAACAGTCAAGTACATGCGTGAGGCCACGCCATATGTCAAAAAGGGTCCACCTGTGTCAGAGATCGGCTGGGAAACCCCCCCTCCTGAGTCACCTCGCCTGGGCAGCCCTCCCTTCACCTCCTCCTCTTTATCTGACCCTCCAAGCCCTCCTGTCCAGCCCTCCCTGTCCCTGCAGGGCGACAGGAGGTGTATTCCTCTCAAGATGTGTTATGTAACCCGCGCCATGACTGTACCGGACCCTGAGAACAGGTAGGTGAGACACGCCAAAACCACGCATCATCATTCTTCCATCAATCAATCATCTGTCTTTTTTGGTGTCATATTCTGAACGTTTGTCTTTTGTCCCAGTCGACTGTCCCTTCATTTTTCCAAACTTTAAGACAGTGGAAGCAACATCAGGTGTTGTTACGCGGCTCAAAGCTGAAACTGTAAAATTAGCACACGAAAACACCAAACACCATTAAAATGAGAAACATGGACAGAGCAGGTGGTTCTCTGTTAACGTATTAATGTATGACAAAATAATTTTCTGCTAAAATAAAGATTACATTGTTCATGACAGATGGGGCTGTGATTGTCAGCTGGTAATATTTACAGTCCTTTTGTAGAGCAAGTAATTGACAGAGATTGTGTCCATTAAGCATTGCCTGTACTTTGCCTTTGGCAGAATGAGCACCATCAGGGTTCTTCAGGTTTGGGATTAGTTCACATCCTGCCCTGGATCTGTTGTCATTGTCACGCTATACAGATAATTTATGAGAAGGCATCTCTTTACACAACCTTATGCAGGATCTAAGGGTATGATCAGATGCAGCTCCACTGCTGTGGACTTGCTGTGGTCTCACTCCTCTGCTTGGTGGAACCAGCTTAATTTGAACATATAGAAAGATTTAAAGCTTTAACAGATATGCATGAGGACATTACTGGAGTTTAAGCATAGGGCTGCTCTTCGTAGGTATGAATCTGACAAACCTTGAGCTCTGTGTTCACAAATCTTGGTTGAGGTATTAACCCACTTAAAACCACAACAAGGGTTGAACATTTACTTTGTTGGCCTTAACTTTAACTTTATTGGTCAACCAGTTATACGAGGAGTTGAGGTCAGTATCGCATCTCGTGAAACAGTGAGTTTTTGATTCACACAGATAACACAGATAAGTTTTGTGGTTCAATAAAACTGGAGTGCACATACACAGACACTGGTCAAATTCTCTCCCAAATCAAATTTACTTTCATGTTATGTTGTGTTTTGTTTTGTTTTTTTTTTTAAAGTTCATTCCTTATCCTTGCAGCCTGGACAAATTCCCCTTTGACTTACCAGTAAATATTTAGCAAACGTTTAAATGGGAGGACTCCCAAGCCGAAATGCGATCTGTTATGTTTAAGCCATGTGTATGAAAACTGAAAAAGGGATGTCACATTTATTCTTGATGATGTGCAGACAAGAACAATCATGTGAACTAAACCTACTGTCTGTGTTTTATTTAATATTATAGTAAAACCAACTAAAAACAAAGTGACAATGCTTGATGTTAAGAGTAAGTAAAGGCAAAAAGAGAGACAGATAGTAAATTAATAATTTTACTGTAGAGTTTACAGTTTACAGTTTACAGTAGTGTTGAATACAGGCAGCAATGCCAATTTCCCTCTGCAAATAAATTCAGGTGATGGGAGCAGAAAAGTCGAAAGCTTTGGTTCCTATCTCTGTTCATATGCTGGGGACAGACGGCAGGTATGCAAATGATGGATTGGAAGATGAAATATGTCTACAAAGACACTTAATGAGTGCAGTTTGTCTAGAACAGCTTCATAAAGAGAAACATGCCAACGACTCGCTGGTGTAGCACTGAGAGACACAATCAGTCGACTCTGGAGTACAGAGCACAATGGTGAGTTAATTGTTCCTTGGTGACAGATCTTAATGTACTGTGACAAACAGGAAACATTGTTCTAGTGCGTTCATTTTTAACAAGCCACTGTAATCAAGATTTGTAAGATGATTCTCAAGAGTCGTGATATACTGAAAATAGTGTAAGTAGTCCGAGATGCTGCCAAATAAAAGCAGGATAAGTCTGCTAAGAAGTTTGATCATAAAATATGATGTATGCTGTTTTGTATTGTATTGCATTGGCCGGTCCACATATGTGCAGGGAGCAGTGGCTGAGGCAGGTTGAAGTCCTGGAAATGAAATAACAGGTTTGGATTTATTCTCATATTGGATTTGAGATATAGGGCGACTTGAAGTCTGGAGGGACATGCAGATAAACAGGAACAAGTCGGGGACAGGTACATCCATGAGTAGCTGTCGTGTACATGAAGGCGAGCCATTATCAAACTTGACCTCGAAGTAGGACCATTAAGTTAAATCTCACATAGACCACTGCAGTAGCACAGGGATTAGTGGCTAATCACAAAGTCAAACACTATCATAAGCCGACAGGTGGCAGAATATTGGTAACAAGGATCGAAGTTTGAAACAGTCGAATCTTGAATTCAAATCCATTGACAGACAGCGACAAAAGCAAAAACCTAATTGTAGAGCAAGATTTCCAGTAGAGCTATCAAAGCATGTAGAAACATAAACACAGACTACACAGACAAAGAACATGCTGCTATCTTGGTTTACATGAATACACTCCTGGAATGTGAATGTGCTATTTATTTTGGTGTCAGAACTGAAATAGCTTAAGAGGGTTTATGTTAAAAACCAAGGAAATCCTGCTATCTTCTTTTTTTACTAGAGTCAGTGCAATGTTGCATCCCTCTGAGGGTTTTCTCTTCATTTCAGCAGCTGTTGTTTAAACTGTGTTTAAGCCTGAGAGGACAGAAGGATGTGAGTGAAGGCGGTGATCATACGGTGATGAGAAGAGAGGATAAAAGACAAAGAAACAGCAGTGAAGGAGTGATTTTCACTGTGGCATAAAGATAGACTTGATCTATACTCAGATATTCAACATGCTGAAGAAGTTTTCCTCATCATACTGTACACTGTGTATGGGACTCTCTCTGAGTGTTGTGGTGGCTCAAATAAATTAAAAATGATATGCTTTCATATAAGATATTCTACTGTACACATTTTGGTTTAGTCTGATGGTTATTTCATCTTGGTTAAGTTTTGAAATTTAACCTCAAAACTGGAATCATGAAACCTTTGGGGCATTGTGTTAGACTGATAGTTGAACTTAAGTCTAACTTAAATCAAAATAATGAGACTGCGTAAATATTTGACTTGACATGAAGCAGACACCGCACAATAAAACGTTTGTCATCGGGGGTATCTCTGCTTGGTTTTACAAGTTGCCTTCAAATTGGATGAGGAACTTTATTGTTTATATGGTGGGGATTAACTTTTAGGGTTATTCTTAACTATTTGTTCAACCTATGATATGAACTGTAAAAACTGACCCTCTTGGTTTCAGTTTGCTTGATATGACGATCTAAGATCTAATTTAGCATTTTTCCACGCCATAAACCTTTATCCTATTTACACCTGACATACCTCGAAAGAACACGTTATTACAAAGGTTAAACGTACGCAGAATGCATCGGGGTCTGATCAGATCAGCCAGCGCCGCACATCTTGAGGCAGGCTGGCTTGCATTCTGGTTGAATCTTGTCCAACGGTAAATAAAATCAAACAGTGTGACAAAATGACAAAATGATCTGGCCAACAAGTTGAAAGGTCAACAAACTCAGACCCATCCTGTCGGATAAGATAAGGTGTTATATTGAGCAGGTCTGACTGAGTTACAGTTGCAGCAGCTGTTTTCTTGCCAAAAGTACCTACTTATGTACAGTACTGATCAGTTTGCTTAAATTAAATGACGGGAACAAATTTTATTATCAATGTAAAATCTTCTATCTATCTAGATTATATAATACCAGGTGCAAATATGGTTTTAACTCAAGTCAAGTATGTTTTATTTATACAGGCCAACATTACCCATCACATGCAATATACCTCACTGGACTTTAATGTCTTTATTTCAGATAAGGACAAACTGTCTGCTGTAATAACTGTGAAGTGTGAAGAACAGTACACTAAATAAATAAAGCAACAACAGGCTGGCTTTGCGTGGCACTCACCTTGAATATTTAATCATTAGCTTTTCCTTTGAAAGGACTCTGCTATCTAAAAATTACACAGCTGTCAGGGGAAAGGGTTAAATGCCACTCCAGTGCAGCTGACTTGCAATTTTCTTGTTAAGATTTATGTACTTGGGACTCGACTTGGGCACTATTTTCACCAATATGCAGACATAACTTGTCCCATAACAAAAAAAAAGCTATGATTGGAGCCTGTGTGTCTGCACTCTGGTGCAACAACAATCAATTCATGTTGACTCATAATCTGGATTTAGGCAAATTTGCAGTAGGCCAAAACAAACAATGCACTTGATTAATATGGAAATCTGTTTTCTTGTTCTCTGTGGTTCTATGACACACACTTAATAGCTTAATTCCAGTAGGCTTGTATTTACTGTTTATTAAAGATAAAAGACTTTCAGCAGGCTTGTACTTGGTGTAATTGCTTCAAAATTGCTCAAACATTACTTAATACTGCTGCTGATTCTCCATGTTTTCATAATGCAAGAAATGAAGGAAGTTTAAGAGGAAGCAGTCTTTCTTTGTCATACGTCACATTTACATGTTAAAATGAAATGTGTCCTCTTCGTTTAACCCATCACTCCTGGGGAAGCAGTGGGCAGACACACACTCGAGAGCTCAAGAGTGTCTTGCTCAAGGACACACCTGGTGACGGAGACGTTTGAACCAGCCACCAGTAGCTATTTAGCCCCAAAATTACATCTTAGCTAGAAAACGGCAGATGAAATCAGGGAGTCAGGCCGTTGCTAAAACAAACACGTCCTTAAAGAACCTTCTCTACCAAGAGCACATCTGGCCCTGAAGTCTCCCCCTCTCCTCTCCTCTGGCCTGTACTTAATCAACTTTTAAACCTTTTACATGCACCACTTCTATTTTTAACCCAGAGTAACACCTGGAGCTGAGCTACAGTACATGGTCTCTCCCACCTCCAAGAGTTTGATGGAAGAGCAGATTCATCACATTCATAGGGGCTTTTCCCGCTCCCGAAAACTGCACAGAAAGCATGTTTGCAGAGCTGCAGCACTGTGTGTGGAGTAGTTTCTATTTTAAACCACTGGAAAAAGCTGGACGGCAGAGTCCTGTTAACAGAGATCCTAGGTTCGTTCAGATTTGGGAAACTCATTGGATCAAGAATGTTTTTTTTATACTGACACTTGAAACTGTACTTGCACTCCTAGTAAACTGCTCGAGTGCTGACTGCAGCAGGTTTTACTGACTGTGCTGTTCTTATTCATTATGTAACTGGCGTGTAGTTGACACGTGGTTTCAAATTTTACGTTCTCTATTTTTCACCTACCTTACATTTCTTCCTTCTTTCCCTTTCCTATATATATTGATTGTAGTCTAGTTGTAGTGCATACAGATTACTCGTTTGAAACATTTTGAGCAGACTTTTTACTGCTACTACACTTTAGAGCAGGAGTTCCCGAACTTGTTCCTCAAGGTTAACTGTACCCCTGCCCTACTCACTGCTGATTACCTGGATCAAGTGTGTTCTGTCAATGAGAAGCTGAAAGACACCAAGACTGAGTTCATATTGTTATAACAAACCTTTGCATGAGGCACAGACTGAAGTCACTCTGCATCCTTATGCTGGATGTAGAGTCCGTGGACATTAAACTTTGCTTTACCGCGTTCTTGCTGCTGGTTTTACTCCATGTGGGAAACAGTATTTATGTTAGAATACAAAACAGCCGCACACTGCATTATGCACTGTAAAGGCTGCCACTTGTTCCTTTTTAAAATTCATATTCAGTGAGTACACAATCAAAGCTGAAGCTGGAACATAAGTGGATAACATCTGGTTTGTGAAACTATGACTTGGGACTAAATTGAGTCAGCAGGTAACACAATTTCAACATACATGACTAAGTGTGATAACAGAGAGCTTGAAGTATGTTTTGACTTTTCTTATCTTCTCCTCCAGACAACTGGAGCTACACTCCCCTGATGCCAAGCACACTGTGGTGCTGCGGTGCCCAGACCAACCATCTGCCCTGTCCTGGTTCTCAGCCATGCACTCTGTGACTTCCTCACTGGCACAGGTCTGTCTTTTTATTAATTTTTACAGGTAAAGCTCAGCATCAGTGTGACAATTAGAATTAGCAATTGTAATGGCAGTGCTTTAGCTGCGGAGCTGCTTTGTAACTAATGCATGCTGAACAATCATCTATCCTAAAGCCTGTCATCTCTCCACAGCGAGCGCTGGCAGAGGTCATCCAGAACACAGCCAGGATGGGGGTTGCTGGCAGCAAAGAGATACGACACCTGGGCTGGCTGGCAGGAAAGGTAGGAGTTGGTGTGCATGTGTATGTGAGAGAGACAGAGAGTGTAAAATGCTTTATAATATCCAGCTGTAGAATGCATAAGTGTGCGTCTATGTGTGTGAGTGACACCAATGCTATTTCTCACATTTTTAATGGGTCGCTTTTCTCTTATTACCATTTTGTAACTATGATGTGTAGATGTATATGTGCAAATTTGCTCTTGTTCTGTCCCTGTGAGGTCCAGAGTTTTATGCCTTGAAAGAGTGGACATTATTCACTGCATCCATGGGGTTGCACTCATTTGCACGTACACTGTGCAAGCTTCAAATGTGCATCACTTCCACACAACTTGGTGTGTAACTGTTAGAAAAGTTTGGGTTAAAAGTATCAGGTGTCAATTTAAATATTTGAACAACACTTCTGCTGAAGCACTCATCTGTTGCTTTGTGAGGCATTCATATGTTGCGAGCAAATGCTGCACACACGCAGCTAAAGCTTCACTTTCTCTATTACACACACACCTGTGCAAACACACACACAAGCATGCACGCACATCCATACCTGTCTAATTTTGTCCTCATGAATTTGCCAGTATTTGATCCTTCAAATGCCGTACAATACTGTTACTTAGCAACATATTCTCATTATGTTAAAAAGTTGACCCTTGACCCTGTAAATCCCACAGTATGATTGGCTGAGGGAGAACTTCAAAGAGCAGCTTAGGATTCCATAGCCGTGCTGAAGATAAGCTGTGGTAATGAGTGTACTTATGAAGTATTGTAAAATGAACACGGCTCTGTGTGTGTGTGTGTGTGTGTGTGTGTGTGTGTGTGTGTGTGTGTGTGTGCACTAAGTTTAGAGATTAACAGTGTGTGTTCTACAGGGAAAGTGAAGGGCTTGCTTGTTAGAAATGATGGGTGGGCGAGAGGGCACAACAAAGCGAATGTGTAGAAACTCTACCTGCACATGGACACGAGCCACCTTTTAATTTTAGCTAATTCCCCACAGAACACTTAATCTACTCTGTGTCAGTGGAGGACCAGAACAGTTAGATCGTTCCTTTTAATAGTATTTTGGAGTTACACGTCGACAGAGGTGCATAAAGTAGATCTGCTCAATACACAAGTAAAAAAAGTTAAAAGTACTTGCTACACTACTACAAGTAGAGATATTAAGCCTTTAATCATTTCTTTAAAACAGTAAAAGTACTTAAGTATAAGCTCTAGATTAAAGTATAGAAGAACAAAACAAAAAACAGGAATTTGATGCTGTATGTTTATAACATAAATGTTGTAGTTTAATCCAGATTTGACAAATTCTCAATGGTGAAAATTACAGTAAAAATGTGCCGTCATCTACAGACTGTGTTAAGATTTGGTAAGAATTAAAACCTGCAAAACCTAACTAGTAATTATTAATGTTACAGCATTTTCCCCTCATTTGTGGTGGAGTAAAATAAAACATGGAAATACTCCAGTAAAGTACAAGTATCTCAACATTGTGCAGTAAATCTATTTAGTTCTTTATTACCTCTGCATATGGGAGAGACAAATAATGTCTGTAATGTAATGTAATGTAATGTTGTGTACCCAGTGAGGGATTAGGCTTGAGAGCTGAAGACTGGTCTACACCCATTGCTGAGTACACACTTGGCAATGGGTTTACATAAATACACATACAAGTCCTCTCTGGCACACAACCAGGACAACTCATTGGCACACAACCAATGCTACCTAAGATGAAATACTTGCTTTATCTGAAACTGTAGACAGTTTTAGTTTTTGTCATAAATATAGGGGGCCGTCAAGTCCTGCATTAATTAAATTTGTACTTAATTAGAAATAGTGATATCTTGCAGGTTAAATTGCTGTTTTATTAGACTTTTAATAATCAAATTCATACTTTTTTGTCCTGTGGGTGACAGTAAAGTTATTACTTCAGCCTCTGATCATTTGTGCACTTAATAAAACAGTGCAACGATCCATTAAGAATGACTATTTGCAGCCAGCTTTGTTTTCATCCTTTTGTTTTACCATGTGTTTTAATTTAAATAGTGCAGTGCCCCATGACCTTTCGCAAGATAAATGTGTATAGAAAATAGAGAGATGGGCCCAGCTGGTCATGTCTCATTGTTTATCTGTTTATGCTGCAGACAGAGAGTGAGAAACAGAGCTGGAAGCCGGCGCTGGTTGTCGTGACAGAGAAAGACCTGCTTTTGTACAACAGTCTGCCACGATGCAAGGAGGCCTGGCACAGCCCTGCACACTCGTACCCACTTTTAGCAACACGGTAAGTCCACAGGCACAATAACAAAGGAGGGTTATTATAAAGTTTCTCAGTAACAAGAAGTTTCCTTTCCTGTAGCAAGATGTCATGACCAGATATGTCTTTGTCATAAAGAAATGTCTACCCTTTCTATTTTACGTCACATTTCCTGTTTGTATGGGTTTCTTCAGCCTGGTCCACTCCGGCCCTGACCGGGGCTCCCCTCACTCTGGCACTGAGCTGTTTTTTGCCACTCGCACCGGCACACGGCTCGGCATCGAGACTCACCTATTCCGAGCTGAGACCACCAAGGATCTGTCCACGTGGACCAGGCACATAGTCAACGGATGTCATGCCTCTGCTGAGATGATCAAAGAAGTCACTACAAGTGAGTGTGAATACATTTCGTGCAAGCATTGAAATTCAGTGGGCGTCTTTTAGAATGAGTGAAAAAAATATAGAAACACACACACACACACACACACTCAGAGACGGGAACACACAAACATAGCTGTGCATAGAGGGAGGGATATGCACAGGTCACTATACAGCGTTCTCTGATGCTTCATCAGTCGTGTTCAGGCATGCTACAGAAAAACACATCCAGGGAGATTTAAGAGGCTGCAAGGGTAACTACTGCCTGAGGTCTAACAAGCCTGAAATAAAGTCTAAATCTAATGCATAAGAAAAATATATCATGAACTGGACTCGCACATCCCCAGAGATAGACGAAGGGTTTGTGATATAAGTTGACAGCCACGAGGAATATGTGGACAAAGCACTTGCTATTTATAGAAAGGAATGCTATTCTAGTATATGTGTGTGTATGTGTGTGTGTGTGTGTGTGGGTGTGTGTGTGTGTGTGTGCGTACTGTTTGGCATTGGGTATTGGTCGTCCAGGGAATTTCAGCAGAATAACCCCCTCGCTCCCCTCTTTGCCCGCCTCCCTCTCCAAGCACAAAATGTCCTGGGAACGGCTCTTCTCTCCTGAGTCCCTTCCTCTCTCCATCTATGATAACACCGAGCCAAATTAAGTTCTACTTCAAATTCCGCTCGGTGTGTATTAGCAGCAAATGATGCGCCACCTCAACACTTGATCCTGGTTCTCAGTGTTGTTTCCGCAGCATTTACTGCCACCAACCTCTTGTTAAAAGTCTACTATATCGTGTCAGCTGTCAGGTTTAAATGTTACGCTGTGATTAGCGAAGCAGGGATTCATTCACGTCTGCAGCTCGGTTTATATTTTACATTACGAGCTCTGTGATAAGAGGGAGATATTCTTCGTCATGGTATTCATCCAGGAAATGTGAACGTTAGAGGGACATCCCGTGTCAAAACAATGTCTAGACTGAAAGAAGCTGCTCAATATTGATATTTATATAGGTTTTTGCTTAAAGGCAGCAGGTAGATAACATTTAAACCTGCATTAATTGATGCATTTAATTGCTTTGTGACCACTTGGGGTCAACAGAAACAATGTGTGTGGACTTAACACTGATATACAGTGCAGTATTATTTTTACTACTACTTTTCAACAGTAGCTCTTTAGCTGTAAAACACAATGATGATTTATTTCGAGTGCTGTAGACTGTTACATACCATTTATATGAACATAGTTTCTAAGATATAGATATAAGATATAAGTTGGGACCAAAGTGCCCAACCGCATCATCCACAGAGCCGTGCTGCTACCATTGCTCAAATATGATTTTATAGCAGTTTTAAATTACTGTAACACTGATTTAGGATTTAGGTCAATGACACTACCCCTAAAAGGTGAGGATGATGGCTTTGAGTCTTTATTGCCCACTTTTCTGTCTTAACTGGATGTCATAACTTCCCAAACAGATTGATGGTAGCACCGAGCCGTCTTTTTCTTATATTAGAAGCACCAAAGTAATTTACACTTCCCTGAGAAGGAGTGGTGTGATTTTGCATACAAATGCATTCATTCATATTTCAGCATCTTGAGGAGTCGATGCACTGACCTTGTCATCTTATGATCTGTATAACATTGTGATAAATGATTGTGGTGGTTTATTCACTGTCAAGGCTCGTGATAAAGATGTGCTCATGTGATAGATTAACTCTCGCTCGCTGAGCAGGAGGCCATTCTTAGGATTCCAAAAGGGGAAAGTAATTTGTTGGGCTCTGAAATCAAATTTCACTGGCACTTGGCCTGCTATCGTTTCTGTTATTATTATGTCCAAGGTGAATTAATCTTTCCAGCGGTTATATTGATACTTTGAACCATTAGCAGGCACTTGTTGGAATCACAGCATCAAGGTTTAAACCCTACTCAACCTCAATCTTACAGTATTCATAATAATAAAGAAAACAGTCAATTTCATGTTTCCATGTTTCATATCTTTATAGAAAATGTAAAGCCACAGCCAGTTGCCAGCTAGTTGGCACATGTGTGAAACACCTTTTAGCACCTCTGTATGATCTATCTGGCTTTTTTAATTCATACAGATAGAAACAATTCAAAACAAAAACCACCCTATTATTACTTTCGGATGGAGCCAGGTTATCTGTTAGCCCCTTTATTCCATTAGTTTAATTCAAGGTAATATTACGGCTGCTCAAAAGCTGCTGCTAAATGGCGACTAAATAAAACTTTAATGTTGAAACTGCTCAAGGTCAAGAATGAACTCTGTGCCACTGATTTAAAACATTATTTTATCGTCTGTTTTAGATGATGAAAGTATTTTCTTGCCGCTCGTTTCCCCATGCACCGTGACAGCCTTATCATTAATGTTCTTGTCAAAGGTGACAGCTGCATAACTTGTTAAATCATCTTAGAGGTCAACTGGGTCTCTCCTTAATGAGCAGGTAAACAACGTAATGACTTAGAGGACTTCAAAAAAGCAATTTATACCTCGGTGGTTGTAGGAAATTAACCTATTAACCTGCTGTGATACTTAAAGTCGAGCACAGTGGGAGGCAGTTTCAAACTATGAAGAACTTTACCTGCTGCTAGTGTCATTTCTAAGTTTAAAGTAAATGACTGTGAAAAGTGCGTTTCTGTCCCATAGTAACCTTTTAGCTTTACCCCTTGTTGTTATGGTAACAGTTAGTGTCTCTCTCTTTCTCTCATTCATTTTGCCTCTCAGTGTTATCACTCTCTGCCCCTACCTCAGTCTTTCCCACTCACCATCAGGCGGTAAAAGGGGCTTTTGTTGCAGCCTGAAAAGCCTCTTTCTCTGTGTATGTATGTTTGTGTGTGTATTCTGGTGGGAAACCCTACTTTGTCCCACAGATCAAGGCTTCCAGGTAGAAGAGTAAAGTTTCAGGTCTAATTTTTTATTCCTCAACAACGAAGACCCCGCACTCTTTGCCCCATTTGTAACTGTTTCGCCATTAGGGAGACTGCGTCCTGCCACGTTGTTTATACATCATTAGAATAATATTACACATTATGAGACCCATTTCTTATCATTAATGGTGTGTCTTCAGGGTTTTGAGGATATTACACAGTATTTCTGACTGTGCATGCCTCATTTTTCTGTTTGAGTCACGGTTTTATTCTTATCAAAATGACTTCCTGAAGTTGTAATCAGCATCCCCCTGTTGTTTTAGTGTGTTTCACAGTTGATAAGGAGAGGAGAGATTACTGTAACAAACTGCTTAGCTCGTGGTGCAAAAAAAGATAACTTTTGTCGCAACACCTCCCCTGATAAATGTGGTTTGAAGGCTCTAAAATATATAGAGACAATACTGTATATTACAGTTTGTAAAGACAATACAAAATAAAATAGTAATTCACTTACTTGCTGAGAAAAATGTTCACCTCCAGCACACAATGAGAGTGGCAAAAAATAAGGTAAACACATCATCAAAAAGAAAAACAACATAAACCTTCAGGAAAAATTAAAGCATTACAAACACTGCTGCAGAAGTGGGTTACATTTATATAAGAACTACCAGTTTTTGTCAGTCCCTGATTTTCCTATTGCAGTCGACCCTGCTGGAAAATAATATTCATCCATGAGAAATGTGAAATGAAATGCCAAACTAAAAGACTAACTAAACTTAGAATCAGTTGAGTGTGTGTTGGTGTAGAGCAACGCATGCATCTGTTCTTCGGTCCTGGATAAATGAAAATCCACAACAATCATTTGAAACTTGTGTTTGATTATTGCCAGAGGTGCGTTTGTGTGTGTGAGTGTTACTGTGTACACACTCGCCAGCCTTGGTCACACAACGGTCTTTAGATAAAGGGCCGAACAAGGACGGGATTTAGATGTGTGTAGGGTGATTAGCATGGACTGACATTGTGGTTAAGTACACGGAGAAACAGCCTGTTGACAGACGGATAAAAGAGATTGAAGCAGGCCACAGAGAGGGAGGTGGGGGGGTGGGGGGGGCAGCGGGACCTAGCTGTCAAGGCACCGAAAAATAAAACTAAACGCAGCGAGATCACACTGTGTGGAGATGAGGCAGCGTTGTCATTACAGCAGAGGAAAGTGATGCGTAAATTGGGAGAGTGGATAAAGATAATACACTCGGTTTTTAAAGACACATGCTGTGAGGAGAGAAGGAGCGAGGAAGAAAGCGAAGAGAAATGCTGTAGAACAGATAGATGATGGTGTCTGTAAGGTCTCCAGGTAAAGACAAGAGCCTGTCACTGAAATGTGGTAAGTTGTAATGAATTATCTCATGGGAGGCACGAGGTAGAACAGAGATGAACCCTCTTTGATAAGAACAATACTGACAAGAAAAGGTTTAACAGTAGAAAAAGACACTCATATAAAGCTTATATCACTTAATGCTTCCCAACTGTTTCCATATCTATATGATAGATAACACTGATTGATTAGATAAATAAGAAAAACCTCTTCATTAAGATTGAATTCATTGCAGGACATTCATTTTCGCTAGGTGCAACTAATCAACAGGTGAGTGAATGCCTTCTCAGCCAAGAATTGATTATCATGACAGATGAATCCCATTCGGTGTCAAATCATTTGTCCTTCTGAAAGCTGAAGAAAATTAAAGGTTGACTGTTGTTGATGAACTAAGTATTTTCTATCATCAAACCACAATAATTGGATGAATACCGGGCTCTCGGGGCTAAGACTCATATAGAACAGTATACTCATAACGGGGCTGGGCATCCATCCATTACCCGAACTGCTTGTCCTGTTAAGGGTCGTGGAGATGCCGTCTATCACAGGGCTGACATACAGAGACAGACACATTTTCACATTCACGTCTATGAGCAATTTAGAGCCACCAGTTCACCTAACTACGTGACTTTGGGCTGTGTCAGGAGGCCCACGCAGACACAGGGAGAACATTCAGGGTCGGGCAATAATTCAATAATATCCAATATTTATGGATTTTCATTGGAAATGTATCACATTATATTGTCTAAATTAATGCTGCTGAACAAGTTATAGGCATCTTTGTTCTACATAAAGTAAAGTGCTTTCTTGTGTAATGATTATGGGAACACTTTATATATTTATAACTTTAGTCATAAGTTTGATTTTCTGAGCCACAAGATCATCTGTGTCATTAAAATCAGATGAAAAACAAACTCTGAAAACATCCGTCATGTTAACATAGAAAATGAAAACACTTTTTTGCAGACACTCAGCCTAATGTAATAATATAAAACATTAATCATCCTGAGTGGCCTTTTCCCTCCAGTTCAAGCCAACTTCTGGCACTGAAGTCATTACACAATAGAAAAGTTAGGAGGAAACAACATTTCTCAAGGACGGGGATGAAATACACCACTGAAGTCCACAATATGCGTTTAACATTGCAGTGTTATTTATGAAACAATACCTTATTGTAAAGACTCATGTTCTAGGACAGTCACTTGCTCTCTAATTCTTAAATTCTCTCTCTAAATCCTCTTTGTCTTTCTTCCAGGTTGTCTGTACCGAGGTCAAGAGTGCCGGCTGGTGATACACTACGAACAGGGCTTCTCAGTGCTGGACGACCCCAAACTGGCAGATGGGCAGAACGAGGAGGAGAAAGGAGCTCATACGCCAACCAGGCCCAGAGTGCTCCTTTCCTACCCCTTCGAAAAACTAAAGATGTCCTCAGACGATGGAGTTCGCATGCTGTTCCTCGACTTTGGAGGGAGGGAGGGAGAGATAGTGAGCGGCTACTTTTTTACATTAGTTCATTTCTCCTTTGTCTTCCAATCAAAAAAAAATCTGTACTACTAATACTACATAGTTTAATAGGAGAAATATGCAGTTCCTACACTTAGAAGACCACAATGTGATGATGCATTTTTAAAATGTGGCTCAGTTGTCAGTTTATTGGAAACTTTAGTTGCGGCACTCCAGTAACAGCACTACAGGTTTTAACTTTATACACCACTTTATTTTTCCATCTGATGTCAAAACCAAAATCCGGCCACATAGTGACTCTCAGATGGTTTGTCGTCAGCACGGCTTGCTAGTTTTCTGCTATTTGTGTTAGCAATGGGGGCGTGCAATGCAGTTTAGTAATGCTGCAGTACAAGGCACAGCCTGTTGCACTCATACAGAACAGATCAATACAGAATTATATATATATATATTTATTTTTTTTGCTAATACACGATCCAAACAGTTTCAATAAATCATTTCTCATTCTGACTTCAAATGTTCTTGTCACGCTTTTATAAATACAATAACTGAGCTTTCGTGTTTTTGCTTTACAAGTTATACTGATGGAACAAACATCCGTTATCAAGCTTACAATGCTTGTACCTATCACGAAGTTTTCTGGGAAATGGAGTACAGGTATATGAGACAGTCAGACGGGAACGCGGCAGAGCACAAAATAAATTCCAGCACTTCATCAGAAAATACCTCGTGAACAGAAATGAACTTCACACATACACGTCTTACAGAGTGGGAGCGCTTGAGAGTGCACTTGTCTTTAAAAATAGCCTGTCACTTATTGTAGGAGTTTCAATCTGTTTACACCACTCAGAGGCTCCCTGTATGAAAGTAGAGCCGACTTGTGTTCCAGCTGCCTTAGAACTGTAAAGTAATCAAGATCGATCGATAGAAACCAAGTATGGATCCAAGGGTGCACACAAAACTACAGGCTTCCCAGTTTGGAACTAGAAAAGCAACACTGATGTTGGATTTACTCTATGCAGCCAACACCAAAATATTTAGTCTGTGAGCTCGTGAAATTTCAGAAACTGGCGTGTTTTTAGTTTGTGATCTGTTGTTTAGTTTGTGTTGTGATGTTTCACTGCTCCGCGTACACGCTGGAGGAAAATACTCGGCAGCTTTGATTCCGAACCCTCTGTTGGCTACCTCAGCAGAACAGGCTTTTGGTGTCTGTAGCATTTCTGAATCTCAGCACAGTCATAGACGCGGCTTTATAAAAATCCCAGGGCACTTTTAGAGGCGGCTGATAGCTCATTAGCTCAACATTTAAAAGTGGAATCGGCCGGGCCTTTTCTGTCACTGCTTGGCAAAAAGTATGTAGCCTATCTAATTTTATCACAGCAACTGACAGTTTGTCTCAACATACAGAAAGTGTTCTGCAGCTTGGATCCAACCATAAAAAAACCCTTTATAATATAGATTATCTTAAAATGAAAAGTGTGGATCTGCTCGTGTTTCATTGTACGTGGTTTGTGGTTTGTGCCCTCTAAAGTTCCCCAGTGTTAAACTTGACCAAACAGCATTTACAGGTTAAATCTCCCTATAGGCCCCGGGAACAGGATGTGAGTCACAGGAATGATGAAATCACCTGCTGTTGATTCAGACTATGAACAGAGCTTTGTTCACAGCAGTTTGAAATGAAGTGGAGAGAGAGTGTGTGTGTGTGTGTGTGTGTGTGTGTGTGTGTGTGTGTGTGTGTGTACACACTGCTAAGCTCCAGCTAGGACTGTCTAATCGTTGCCTCATGGGGAACTGTTGACTGTTGAGTTAGCTTTGAATTTATTTTTATGGTTTTATGTGCTCATGTACAAACCCTCTTTCTTTTCCTCCCCGTCTCTTCCTCTTCCGTCTGCCATCCATTGTGCTTTAATGAATTCTCACATCCTTTCATCATGTTCTCTCCTCTCAGTCCCTGCCATGTTTTGCATTATGCTGTCTTGTCCGACTTTTTAATTGTTGTTTTTTTCTCCTCTTCCTCCAGCAACTGGACCTCCACTCGTGTCCGAAGCCAATTGTCTTCATCCTCCACTCCTTCCTCTCCGCTAAGATCTCCCGCCTGGGTTTGGTGGCCTGACAGCCTTTTTTAAAGGGACATTTCACTGTCCTTGTTTTTCCACCTCTCTTTAGCCCACTTGCAGTACACCATGTCAAACTCCTCCAGTCGGGGACCCAAGCTGAGAGAATGTAGCCTTTCTCTGGAAATTGACCTTGTATGGGGTTTTTCCAAGTTAAAGAAACACTGGAGAAATATTTTTTGGTTAAACAGATATTTTTGGGATAAACCCTTCCTTTTAAAGGCTGCATGGACTGAAGTGTTGGCTGAAGAACAACAGAAATAAAAAGTGAACCTGATGCAGAGGGATGATGTGACACACCAAGAGGAGCAGATCGGGCATTATTGGCACGTCCAAGGTTGGAAAGACTGGACAAATGCAGCAGGAGTTGAGATGAATTTACTTTTAATTCAATCAAACTATAAAGGCAAACTGCCTTCCATTTACCATTTATATAATTTATTAACCATTAGCCCTGAAAGTACAATCTGAATTTCATTTTTCTTCCACAAACACTCGACACACTGTGGGAAAACTTTACGCATTTGTCTTTATTAGTGTCCCCTGAAATGTCTTGTTAGCAGTGTCAGCATTCATCATTGAAACTGGAGGGCACAGTCCGCCGGACGGTTTCCCGCAATGTGACAGCTCACCCAAATTCAAAATGTCACGGTGTTCTTTTACAAGTTTGCATACGTGGTCAGGTCAGGTTTGAACAGCAACAACAACATTGACTGTACTCTTATGTCGACTCTAATGTCATCAAACATTGGCTTCAGTTGGTCTTTCTGTTTTTCTTTTGTCACATTTAAATCCTGTGTGGTAGTAGCTGGATGTGGACAGAGCCATTACTGACGTCTCCAGATGACCAGCTTACCCTTAAACAGATGCATCTGCACATACAGATAATCATGCTTTGAATCCAGTTAGCCTACAGTGTAGCTCAGCGTACAGACGCTGGCTCTGGCCAAGAAATAGTCGGTCACACAGGACATTAAAAAAAATCATGTGTAATGTATAGATTTGCAAACTCTAGGGGGGTTTAAAAGTTTGTTTGTTTGTTTGTTTTTTTGAGCTCTGGATAGACCCAGGCCAGCGTTCCCCCTGTTTCCAGTCTTTAAGCTAAAATATTACTGCCTATAGGCTGTAGCTTCATATTTAATACATAGACAAGACAGTGATATCGATTTCCCCCAAATCTCTGCAAGAAAGCAAAGAAGTGTATTTGCTTATTGTGCCGACTTATTGAGCCTCATCAGACATGATGATGCTCTTTATTCCTTCCTTCTTCATTTCACGCTGCCCTGTTCATGATGCCTGATGTACTTTCTAAAATCTTTCTCCTTGAACAGCTGATTATGACAAACTACAGTTACATTCTGCAATATTAAGCAAAAATCTGCCATTAGTGGTTGTTGTTAATAATAAACTGTTGTAATAAATGTTAATATATTTTGAAAACTGAGAATCAATCAAATGGTGCCACAATCACTTCATGTAGTATTATTTATCCGTCATTAGAGCAAGGTCCTGCTTCGGTCCTGCCGCAGCCGGCACAGATCATGATTTCTGTCGCTGTCGTGACTGGCAGCCAGGTCTTTCCTCGTGCCTTCAGATGACTGAGAAGAAAAGAAACGTTTGGATTTTGAGTGACGTTAATCATAGTGATCTCAGGATGGACGTGGAGCAACAGTGGGACTTCTGCCATGAATATTTTACTTGGTTATGAGAGTCGAATTGTTGAAGCAGCTGTAATTTAGCTTCCTCTCTTCTTCATATCATAACACTCATGTCTGATGACCATTTACACACAAACTGTGACAAATGTATTATACAATGTTATCCTGTAGAAGCAACATAATCTCTTAAATAAAAAAATATCGGAGGCATTGTAACACGAGAAGAATCCAGCACGTACTGATAATCAAGAGGAGAAAAAGCTCCTTGTGTAAATTTGATATGTAGAATACTCTGATGCCTTTGGCAGCTACTGTACTGTCACTCAGAATGTTAAAGTTTAGTTTTTAATTCAAACTGTGCACATAAATCACAAATTTAAAAAAATGACACGAGTCTGTTTTTATTGTTTCCACTTCATATTAAGACTTTACTTACTTCTGTTTTGTTACACTGTGAAGTACATGTGCATTTCTCTCTCTCTCTCTCTCTCTCTCTCTCACACACACACACGGGAAACCTTCTCTTTTTCCATTATTTACGGTAAGAAGTTTAAACCTCAAACAAAGTCATGCCTCTTAAACATCCTTTACTAGTAGAAATATTGTATGCCAGAAGATTTTCCCACATTTTACCTTCTTTTACCTGTTTTTACCAACTGTTGCATCATGTGAAAGAAAAACACAAAGAATTCCTCAGGTACTCTTTGCCATTGAGATGGACAAAGCCCCGTTGACTGTTAATGTGCCAATTTTGAGGCCTGGAAGGAAACAGGCCATCTTTCTCATTGAGACAGTTGATGGGGACCATATTGACTGAGACGGACAGCTTTTTATTCACAGGGTCCTGAAACATGCAAATGCATTTTGCTACAGTTGTTGGTTTGTTTGTGGGTGCATGAAGGGGCTCTGAGAGTGGCACACACAGCACCTGAAGTCATTATTATAATTATTATTACTATTATTATAATTGCTGGGCATTAACAATCGTACGGCTGTAAACAGATGCAGTGTAGTAAGATTTAATAATGTCTTTACCAGAGACATCAGAACACCTGGTAAAAATGTTGAACCAGTATTGAGCCAGTGTGCGATAAATAAAATTTGTGTGATTAAGTGCCTTCTGTAATTTTGCATCTGTCGCACCAAAGTGAATCAGAATGAGAAATCGAATTCAACCTGGACTTGGAGAAATGTAACAGGTCTGAACTGAGTCATCTGGTGTACGATTGCCAGGAGTGTAGTCCAGCCATGAAGTCACAGCTGAAAAACACTGATCAGTGTGGAAAACGACAAGTCTTGAATTCAGGGCTGCACACGTCTCATCTGCAGCTCCAGGAATTAAGTTGGGTCTCTACATTTGACTCTCTTTGCTGCCAAATGTCCATCTAACAGCTAGTGCTAATCCGTGGGCCAGTTGGTGCTGGTCAGGTCTCAGATTTACTTTATTAGCACCTTTGGCCAATCACATACTCATTAAACATAGTCATTAAAGCATGTAACTATCAGCAGGCTGGGGCTAGCCATACTGTAAACCTTACATATAATAGTGTTATTGAATTTCCCACTACAGAACAAATAAAAACATTTCCTGAAGTGTTGAAATATCCCTTTAACACCTATTTAGTGATTAGCCTATGCTGGTTTCTACTGACATGGAGATTACAATGCTGAACAGAAGTTTTACACTATAGTTGTTGTGTGTGATGTAGTATTGAAGTACTACATAAGAACCACTGGCTTTAAATACAGCATAAATTAATGTTAATGATGGTCAACATCAACCTGCATACAGAAGATTTTAATGGTACAAATCTTCCCTGCAGTTTAAATAGGATGAGGTCGCTGTCAATCAGTCATGTCAAGAAAAGAACTTAGAACTTAGAACTGTTTATGACATAATGAAGATGTTCTAGAACTGATGCCACAGGTAGAACATCAGGAGCTGAGCTAACTCTGTGTATTCTCCTCAGTTCAACTGGACTGACGAGAAGCGTTGACTCGAGGCAGAGAAGTCCACTTTCAAACCAATTCAAAGAAACAACTTGAATCAACTTTCAAGTAAGGAACTCTACCTGTTTTCTTTTCTGTGTTTTGAGCTCCTAGATTCCTCCAACGTACAAAGACAGGAAGATAATGAGCGACACATACAGCATTAGGTCACTGAAATAAGCCAAATATTGTCAGTGTTTTTCTAAATCTAAAGTAAAAGATCAGAGAAAGAATCTGTTTTTCTACAATACTGTGAAATATGTAATGAAACATATGGGATTTTTCGGTAATAACATAATTTGTCAAAGTGTAATAGACATCGTCCAACTTCAATATAAAAATGAATTCCCAACAACCTGATCAGCTTGTTAATTATACTTCGGTAACACAAAGCTGTGGCTGTGTAGGAATATGTATCATATAGGTGCAATAACTACTGACTGAACTAAACTTTTATATGTAAGGTCACTTTATGAGGCTGGGCCTCAAAGCTAATAACAATGATATCTGTCAGCTCACGTCATTTCACTGAAGTAGTCCTAAACTTGTACATTAATAAATCCAGGGACCTATTTTTGATGAAACCTCAAACACCCACTGTTTAATGAGGTTAATATATTTCTAAAGGGAATAAAAACAAACTTTCTTTTCTTTTCAGACTAACCATGTACAGTTCAAGTTCATCTTCGTCATCCTCGTCTATGTCCTACATTAAAGATTCAATCCCCAAAAGTTATAAGGTCCTGGAAATATTGGGTCAAGGAGGCTTTGGACAAGTCGTTAAATGTGTGAGACGAGGAACTGAACACACTGTGGCAATAAAAATCTCCAGAGACAGCTTTGATCTCCGCAGGGAGGTGAGACACTTGATTTTGACTTTACAGTTGTAAAACACACATTCATGTTAAAGGGTCTGGGTGATACTAATACTGCAGCTGCAGTAACAGTATCAGGACTGCATGCTTTACGATGCGATGGTGAGGAAATAGGCATTTGCCACATGTCTTCCCAGGCGTCCATAATGATAACCCTGATGAGCCACAAGCTGGATGAACATAACATCATCAAGTACTATGGAGAGTGCGTCATGGGCAGTAGATTGAGTCTGATCCTAGAGGTGCTGGATATCAACCTGTTAGACTACATACTCAATACTGAACATCTCATGCGTCTGGCTGACATCAGAAGTGTCATCCAACAGGTACGGCATCAACCAGGAACTAGGAGCTATGTCAATTTTAAACCGTGTGTCACACTGACTTATTTGGACTTTATTTCAGTATCTCTTCACTTTCGGATGGAAGTTCTGTACCTTTTTGCTTAGAATTCAGTTTTCCAAAGCTGCATTTTATTATGCTATTACCATTATTAATGTTATTTCTCACAGATGGCCACAGCGCTTGATGCCCTGAAAAAGATCGGCGTGATCCATTGTGATGTGAGACCAGAAAACATCATGTTGGTGGATCACGTGAGACAGCCGTTTCGAGTGAAACTCATCGACTTTGGCTTGGCTATTTTTAGTTCTAAAGCCAAGCAGGGCCGAATTCACCAAATCCCCTGTTACAGGTATTTTGGAAACTGAGAACTCTTCACCTGCAGTTATTGTTTAGCTTGATTAAATTCCTCATTTCATCTGCACTCAGGGCTCCAGAAATTATCTTGGGTCTCCCGTTTTCTGAGGCCATGGACATCTGGTCGCTGGGCTGTGTGATGGCAATCATGAAATATGGCTTCATGCTCTTCCCGACATCAAATGACTATCATGCAGTGAGTAATTCACAATAATACATCTGATCTCTCTGCTCTAGTCTTAATTGTTAAAGTACTGCTGGAAAAAGGTGCAATGCTTTTAAAATGTAAAGCTCATGTGTTTTGTCCCCAGCTACGATACATCACTGACCTCCTGGGTCCTGTACCTGACCATCTCCTCGATGCCGGACTACGTTCCAAAATGTATTTCAAGAAAACGGAGTCTGATGAATGGAGGTTGATGGTAAATGATCTATTCTGTGGTTGTCCCACCTTTCAGTAATTGTTAACCTTGTCACCCTAATGAGTTATTAAACTGCACATCAGTTACACTTCTTAAGTATATGTGTATTTTTACCATGTTAATCCTTCTTTTAGACAAATGAGGAATACTGGGGAGATAGATATCACTCCAGTGACTGCAGGAGCTACAAGTTCCGTTCTCTGGACGAAACAGTGATGGTAAAGCCTTAATAAAGTGGTAGATGCTGAGAAGTTCATTATTTTTAATGATTGAAAAGAAAAACAAGATGGAACCACTGCTGTGTTTTCCAACTGTTTCCACAACTAGATATGTCCTCACATGTTAAACAAGACAAAACTCTACAAGAGGAGGGCGTGCATTGAGCTGATGAAGGAGATGCTCCACTTGGACGGGAATCAGAGAATTACCCCCAGTGGTATTCTCAACCACCCTTTCATTACCCAGAGCTACCTCAACACCAGCTCAAACCTCTGCTGCTGGTGAGTGTGTGTGTGTGTGTGTGTTTCACAGTGTGTGTGGTGACTCGGTCAAAAACGTAACAGTGAAGGAGTTTCTTTTTTCTTTTTATTTTTTTTGGCAGTGACAAACATCTGGAATCTGCAGAAGCTCAGCCCAGCACCAGCCAAACACAGAACACGACCAAGCAAACCAAACAGGAAACCAAGGGCGGCGATAGGCAAGTGTTACTTTATTCTTCATGACCAAATCTGGGATGTGATGGAACGATGCATCCTCCGAGTCAATGTTCAATAATAAAATAATAAATGGATAGATACAATTAGCTTATTGTGCATTTTATTAATTATACTTTATGTCCGAATTCAGCTGCACCGAGCCACTTCCATCAGGTGCTGTCTTGGTGCAGCCGGCACGCCCCAAGAAGAGGGTACGCTTTGAGGATACATCTGACCTTAAGAGTAAAAACAAGTAAGATTATGTCCTAGAATCACGACTCTCGTGTCGAACAGGACACAGAGTTTCAGACAGTATGCTGTTTTTTTTTACTTTATTTACTAAACTAACTACTTCCACCACTAGGCCCTCCACCAGGATCTGGTCAGATGGATCAAAAAAGGCCCTTTCTTCCACCACTCCTGGTATAACAAATTGATCTTGTTGACACGTTCCATGGTTTTGCTTATTGTGAGGACAGCTGAGCTTAATGTCCTTTTTTCAGACGACACCGAGGACAACGAGAAGAAGAAGAAGAAGAAGAGGAAGAACTGCTTCACTCGCATCTATTCCTGGATGAGGAAGAAGATCTTCGGTAGTTGAGGTGTGGTCGGAATGAAAGCATCTACAAAGGTTTTGTAGCTGAACACCTGAGACGTTGGTCTCAGACGTTCTGCTACGAGACCATTTGTAGATCTGGGCAGCATGGTGGCTCAATGAATAGCATTGTGGCCTCACAGTAGAAGATCCTGGAGCCGGTTGCACCAGTCGTACAGGAATTCAGTCTTAGCCTAGGGTCAGTGATTACTAATACTTTAGAAATTTGTAGTTACCTGGAACTTAGGCAGGATTTTATGGTTCCTGAACACATGGTGCTTCCCAATCTTGGTCTTCTCTGTGTGGAGTTGGCATGTTCTCCCCATGTCTGCGTGGGTTTACTCCGGGTACTCCGGTTTCCTCCCACATGTTTTAAAAACATGTGTAATACATCGATTAGAAACTAAATTGGCACTAAATCAAGTCTAAATTCTGATAAGGATTAATAATCATAATCATCATTTTAATTCAATTTTGTTAAAATTTGATTCAATAAAAACAATAAATCATAAATGTAATCTTTCTGATACTTCTTGTTTATGAAGAAGTTAATCTTTTTTTTTTTAAACTCTACTGAGGATGGATTATTATATGGTGCTGATACACTGCTGCATTCTGATGTGTTATGAGACTCAATGGGAATCGTTATCAATGCAAATGCCACCATTGCATGTCATTAACGTTGTGTCTTCTCTCTCCTGTAGTTGTGTTTCCTCCTCTCTGTACTTTTCTACAGGTATCCTCAGCCTGGAGCTGTACATCTCCAGAATCCAGTTCATCTGCCCAATGTTTTTGCTGCTTGTTGTTGTTTTTGTGCCTTCTGTTCTTTTCTCTCTTCTCTCTCCACTCACCCCAACCGGTCGAGGCAGATGGCCGCCCACTATGAGCCTGGTTCTGCTGGAGGTTTCTTCCTCTAAAGGGAGTTTTTCCTCTCCACTGTTGCCTAAAGCTTGCTCCAATGGGATTGTTGGGTTTTCTCTATAATTTTTTGTATAAATATTTTCTGTAAGGTCTTAAACCTTACACTGTAAAGTGACTTGAGATAACTTCTGTTGTGAATTGGAGCTATACAAATAAAACTGAATTGAATTGAATTGAGTTACAATGTGAATCAGTGTAACAAACGTGCTGTAGACACTGAGAGAGAATGAATCTGGGTCATCTCCTCACTCTGCCCCTGTTGTTATTGGTCAACAGGCAGGAAGATGATTAGTTACTATCTCCACAACACACACCCTGTGTGCAAACACACGCACACACACCTTCAATGAGACAGGGCATGTTTGTGAAGTGATGTTGATGCCGTGACCCCCCCTCTCTCAGTGAGGCCTTTACTGAGCTTGAACATCTATTATTTTCAGAAACAACCACACACGTATGGAAATATGAATTCCCACTGACTGTGCTCAAGCTGTCATTTCACTGTCACTGGCCGCAAAGGAGAATCTGTCTCTGCCTTATTTTCCTCTCCTGCACACACACACACACAAATACAAAGTACCAGTCTCTAGTAACCTGATGATTAAAGAGCTGTGGGGGTGAGGAAGGAGTGTGTGTGTGAGTGAGACAAAGAAACGTTTCAGGGCGCCACTGCCAAGTCCGTACAGTGACCCTGAATGTACCCCCATCTCTCTCACACACACACACACACACTGGGTCCTATTCTTTGTGTTCTGCCTATAGACTGTATGTCTGCTGTGAAGAGGGACACACACGTGATTTGCTTTCTTGTGGATTGACGCAATAATCACTGTGCAAACTTTTAAGACTATTTTATTACCAGATCAACTGTGGGCAAGTTATGGCTGATTTTACAGTTGAGAAGCTGAATTGTGATACTTTCCATTATCAGAAAAGTATGTTTACAATGCGTTTACATACAAATGACATAACATGGTGTATGAATTAGGATTTTATTACACAATTGTTACCTGAGGAAGCTCTAAATCGTATGCCGGTTGTCATGAAGACAGATGCTTTTCCCCACACGCATGCATACCGTACAGATTAACTTCTGGAAACTAAAGTTAAACACTTCTAGTTCAGCCTTTTTTTGTTGTTACTTTTATTCATTCATCCCTCTGAGTCACAACATAAAACCTCAAGTCACTGGGAGAACAACCTCCCACGGACATTAATAGAATTTATTTTACATGTTGTAATAAGCAGCCGCGACAACAGATGGCCAGTTCATTTAATCTTCATCCTCTTCGTTTAATGAGCCCACAGAACATATCTGTAAATCATTTGGGGTCATAGGACAAAAAAATAAAAAATCAAATCAAGAAATCAAATCGGCTGCTGTACAGCAGCACATCAGATTGTGGTTGTTGTGGTTCAATTTAAAGTTGCTACATTTCTGACATGGTATAATTTACTAAGTATTAGAAATGAGGTAACTGTTACTAGGAGACGAGACAAAGTTACTTTCTTCACTTTTATTGAAAGACTAGTGAAACGCGGCACCATTTTGTTTCTCCTCCTCTGCAAAGCAGCAAGTCGTTTCCTATTATAGTCATTTTCTACCAAGGGTTTTGTGTGTGACGCAGATCTGTTAGGTGCAATGTAAACTTTATTATCGCCTCTGTTGGTCTACTGCGATACAACCGACACATGCAGATAGTACACTTGTATTTTCTTGCCCTGACGCTCAGTGGTGCTCCCACACACACGGACACACACTCAACAAAATGTAATGACCTGTAATACCCTTTAACTCAGTATCTCTGCTATGAAAAACATACAGTGTAATGCTGATCAACTATCAGCTGACCACAAAGTAGCAGTTAATTAACAAAAAATGAAAAGGGAAGCAAAAATACATTAGCAAATTACAGAGCGGTAAAATAAAATGTTACTTTATAATCCAAATTATGTACCAAAAAGTAAGTTACCATCGTCGAACAGAACAGCACGCCACATATCCAACTTCACAAAAAAGCAGCCTGTTTTATGCTAACTTGGCGTAGGATAGAAGTTTTCTGGCCAGAAACCTGTAGCCAGCTCCTCTTGGAGAAAAGCCAACCTGATGCCAGTGGGGATGGAGAATTTTTGCAGTGTTGCTGATTAGTCTGTGCAGAGGACAAACTATTAGAAACAGGACAGATCTGACTGTTGGTGATAATCAGCGCTGCACAATGTGCTGCTTTGCTTGTGGCTTTGTTTTCACTGTCTGTACAACAGCTCCCATCCAGAATGGGCTCTTAGCTGTCAGTGCTGCTATTGAAATATTTCTTAAAATGGCCAAACACCAGTTTTGCTTCTCTTAAACACACATATAAACATGCTTTCTGACAAAATCATGCTTAGGTTGAGTTACACTGTGCACAAAATAAGATCAAAAACATTTATTGTGTTATAAATGGTAAAATATGAACCACAGATAAAATATGTACACGTCATAAAATCATTATTCTGTTTGGAAACAAAAAGAACAGATAGAAAAGAACATTTGAAAACAGACGACGCAGAACAGAAGCCAACATCTAAGCCTCTCAGTGACTGTAGCTAAAGCACAGAGACGTATCTTACTGTTTTGAATGCTCTAACACATTGTACGATTCGATAATGCTAAAGCAGATTGTTTTTCCCCCCAAATTCTTTAAAAAACATCTTCATTTCTTTGAGGTCTTCTCCACCACCCAGTCAATGACCTACAATGAGAGATGTGATTGTAAAAGTGTGACTTTAGAGAAGGTACTCTATAGAGTACCTAAACCAAACTGGTGTTGAGGGATTCTACCTGTTTCGCATTGCAGCTGGCTGCCTTCTTCATCTCATCATGCAGACCCCTGGAAGTCTTCAGGTCCTGGGATCAAACAACAAAGAGGAAGATCACTCATCACTCAGAAAAAAAGTGCGTAATGTGTAAGATGCTGTTTCTGTTACTGACAAGCAACAGTAAAAAGTACTGTACTGCATTTTAGAGTGAAATGTGCTTTTTACTTTTTAAAATTAAGTTACTGTAATAGATTAAACTACTGGTACCTATAGACACTGGAGTATTTGTCCATAATTGATTTATGTTAAAAATCAAATAACAAATACTGGACAATAAAAACAAATATATTTTCCTGATAATACATGTACATATTCATAAAAGCAAGACCAGTAGAACATTAAGCTATTGCATAAAAAAAAAGTAGAAGAAGAAAGATCTGCTGTCTTCAACCTGTTCCTATTATCACGCTAATTTGTTGCAAGGATCTTTAACAAAATCCAACATATGGTCAAATTTCCTGGAAGCATAGAAGCACACAAATCAAGAAACTGTCAAAAAAAAAAAAAGAAAGAAAAAAAGTCAGAATTGTGTGTGTGGGTATTAAAAAGACAAACCTTGAGATAGAATTTCGAGATATCAAAGAGTCTTTTGCTGCAGGCCTCAAAGCACTTGTGCTCATCAGTGATCCCGTGATGTTTGAGTGTTTTAACTACTACCTCCTGCAACATCTGAGGGCACAAAAGACAGGAACACATACACACAATGGTATTAACAAAGAAATGTGATAACACTAAATCTACTTCCATTTATTCCCTAAACGCCCAACGCCAACCCACATCAGAGAAACTATATTTAGCATGGCCCCCTATCATAAAGGAAAGGATGTCAAAATGTCTTGACTTGGGGGGGTGGGGGGGATCCTTGCAAAGCATTGCACATCTTCACATTTACAGTGTGAGCTTGCAGGTACAAACATGCAAATATTTCACTGGAAGCAACAACAGAGAAAACACATTCCTGAAACAAATACATGTGCCTTTAATCTTGTCCCAGCAACTGTTCTGAGGAAATACCATAAATTATTGTGAGGAATCATTGGTGCCGTTCAGTCTCATGAGGAGTAGAAAGACGCTTTTAATCTCTGTCCTGAATAAACTCACATTATTTCTAAATAAGGCCAACTGTTCTTTCCTGTACAAGCTCTGAGTGATAAGGGCTGTTTGCATAGTAATCAGAACTCGGAGCAGAAATAGTCAAGGTCAGGGTGCAGACTGTGAGCTGTACATGGGACAGAGGAAATGGTGTGAAGGTGTGTGTGTGTGTGTGTGAGCGTGTGTACTTGCGCATGAATCTATGTATGCAATTCTCTGCGTACATACAGTACTCTGCTCTACAGACAACAGATGAAAAAGTAAAGTAGTAAGCTTGTGTCTGTGTGGAGGCAGGCGGCAGATGATATAATAGTATCTTTGCTAAAGTGCTTCTGCCACATCATGATGCAGCCCACACGTTCACACGTGATCACACGTACAACATAAAACATCATCTGTAGTAGAATGACTGCGTGATATGTTGGTTGTCTGTAGTAGAAACATGTTTTAAATTCACTAAACAGGTGAATATTACAAGAAAGCTGGTTTATTATGACTTTGGTAAGCAGTGGTTATAATAACATAAATGCTAAGATCTTGATACAGCTCCGCAAAGGGATCGATTGCCCCAGGTTAAAGGAGACAGAGTGACCACATCAGGCCTCCAAACCCGCTCCAGATAAGGATAGATGTTAAGATACTGGCATGCTATAATCACAAAGATATTCAGACCAGTCCTTCAGAACTTTGTAGGAGTGGTTTAAGCGACTTGGCCCCTCAAGGACGACCAGCCTCTTTCCTGAAGCCACTCCAGTGTTGTCTTGGTTGTATGCTTCAGGTCACCACCATGCTGAAAGGTGAACGGTCATCCCATTCTCAGGCTGTGTCCTCTCTAGAGCAGGTTTCCTTCAAGGACTTCTTTGTATTTCTCTGTATTCATCTCTCCCGCAATTCTGATTAGCCTCCCTGTCCCTGCCACTGAGAAGCATCCCCCAAAACTTTTTCAATTTCACAGAGATGGAGGCCCCTGTGATCCTACTCAAAGCTTTAGAAATTGTTTTATACTTTTGCCCTGATCTATAAACTTACGATATAAACAATTTTGATGACGGAGGTGTACAGGGAGCTAATTATAAAAGTGTGTGTGCTTTTCTAAACCATTTCCAATCAATTCAATTTACCACAGCTGGACTCAAATTGTAGACCTACCTCAAGAATGTTTCTAGCATCGTTATATCATACTGTAGCACATTGTGCTCGAGATGCTATAACCACAATGTGGGTTGCTATGGCAGCATCTGAATACTTTAGTAAAATGTTATTTACATTTAAAACAATTATCTAAACAAGTTCTACAACCACTTTATATAAGCAGTGACCAGAGCAATGAACGAGGAACAGAAACTGTAATTAATCATGGTTTTTCTTTAAGGAGAGTTGATTAAAAAGGTGAAAAATCCATGTTTCACTAACTGAAAGTTTATTTTGAAATTGCCAACTTCAAGCCAAATTACCCCCAGAATAGGATTTCACAGCAACCCAAGCATTGTGCTTTAAAGTGCTTTTACTTCTTTCCCTGTGTGAATGGCAGCACACTTGAAAGGCAAGTGAGCTGGATGTGCTGTGATGAGAACCTGTTTCTATGGTTACAATTATTCTGAGTTATTTTTTATTTTTCACCATCTTTAAAAGCAAAGACGTGTTAACTAAAAGAACATAATCACTGTAGATAATTAAATTAAAGGACAAAAAAAGCACATGGTCAACATCAAATGTAGACACACACACACTCACCCTGTTGTGTTTCTGGGAGCGTGACTCTTTGGCAGGTTTGTCCTCTCTTTGTTCATGTTGTGTTTGTTGAAGTTTAGGTTTGTCATCGCAGGGGAGAGACACCAGACCTTAGAAGTGATGTCAGGAAAAAGATAATGAAAAATGTTACAAAAAATAATTCTACATTTAATGAAATAAATCCGTAACAAAAGGAAATAGTTATATAAACAAAGTCAGATTTCTCTAATTCAAGTCCATACTCATCAACTGAAGAAGGTCTTTTCATCTACTTTACCTTATTAGCCCTCCACCCGGGACTAACTCTCTTGTTAGCTTTGCTCCACCTGTCACCTTTATCATTTTAATTGGTACGTGGTCTTTCATTTAATTAGTAGCATATTGCTGCTCAACATCAGCCAGAACTCTAAACACCAGTTTGAAAGTGCAGCACCTTTGATCTTAAAATATGGAATACAGGTCTATTTCACAGAAGGTGTTTTGACGCAGCCCAGCAGGTGTTACTCAAAACATTAATAAGTGTCCCAGTGAGAGAGTGAGTAAGGATGTACTATGCCAGTGCACACTGGCGACCAGTACCAGCTTGTACTAATAAATATAAAATTGTCTTACTGCTTATTATATTTTTTAACCCTAACCCTAACCCTTTTCTAAATTCTCTCTAATATGACTATTTTACTTGTAATAATTGAACTTAACTTCATTGGTTTAATAATCACATTTCAAAAAGAAATTTTACCTTTCAAAAATGTACTAAATTACCTAGATTTTATATAATTAGACGTAGACAAATCGTGTCTCCGCTCCATAGACATGAATTAAGTTACATAAAATTCAACCACATAAAAGAAAGTTAAAGTAGCTGCATGGTAACAGGCACAGGGACAGACCAGTTCTCATTCATTTTATATTCAAGTGTCTGAAGAATTTACTGATGTTTTAATGCCAGTACTGACATCTATGTTGCCACTACTACTTGGTCATACAGTATGTGTTTCAAATGCAGATTTTGTACTTCCCTTCAGTTCTTTACTCTTCTGTGTGTAACATGACATTGCCTGACATGTAGCACACTTCTGGTGCAGTTTGGGCTGAAACAACTTCATCTTATATGTTTCATGGTCCAGAGGTTTTAGTCTTTACAATGTAAGGTTGAGTGTTTTTCTTCTACCTGAGGATGTCCGTCTCGTGGCTGAAGAAGTAGAGGCAATGGAGGAGGAGATGGACTGGGATCTGCTCGGCTGTTGCCTGAGAGACCTGATGGCGGGGTGTGTCCCGCTGCTGCCACTGCTCTGAGAACAGAGGGAGTCGCTGCTTTCTGACTTCACCAGCCTACATTATTCAGACAAACAAATAAAGATACACAGTAAACATTACCACAGTTAGTGAGTCTTCTTCTGTAAGACGCCTTTCCCTTATATGTTCCAAATTATGTGAAACACCTGGACGTAAACAACGGACATCACCATCATACCTTTTACGAGGATAACCTCCAATAATATCTGTGTCCCAGGACCTGCGCTTGAGTCGTGCTACATCAGCATTCTGCAGAGTTTCTCCGTCAGGTACACTTCCTGGTTCTGACATCACAGCAGGGGAGGGGGCGGGACTAAGGGCGAAGGGGAGGGCACAGGGCTCTTTGGTACAGGTGGTCTGGGTCTCCTGCCGGATCAGGCGCGACTGGAGCCGTATGAAGGCCTGATCTCGGTCAAGGGACTGCTGACTGTCCAGGCAGAACCTAGATGAACATGTAATGAATTCAAAAGTGTATTAATAATAAATACTAGAATAAAGAAGAATAAAAAAGACTGATGTAGTTTCTACTGATACTAAAAAATGATTAGTAGTTGCCTGTAAAATATAATTTACTGTACTTCATAGAAACTCACTCTATGCCGTGGTAATGTGAGGCTGAGGCCTTGCTGAAGGGCATCTGGCTGACTCTCCTGGGAGAGAGGTCTGGTGACAACTGAAACACATTATTACTAAAAAGGGGGAGAGTGTGGGATGACAGAACAAAGGTGGAGGACAGAGAAAGAACGAAAGAGAGTAAATTGTTAACAGATTGTAAATGAAAATGTTATATATTGCTTCTCAATTTAATATCCTACTCATTAAACTACAACCACAATACTAATTAAAACTCAATAAAACAGTTTGGTCTCCAACAATTATTATCACTATTGGATGATTGTTCTCAAGAAATTAATTGTTGTTTTCTTTTTCACCCAACTGAATAATTTTTGCTACAAAGGTTGTACAGTAGGTTCACTGTTATATGCTAATGATCATAATCAAATCCTCATTTTGGCCTCATTAAGCTTTCTTGTTTCACAACCATCTTGGAAACCACACTGATACAGTTTATCTGACTACAGTATATGTAATGTTTACTTGTAAATGTGTGAATGTAGTGAATATATCTTCCTGTCAATATTTTTCTTGAAAGTGTTTGTCACTGTCAGCCTGTTGCACCTTGTTATTCTATCTGCGTGTTCTTGTTTGTGTCTATATTTGCTTTATCATGTAGGACTTAGCTCCTATTTACATGAATGTGCAATATAGATATGCATTAAATTAAGTATTACATTTAATTGATGCAGTCAGCTCACATATTAAATCTGATGAAACAATGACTGAACCAACCCTCTATTGATAGCCAGCGGTTGTAGCTCCCCAGTAGGCAAACCATCAGATGTGAAGTATTTTAGAAGTTCTTTGGCATCTAGTAAAGCAGCGGAGCCCTTTTGACTGTCTTTACGACCCAGCAGGCTGTCACTGGAGCCTGGACCTAACAGACCAAATCTAGGATGCGGAAAAAGTAATCATGGTCAGAAATTGCTAAATTCTGGCTTACAAACAGTCATCCTGAGTGTATTCCATTTACCTTGTCTTCTGTCGTCTCCTCTGCAGGTTCTCGATGTTGTGGAGGACGTTTCTCTCAGGCCAGTCAGATGGCTGGTAGGAAATAGTCTGAAAATCTACAATAACATGACAAAGATTACTCTGGCAGACTTAGATAGGCCTGTGCTTACAATGGAAATTCCCTACAACAAGAATGTTTGTTCATTCTAGTGGAAAGAAATGTTTGTATGCAATGCAAAGACTGAAACTATAACTAGTTCTCTCCCTCTCCTTCAAAACCATTAAAACTACAGTCAGTCATATTATAAATCAACTACAGTATAAACACAAAAGAACACTGTGCCCTCAAATCAGGTTGCTACCAAATGATCCTTCAAGTCTGAATAGAAAGATCCTTAGCTGTGTTGTTAGGGCTTCATGTGCCACACAGTGACTAAAGATAGCAAGTCAAGAGGCAGTATGAGCCTCTGATGCTGTTATACTGCACTGCTCGACCCATAACCTACATGTCACAGTAGGCCATTTAATTAAACACTAAACTCATGTGACCCCACTTTTCTTGTGTTTGGCTAAGAAGGTTGTATGTTATCTCCCAAAGGATAGAAATGTATAAAGTCTATATACAGCAGGTTTATGGAAGAGCAAGGGCAAAACATCAGAACACTGAAGCACTCTGCCAGTGGTATGACAGCCCACACAAAGTCATTCACACATTTAGGTAATGCAGGTACACAGGGTAGGCACAAATTATGGGGAAAAAATTGATTTGCACCTTAGAAGGTATATCTGTACATGTCTGCACCTATCATTACTTCTCTCTTGATGTATGTTGGCTCCCCTTTTACAAACCTCAAGTATATCCTTGGTGTGAGATCCAGGGTTGCTACTACATAAAGCTGAGATGGATGGTACACATAAAGGCTCTGATGTGGACTATTTTAAAGATAAATGGCAGTTTTACTGGAAAAGACGCCAATGCATTCTAATGGTCTAGTCTAATACCAATATGCTTGCTAGGACAATGCCTGAATCTGGTGGCATAGATAATTACACAATAATCATTATGAAGGACAATGCTATGCAGAAGCAGAGGAAGAAACAGAAAATGAATTGGCAAATAATGTGACACAGCATTTATGACATGAAACCTGCAGGTGTATTAGCCTTGCAGCTATACTATGTTTTTAAAACCACCAGCTCTAGCTGCAGGTCTCGACGTCTTTTATTGCTAACAATTTATTTGTTTATTGTTAGCTGGCACTGTTCCCTAAACCGTCATCCTAAGAATGTGCATGTACTGAATACTGAATACACAACTGCAGAGTGGTAAAACATGTTTTGGCATGACATAATTTTCTCAATTATCTACAGCCAACTGACATTTCTGAATCCACCATCTGAGCAGACTGAGCTTTAAACAGTAGCAAGAAAAATTATGTGATCTGATTTTTATCTAACTCAAGAGTAATAACAAATATAATGTGTCTAAAATAATAATACACAAAAAAAATCTGATCTTTTAAGTCTTTATTTAAAACAACTATAAAAACCTCATAGTGAGAGTGGTAAAAGTATGTGAACTCTTAGAATATCAACCTTGAAAAAGCTAATTAGATTCAGGTGGAGGTGTAGACTAGAGCTACTGAGACTAACAAAAGCCACTCTAACTTTATGAGTTTGTTCCACACAAGAAGAATACGCTTATGTGAGCCATGCCTTGCCAAAAGGAGCTTTTAGGGGATCTACCATTAAGAGTTGTTGATTTACATAAAGCTGGAAAGGGTTACAAAGGGATGTCACGGGATGTTAGAAAATCACCAGTCTACAATTAGGCAAACAAACTACAAATGGAGACAGTTTGGGACTGTGGCTACTCTACCAAGAAGTGGGAGGCCAGTTAAAATGATCCCAAGAGCACAACAAACACTCATCAATGAGGTAAAGAAACAACCCTGAGTGACAGCCAAAGATTTGAAGGCATCATTGGAACTGGCTAATAACTGTGTTCATGAGTCTACAGTAGGTAAAACATTGAACAAGCAGGGTGTCGATGGTAGGACACCACAAAGGAAGCTGCTGCTTATTAAAAACAACATTTCTGCACACCTAAAGTTTGCCAAAGAGCACATTGACACTTCAAAGCAGTATTGGCAAAAAGTTTTGTGGACTGACAAAACTAAGATTATTTGAAAGGAACACAGAGCACTACAACTGGCATAAAAAGGTCACAGCACATCATCATGAAATATCATCCCCACCGTAAAGTATAGTGGAGGAAACATCATGATATATGTATATGCATAACTATTGCATATCCCCAACCTTATTTTAGCCAGGCTCAGTTTAATCTACAACTGTACTACCATGACTACTAAGCTGAATTAACATCATGTGCATGAGAATGCAGTGACTGTCTCTTTCTCTGTCTGTACCTGTGTTCTTGGCAGTCTCTTGCTTGTCCGTGAGACAGGTAGTAGAGGGCAGAGTGGAGTCGATTATCTTCAGATACTGCTCCCTGGCCAAATTCAGAATGACCTTCAAGTCATTGATGGGTATTGACACTTCTTGTTTCTGTCCTGGACACACAAACAGAGCCTGGTTTACACTTTGACAACAAATTAGCTTTAGGTATTGGCTCACTGTCAAACTTGGCATCTGTGTTAATGTTATATAATAAGTAGGTTGTAACTGATTTTACCTAAAACAGTGTATATTCTTTTAATTAGCTTTAGTTTTTTCGTAAAGTTCCACTGGGAAATAACAAGTCAGTAGAAATAAATAACAGATAACACATACAGTCCAGTTGCCATGACTTAACTTCTAGATAACTTCACCTGGACGACAGAGAAACTTCACCGACACAGTTTTTACAGTTTCTTTCTATAATGTAACAGGAGTTAGAAAAGATGGAAAGTTTTCATTGTTTATTAAATAAAACCTACATGCTGGCAGATTTAATGTATATGTCAAATTGCATTTGAAAGCTTGTTGTCCACTGAAAACAGACAAATACACTGCAATGAATTTTACTAAGGTCTGTGGTCTGTTAGGTCTGTTCATCCTGCTTATGGTCTTTAAAAAAAATAGTCCTAGTGCTTTTCCCCAAGTCTGAAGAAGAATTTCACTCCACTTCCTTTAATCTGGCCCCACTCCACTGATGTTTCACTATCTTTGCCTGCCAAGGGGACATGAGTGTCTGTAAAATAATGATATTTCAACAGTCTTTCTAAGCACCAGCCTGTGCTGAAGGCTGCAGAGAGCTGACAGTCCAAACTAAAAACACATCAGGAAGCTCTGAATGGTCAAAAGACAGCTGGTACATCTCTTCCACCCATTTTGCTCTGTCTCGACTATAAATGCACGTCTAAAAGAGTGACAGAACTACATTAGCACAACATATTGAACCAATGCACTTATATTGGACAGCAGTGCAATTATAACCACCACTATTAAGCATAATTTTGATTTATGCTTTGGATTTTTAGGAACTGTATGTCAGCATGTAAAAAGTTTAGGTAGTGACTGACTTTGAGTAAGAAAACATTTCATAAAATCTGAACAATGTGATCTGTGAATGCCCTCTGTGTTACAGCAATAAAAGATGGTCGACAGTTGAGCCCACACTGATTGCTGCTGTTATGACTGTGTGAAGAGTTTTTGAAAAAAAAAAGTGAATTCAGCACTGAGAAATTTGTTAGCATTTGTAAAAAAAATATATAACTGCTAGCACTGACGACCTCTGTCAAATTAACCACTTTTCCACTTTTTCTGGCTGTGAACTGATTAAATTGGACACGTACTGTATAGTTCGTAATGACAGAGCAGGAGCACACAGTGAACCTTACAACGTGCAATAAATGTTTTTACTTGATGAATCTGCAAATTGTATTTACATAAAAAGTACAATTCCAGAGTCTAATGTGACATATTGAATATGCTTAGCAAACCAAGAATCAAAAATCTACAGATATTATATTCACAGATATATAGAAATATATCCACACAAATGAAAACCTAAAATGGTTGTAATTTCTGCTTGAAAAAAAGTTTCATAAATTTCTAAAATGCGTCTATGGCTAATTAGCAAATCTTTTCCACCACAATATATTTATTAATTGAGTTTAATTAAAGTATCTTGTACTTTTTACTACTCATTACTCAAGATTCGAACCATGAAGCAAATGGTATGCTTTGGTCTCCCATCCATGACAGTACAAATTATAAAGCATGTGTTTTTGATAAGATTTAATACACTGCCCGTCCAAAAAAAAAAAAAGGTCACACACTCTAATATTTTGTTGGCCTGACTTTTCGATAAGCTTCTGCAATGTCACAACATTTATTCCCGTCCAGAGTTGCATTAATTTTTTACCAAGAATCTTTTATTGATGATGGTTAAGTCGGACCACTGCACAAAGTCCTCTCCACCACATCCCAAAGATTCTCAATGGGGTTCAGGTCTGGACTCTGTGATGGCCAATCTATGTGTGAAAATGATGTGTCATGCACATTTCCCTTTGGGACTAATAAAGGTTTTTTAAATCGTGAATAATTTGAACCTTCTGAAACTGATATTTTCAGACATGGTTGTTTAAGAAATGTGAAGTTACTAATTGCATTAGTTAGGGTTAAATAACTTCTTGCCAGCTGAAAACTGCATCCATGTAGTAATTATCCAATGGGAGGCTCTTACCTGTTTGTATTTGGATGGGCAGTGTATTATATCACAGTGGCTGGATTACATAAAAATGATTAGATGCTCATCAGTGGATAATTATAAAGGAATGTGATGTATCTCAACAGACAGGAAAGAAAAGGGTTAGCAACATGACACAAAAAATCCCTCTCAAGCAATCCTCATCACAGTGTAAAAATGATTGGTGAGCCCTGATTTTGAGTGTGCATATCTTTAATATATTAAGTAAAATAGACTGTACCTCTGTATCTTTCAAACAATAAGACAAAATAGTTCTTTCTATTATGAAATAAATGTGTTCCCATAAAAAGGTTTTCTCCTCTACTTCCCCATCCAATCTGGAGTTGTACAGTTTTGATTGACATATCTTGGTGAGCTCAATGTGCTGAGCTGAGAGCTTGTCTTGGTAATTACGAGCCATTAGCACGCAAGCAATTAATAAAAGCACAATGATTGCTCCAAAATACAACAAAAATGGTGACGAAATCTGTTTGACTAAGAAGTGAGCAATCATTTGCTGTATTGTCTACACAATGCTCAGTTTTACACCTTTCACTTTTGGTTTCTTTTTGCCCAGGACTGCAGCAGTGATTTGTTTTCCATTTTGGGAGCTCTTTCATCTAGTACTTACTGAGATATTCTTTGAGTACCAGTGCCTGAACCTGGGTCACCTTCCTCTCTCTCTTCAGCAGACTGTCTCCTTGGAGACAGGGCAGGGGGCGGAGAATGTCGCCTACAGCTTGTCCTAATCGAAGAGAGAAAATAGAGAAATCTTTAAAAAAATAAATAAAAAGCATGATTAGATAATTTGCAAACCTCAGTTGGGTACTTTTTTGGAGGGGAACTGGGACATTTTTCTACAAGCCAGGGTAACAGAAAGTTTAAAGGGCACTTCACCGATGTTAAACAAAAGGTTCAGTTTACGTCAAATGTTTGACAGAAAATCTGCATTAAAAACTCTGGCCACGGAGTCTGAAAGATGAAGGGATTACCAAGTAGGGGGTCTAATGAAAGACACCATTGACTTGCAATATGAGGGCTGAAGGATCCAGTAATTGTGGAGCTTGACCCATTGCAGACACTGAAAGTCTGCATATCATGTTCTCAGTGCTTTTGTGATGGGACCATTCTTTTTAAAAACCTGCTTCTCATTAGTGTGCAACTTTATGAGTGCAACACACTCTTGGATTAATCTTGAACTGCAGTATTTGTCGTTTGGGGATGATCCCTCATACCACAGTACTGGAAAAACAACATGGCTGACAAAAACAGATATTAAACTGCCCTGTTGAATTTACTGGGGTAGTTAATAATATCATCTTAAAGATAAAGCTAAGCATAATGTTCCAATATGGAGCATATGGAGTGAACATATGGTTGATACATTTTTAACCCTTTTGCTGGTAAAAAAAAAAAAAAAAAAAAGAAACTTCAGACATCATATTTTAGTTCAGGTGCAACAGTGTGCGACTTTCATTTTAATGAGAACTCTGCTGTGTCATTGCAGAAGTTAGGACACCTTTTATAGTCTTGCTCTGCATTTAAAAGTATTTCAAAAATGTCTTGTGAAGGTTGCATAAAATGTAACAACAGCAGGAAGTCTCAGGAGGCAACAGCACAGGAGGTCTCTTGAATCTCATGTAAATCCAAAGAACAATGAAGGACTTTTCTTAAAAAAAAAAAAGAAAAAAGCTTTTGGTTGAAGGAATAAAACAGTTTGAGATTTCCATTTTCACAAATGCCCTTCCATCTCAGTCATCTAAAACCAGCACGTACACACCATCCTTCAAAATTTGTTCAGTCATCCACACAGTTTACCATTCATCCATCTACACATTCATCTCCTTTCCAACTTCCTTCTTTCTCCGTCAGTCAATATTTCTGTTCAATACCCTTTTGCAACCTTTCTTCTTCAGTTGATTGTATTTTAGTGGCAAAGATGTGGAAATCGTTGACAGAACAGCCACTTTACACTGCTATGACAAAAGTGGGAGGAAGGGATGAGAAACAATGAAGAAGGAATAGGCAGTAAAAGAGAGAATACAGGCCAAATGTAAAAAATCTCTGTAGTCAGAATGGCATATAGTGTTGAAGAGTATCAGCTTTTGCAACACAGGCTAGCCTAATTAAAATTAACTGCCCCTCAAGTTCTGTCAATGAAGATACAAGAGTTTCTATTCCAATCAAATTGAGGAGCTGCTTTAAGAGAAGGTTTTATTCCTTTAAAGTACAGCAGAGAACAACTTAGTGATAGATGGTCCAAAACCTCCAATTGTTGATAAAAAGACTTGAAATTTGGTTACAACACGGCTTCAGATTTTTGCCTCTAAGGTCTACTGCTTCTAAAAGCGAAAGCAACTTAATCAATCATTAAATTGACCATTAAGTTAATCAAAAGCCTTATTGTATACTCCAGAACTTTTCTGAGAATCATCACGTTGTTTTTTTCTATATCAAATTCGTTCACTTATAGCATACTATTAGCATTTTAATGGAGCTAATTTGCCCACATGAAATAAAATGCAGGTTAAAATAGGAGCAAAGTTGTCTCCATTTTGTTTGAGGCAACAAAATATTCACAGTGACAGTAGCACACACACAAAAGAACCGACCAAATCCTCTCTATAAACAGGATAACATACTATACCTGATAACGATAAAGACTTCTCTCTCAGCAACCCGGAGACAGTTGCCATGGCAGCCGCACCATTTATTTGACTGTCTGAGTGCAACATCCTGGCCCTGCAGGCTCCACACCCATCACTGTCTGAGCCCTGGACCAAGAGGAAGTAGTGAGCACTTTCACCTTTCACCTCGATGTCAGGTACTAGAGAGTACAGACAGGAGGAGAGACATTACATCCAGAGGTAATGGTGATAAAAAGTTAGTTTTAACTAAACTGCTGTAGTACAATATGATGCTCTCTCTTTATAGTTTGTATGTTTTTGTCCTGTCTTACTCAGTAAGGTCTTTGGTCTCCTGGCTATAGACTCTCTCCAGCGCTGGGAGCTGAGCTGGCTGGCAGCAGGCTGAGCAATTGGAGTGATTATACAGGACAGGCTGAACAACGCACCAACCTGGATAACAAAAACACAGTTGATAAGCATAAATGCAAGGGTTCCACATGTGACATATACAGTAAAATGAAGGGGCTGATACCTTTCCATGCAGTGACCTTAGCTGGTCCAACAGCAGTTTAGCTTTCACTGACTTCCCAGACAGGTCTCTGTTTGTTTGTTGTCAAGGAACAGTAAAATGTAAAGTTGCAGGAGCAAACTGCAAATATATCAATATACAAAATACACAGCTGTCTACCCACACACACACGCACACTTTAAAGCGTGGATACAGTTCAAACTGGGTGCTGGACATCAGAAAGCTGGGCAGGTCTGACAGATTAACCAGCTGAACCAAGTCTAAGACTGGTGCATAGTAATGAAAGACCTGTAAACGCAGAGAGAGGACAGAAACAAAGACAGAATGAAGGAAGAAAAGGGGAAGAAGAAAAAAAAACACAAGTTATCTTATGACACAGAATTTAAAAAGATATTTTTAAAATGTCACAGTGACTTGTGAGACAGCAGATTCTGGGTCTGACAACCACTCATCAGCTGGAGGACTAAGACACAGCGGAAGTATCCTCGGGCAGGTTACTGAACCTTAACCAGTTGAGGGGTGCTTTTACATTAGTGACCGGTAATATGATCCTTCCTTGTTCCAAATCTTGAATTGGACATTCAATGGCACTGTCAGCAATATTTATTTCTATATTCATATTTTGATACATCCAGTAATGTCCATTTGCAGAAGAGAGGAAAAAAAACATTTTAGAGATAGACAAAGACACTAGATACTGGGACTAAAAAAAAAAAAAATCTATTACATGTATTTGTCTGGTTGATAAAATGACAGAAATACCTAAATTAATGTAATATTTGTTGGCCTGTCTTCTTACAGAAATATATTTAAAGTTAGTACCTAACTCACTGCAAGTCACATTTTTAAAAAGACCCACATTTTAACAGGCTGCGGTTGACCCACTTTTCTAATGAGCTCATTATCCAGTGCAGAAATCAATAATATATAAATCATTTGTCACATGTAAAAACAGACTGCAAGTACATTTGCAAGTACAGAAAATCACAAGAATACAAGAGGAGCTTTAAATGTCAATCTCATAACTTATTAAACTAGAACACGATTGAAGTGCTTCTGATTTTAATTGATTGGTCGAATTCTTATTTTTGTGAGATGGTTGGAAACACAGAAGAATGTGAGTAATGCAGTGACCTGAAGAGACAAGCCTGAGAGATCAGTAAGACCTCCAATTTTGATTAATTAATTGTCATTATTACTTAAAACCACTTCATATCATTGTTTATAGTGTCTTTAAATGGGCCTGTGGATAAAATGGTCACATAAAACATTCAAAAATGATTCAGTATGTGATTCTGCAAAAGGAACCCGCTGAACTGAACTGTGAAGTATGCTGGACCAGTAAGTGGTGTTCATTAGTTCACTATTGTTGTGTTATATTGTGCAGTAGACTCTTATATATAATAGGCTGTTGAGACGGCACAGCAATTTTTAAAAACATGCTTTCATAATGTCGTAATGGGCTACTGAGTGTAAATTAGTGTGTGAAATAAGAAAAACACAGTAAAGTGTGCAAAAACAATAATGTGATGTTTGGGTAAAGTGTCCAGCAGTGAGCAGCTGATGCATGACTTTCAGATGTAGGTTAAAGTGCTTAATGGCAAAGTTTGGCAAATCCCAAAACACAGTGCAGAATGACGCTCTTTTCTCCTTTGACAAACAAGATGAGGGTGCTTTTAAAAAGGACACTTCGAGTTACCACGTCTCCTGAAAATAATGTTTCCATACAACTAAACTGCAAAACACAACTACATTTATATAAATCTAACTGAAACTAGATTACTTCTTCTGTTAAGACAAGTATAATACAATATGTGACATGAGCATGTTAATAGTTCATATTTGCCTCCACACTGAAGAAATGCCACAGCACAGCGCAGCGTTTCTGCCCATTGAGCGGTGGGTTAGTAATTATCATGAAAGTTACTCCTGACAGTGAGGAGACCTAATGGTTGTTGTCTGACCATAGTTTGGAATGTGTATGTGTGTATGAGTCACTATACAGCCAGTTATCCCAGCAGTGTGGAGATGTGATAGTTCTGAGGTCCTCTGAGGTTTTTTTTTTTTTTTTTATTGTGCGCCAAGACAATCATCACCATCTGCTTCCCAGTACAGCTATCTGATGAGATCACATACAAAAGAAACGCACATAAACACATAACATCTCTCTGTCTATAGATGCACAAACACACACCCCTGAAGTATGAAAGTCTGTTGTGTTAACTGAATAATGGGCAAACAAACTAACTAAAACACAGTGCTGCCAGACACAAAGTGTACACATATAAAAGATGTTTAAGTGCTAATAATTATTTTCTTTATGTGTACAACAGACCTCCTTTCAACAAACTGTCTTTTAATATTTTAATGCTAATCTAATTAATGCTAATGGGACGTGTTAAAGACCCCATATCAGGCCATTATTTCTGCATCGTTTTATTGTTCTGGATATTAATCTGCATAGGAAAGCTCATTACAGAAGTATGCTACACCAAGTGTTATGAAAGACTTGTCTCATACAAAAGTAAAACCTTTGTTCAGCGTAATAAAAAAAATCCTTGGGCTTAGAAAATTTTGGTCTGAAAAAAAGAAGCATTTTATAGACCAAATGAGTAATGAAATAAATCAAGAAAACAGTCATCAGCTTAACCTAAATTAACTGCTAGTTGGAGGCCGAGGTAAATTTAATTCTGCAACTGTTTTAAAAGGTATAACTGTGTGAGGTCACATAAACATATGAACAACATAAAAGAAGTAAAAAAAAAAAAAGGGTATGCCAAATACAATGTCTGCAATAGTCGTCATTTTGAATAAATACCAGACTTAAAGAAAGGGTTCTGACACAAGATATCCTGAGTCACGATGGAGATATCGCTGCATGGTGACAGTTCACTTTACAGTACCCCTGACATAACTGGTCCCCAAAAATCTCAGAGGTCAACACTTATTTGGCAGAAAGCAATCAGATGGAAACCTGTTTTGAACTCACCTCCTCATACCTACAAGAAATCGCTTTAAGAGAGGACTGTGTGTAACTCATTCAACTCTTTAGCCAAGACGTGAGTTGACCTGGGGCTGGAAGAATGGTTCTTCCCAGGATGATGTCATTGTTAACTCAGAAACCTGTCAGCCAAATCTTCCTTGAGTTTGTGAAACATGAACACACAGACATGATTCCTTGAGCAACCTCAAACACATTACATTTCTCTAAACAAGATTTCCTCACTGACAATGTCTGGATCAAGCGCAAACCCTACAGCACTCTGGCAGAAGACTGTGCTTGCTGCAACTGCTGCCACATTGGAGAACAAATCTCTGTGCAACAAGAAATAATGAGGTGAATAACTTTTTGAAACAAGCAATTGTTTAGTAATAATAAAACATTTTAATTTGGCTGCCTGGGGTGTTTGAAGAATTTAAATGAGATGCAGCAAAGTCTTGTTCCAGACCTCTGGACCGTTGCCTACATCTAAGATTTCTCTGTGATTTAAAAAGTTACAATCAGTGGAACACAATGAAAACTGGTGGCAGGATGTGGATCAGATCAGCTACAGTGTATATGGATATTTTCTAGGACTTTATTGATAACAATAAGTATTCTGCATCCTTGTCAACTGCACTAAACAAATTATTGTTGGTATAGGATACTAACAACATAGTTTACATATATTCTTGACCAAACTGTCTTTTGCAACGTTTGTTGTGTCGTAAGGTACTTTTTATATTGTGAAAACAAGCTTGTTGTTTGCAGACCACCTCTACACAAGTGAGGGTTGAGCTATTAAGTCTGAAAACATAGATGCGGGATGAGATTGTGGTGTCTGTATTTTGTTTCCCAGCCCTGTTTGTTTACTTGTGTTTCACCTCAGTGAAGCATTTTTATGCAGCTACACTTGCTTAACTTATGGGGACCAGGTACACTAGCACCCTGCATGAACTCTCTGTGTGCACACGAGGTAGTCTACGAGGTAGCAAGACGTATTATTAATTTGCAATATGAGAGATCGAATAGATAATGTCAGCTCTTTACAACAACTATGATATTATTAAACACTACTACAACACTACTTCCAACACTTGTAGTGGTCAAGAAGTCCACTTTTGTACTTTTGCTATAGCGTCTTCTGTGTTCTTGGTAATAAAGCACCCACTCAACCCTGTGGACAAAGAAATGTGAACCAAAATGATAATTACCGCAATCAGGTTGGCAGTGACACAATGAAAAAAAAGAAGATCACCAAATCTTTGTTTCACTCTGAACGTCTGGTAAAGGGTTAAATTTGCAGGAAGTTTTAAGTGTGAGAACTTCATAAATGAGTGGACTCACCTCAGCCTGAGGTCTGTGGTCTGTAGTGGTGAGGGGAGCTTGCACGAGACTGGCACCCGATTTGTGAGATGCTGAAGAACGCAGAGAAAATCCATCGAAACAAAGTTCTGACACATACTGAAACAAACACAGACAGGAAGAGAGACAAGGTCACTTACAGACAAATGATCTTCCTATGACAATCATTTTCCCAAAGCATACTGCAATTATTTAGTATACAAACTGATCTCATTATGACTTCTGTAACACCACACTGGATCAAAAGTAGACGTGGTTTACACTTGTCACATTGCTGCACAGTTATTGGTATATGTGTGCACACATACACACACTTAATTATTATGCTATGTATTGCCCAGCTTAAAGTTAAGTGGTGGTTGTTCTTAGACAGGTTTTTATCCATTTGAGAATTCTCCTTTGTTCCACCACTCTCCAGCTGTGAAGCTTTTTACTGACTGACTGCTGGAGCCCACTCACATCTGAAGGCAGCAACTTAGAAAAGGTCATTTTAGTGAAGGAGAAGCTGCATGCTTGCCTCAGCATACTCAACAGCTCAGCAGATAGAGCAAGGAAACTTTTGTGAAGCATGCAATTGCACAGCTAGTCAGCTGGTATATGAAAGCAGCTGCTTTTATACAGTGGAATTGATCAATTTCCGAGATACAGCCAAGAATATTTGAGATTATAGAAAATACAATGATGATGACACATCCATATTGGTTTTATTTATGCATTATAAATTAGTTTGAATTGTAGCCAAGCTGTACACACACACTGTGACACAGTAGAAAAATAACAAAGATACTGTTTGTATATGCCTTCTAACATGTCTTTGGATTTTCTGGACTGCAATTTATTTCTATACAACTGGCATTGAGAATCTATGATCAACTATGATCTTCAGGCTCTAGTTCAGATATTTAATTTAGTAGCTCATGCTACTCTAAGCAGTTGTTAAAATAATTTACTTAATGAAAACTAAGAACATACTGTACTGTTCTAAACCTGGTTGTAAATCTGTTCAATACATTCTGGTCACTCTAAATTTCCCGTAGGTGTAAATGGTCGTCTCTCTCTAGGTTCCAGCTTTACCATGATCCTTGAGAGAACAACCAGTTAAGATGATGGATGGATGAATATATCAAATATATTAAACACTTAATTAAAATGCAGTTTAACACCTTCCATATGAAATTTCAGTCAAGAAAAATGCATTTGAATATTGTTGTAATGGAAATTAAAAAGTATAGAAAGTCCTTCTGTCTTTCAACATGATAAGACTTATCTAACTTCCAGCTCTAGCGTCATATTTTCTTTACTATAAAATTATTCTGCTTCACAAGCCTCACCGACTTGATTTCCAAAATAGAATATCAAAAGGTCTCAAAAAAGCAAGCCTCCTAAAATATCCATTTGAATGGAAATGTTGCTTCAACATATCAGTTCCCTGAGGCAACAACTTCATGTCTCTAATTTCAGTGACTTCCAGGTTACACGCCACATTTTTTACAATACACATATTAAACATAATGATATGACTCAGCTGTATATTTTCAGACACATGCTGATCAGTGCTTAAAATGATCTTTAAATGGCAACTGAAAATCTCAGCCAGATTAAAAAAAAAAACAAACACCAACTGTATGAGAGATAAAAGGAAACTCCACAGCAAAACAGATTGCTGATTCTCCCTAGAGGAACGTGGAAAAAAAGCACGAAATTGGCCAATTCTGTCCAGAGACAGAAAACTACTGCACCTGCCAGACTTTTCCCGTAATGAGAAAGAAGTACAAGTGGGTGTGAAGTAATCTCCAGAGTAGCAACAAAAAAAAGGCTGTCAGTTCACCTCAGCCTATTCAGTTGGACACCAAAATGCAACCAGTAGCATGAAAGCAGGAAATAAAGTACAATATATGGCCCAAAATATGTGCACATATGGTATTATACATATATGTGACTGTAAAAATCTCCTATGTGAGATAAATCTGCTGCTATAACAGCCTCAACTGTTTTATAAGGCTATTAGCAAGATTTAGGAATCTGGATTCAGGTATTTGCTCCCATTCAGTCATAGGAACATATTGAAATGAGAAATGGTATTCCCTAAACTGCTGCACCAAGTTGCAGGCTAAAGCATTAAGATTTGCCATGAATGTAAGGAGCCCAACATAAGCCATGGCAATGGCCCCCAGAATACCACATATACAAAAGCATGTGGACACAGGTGTCTACATATGTTCGTATGATACATCCTAAACACTGTCTTCAATCTTTCAGAATACTGTTGCCAAAGTCATTCTTTTTATCTAAACTTAGCTTTACACCTTCTGGTTCCTAAAAGTAAAGAACAGACACTGCATGTCAATAACACCAGCACTGTCCTTTAAGTACCGAAAGAGACTGCCCAGAGGCAATGTCTAACACTTGTGTCCTTCCCTAAGTCTGGACCAATAATCAATTGCAGTTGGCTCCTCGGGGAGCGAGGTCGAGTTACAGCGAGGCCAGGCCGGGTCAGATCTGTCAGGGCAATGCCAGCGGGGCAGAGCTTTCCCAAGACCCCAGTTATACCTTCATCCCCCTGCTGAGTGAAAAATTCATTCAATTTAAGAGGAAAACGTGTTAAATTTAACCTATGGCCTTGTGTGCACTGCATGAGTAATTTTATATGAAAAAGATATAAGAACAAATACAGATGGATCAGGTCTCTGAAGGTTCTTGCATGGTTTTCTCTGCCTTTTCTCTGCCCAGTTGCTGTGTGCTCCAGCCTACAGAGAACACTGTTCATAATAAAAAGCCCTGGGTAAGCAAGCTGGTAAGTTTGGAAATTAAGTTCTTTCTCTTCACATGCAACTTTTTCCTTCCTTGCTGCTTTTAAACTATCAATTACACACACACACACACACACACATACACACACACACAATACATTACTACAAAAGTTCAACAACAAATATGTGTTGTGCACACAAGCAGGAACAAGTATTCACAAAGACATATGCATGCATATGTCTTTTCTTCTCAGCATAACAGCTGGCTTCCATAGACACATTTTCTCTAAACATCTTAGCCTCCTTGTAACTGACAAACAGCTTCATCATACTGATGAGACACAGACACTCAACCTTCAAGAAAATCCTTCCTCTCTCTGATCAGTTGGCTTCTATGACCCACCAGAGTCCTGTGTGACAAACACCATCTCTGCTGAGTTTGGAACTACTGCAGTGTTTTTTAACGAATTCTAATGCTGTTTGGCTGTTCTCCTGTTTTTGGTTGTTGTTGTTGTTATTTGTTTGTTTTTTTGTATAGGTTCAACTGAGCTTTCTTCTTTTTCTAAAGCAAGAAAACCTGAAATAAATTATGCAGAAACAAACTGTGTCCTAATTGTTTCTTCCAAACATTCACTTTTCACATTTTTGTGGACACTTACCTTCCTCTCCCTGACAACGAGGCTGCCCCTCCATAGCTCCTTGCTGTCGATACAGCTGTCCAGGTCAGCAGGTTCTACTAGACCAGCACTTAAGTGGGATGCAGCTTTCTGCCACCTGATTTAAGATACAACAAGGATCACTCAATGACCAGCAGAGAGGACTTTGGGGACCTTTTATTCCCATTGTTGTAAACTATAAGTAAATGTTATGATTTATATTACATTATATTACATCTCCTAAGGAGTTAAATTAGTTAATTGCGTCTCTAGGAGAGTTGCTCTAAATGTCCATAAAGTTGACAAGCATATGCTCATATATACTCATCTACCTCCCCCTACTGGTAAAGTGGGATAAATTCAAAAGCATTTTGAGTGATCTTTTGACATTTCACATCACATATATGAGTATGTGCATTATTATTGTAAACATACAGTATGTATGCTGTTAACTAATCAACTTTAGTAACATGTTTGGGTCTTTTGTGTATTGTATTTATTTGAAAGTGTCTTCCTAAATTTTGCAGTGTAACTCAAATATGAGGGAACACACTGCATCTGCAGTTTTTGTCTCCTTACCCAGCGGTGTGATGTGTGACTACAGTTATCTTAGCAGCATGCCAGCAAGACATGTGTTTGAGAGCTCCCATCAGAGGTAACAGATCTTTAGCAGAAGGGGACTGCTCAGCAGAGCCCAACACAAGCACATCCAACAGGGCTTTACCTAAGGGGGGAAATATGACAAACCAAAAGAAATTTATTAGACATTTTAGCATAACATATGACATCAAATGCATGGCGCCACAGGATATCATGATAACTACCTTAAATGTACTTCAGTGACATATATTTAAGGTAATTACTCAACCATATTTTAACTAGTGGGTTGAGCTGTCTTGCACTTATAAATATGAAGATATATGAAAAAAACATTGGAAGGCAGCTGTAGCTCCGGCTCCTCGGGGCAGCTAACATTAGAAGGTGACTGTTCCTGAACTCCTGTGGAGGTGGTGTGTGCTAAAAAGTGTTCTTATCACTTCAGGAGGCAGACTTGCTAAGAAGTCAGAGCAGAAGTATCTTCCCAGTGTTGAGTGCATATATGTGAAGACTACCAGGCAACCTTTTCTACAAGGCAGCAGAAGGCAGATTTCCAAAACCCAATTGCCTGAAATTGGACTGGATCCTTGTCACACAGCTGAAGGGTTTGGCTTCAGTAAAGAGTTTTAATTATTCAATATTGGCAGCTTTGGCCAAGACTAAACTCCCACTTGAGACACTGTTTTGTATCTGTAAACTAACTTCTTGCTCTGTTGACCCCTCAGTACACTGTTCTCCTTGAGCTGCAGATATACTCCTAACAGCCAAAATAAAGGAGAAAGTAATGAGTGAAAACATTTTGAATTTGACACCAATAAGCAAAAATGTGTCTGAATTAATTTGAATAAATGTCATGTTTGTTTTCTTAAACTCTAATGAGGGTTTTCAAGTAGCTGACAACATTATACAGCAACATAAACTGCTAAAATGATACTAAGGAAAGTGAATAATAAGAACTAGCTCACTGTACCTGGAGGTGGTAGCTTGTCTGACAGTAAATGCAGTCCTTCAGCAGCCTCCTCTAACAACCTGTTAAGATCAGAAACAAATTGACCCTGATAATACCTGGTATACCGGCTGTCCACTTGTGATCTGGTCACCTAGATTAGGTTACACACCAGCTAAGCACTTGGAGGCTAAGTCTTTAAGACACACAAATTATATTTTGCTAGTTAAATGTTTGAGTCATTTACAACTTCCTTTCATCTATATCGTAGCAAATTAACTAAGATTTAATATTCTATTGTAAAAAAATGAAATAAATATTAGAAATGTTTTGATCCTTTAAGTCAAAAATAAATTATAAGATCAAAGACAGCCCTGTCTGGAATTAGATTTGTCTGTCTGGCATGGTCCTTAAAAACCAAACAGAAAAAAACAAGTTCACTTATTTAAATAATGTGCAGAAAATATCATCTGTCACTCACTCTGTCTGTGTTGGCTGGTCCGACTTTTGGTCCGGTGCCTCCTGATTACTCAGAGAACTGAGACACGACTCCAAAACAGTGGGCTTCTCCTCCTCACTGTCAGTTTTCAGATGGCCTGTCCCCAGCTCTTCCCAGTCTGAGCTGCAGTACTACAACACAGGCCATGACAGAAGCAGGACTGATTATAAATGAGATGAAAAGAAAATGTATTTTCCCTAAACAACATATCCTGCTGTTTAAAGAAAAATGGTCAGTTTTCCAGTTTTCTTACATGTGTAGGTCCACGGCAAGCCTGAACAGCAAAGTACCACCTCTGAGCTGAAGGGCTGCCACTCAAAGAGCAAGCTGAAAGACACAAAAAAGGAAAATATTAAGTCTGTTTTATTGGGCTAGAAATCCATTTAAAGAAATCCCATAGTGTTTAAGTTACTATACCTGGAAACACAGAAATCCCTCTCGATGATTCCTGAGTTGAAATGTGCAGAAGTTTATCATATAGCTGCTTCACTGGTTCCAGACCTGAGGACAGAGGCTTTATAAGACTGTGATCTGGTTTAGACATAAACAAGTCCAGAAAGTAAAGGTACACTTTAGGTTCAGTGTTACACCCCACAACCAAATATTTACATTTTCCTTTTCAAGCAAGAATGTAGTTACGTAAAAAAAAAAAAGCTCTACGTAGACTTTAAGGATAAGTTTTAAGCTGCTGCTGGTAAAGTTTCTTTATATTAAAAACTTAAACGGAACTTAAAACAGCTTTTAACAGACAAGCTAGCGACCAGTCGACGGCCTCACAGCAGTTACACTGTTTATCAGAGGGGAACTAAAACTTACATTTAAAATCTTTAGCCGGGTCATCACCAGTTTGACAGAAGCATACAACCAACACGTAGCGGTCCATGTCGTGTTATCATTAAAAAAAAAAAAGCTCACGGTTAAAGTTAGTTTGGAGTAAAATGGAGCAAAACCGAGAACAACGAGCTTCCGCGCACTGTCAAATTTCCCACCAGTTCTTCTTCGCTGTCCAGTGTCCACACAGCTCATAGAGCGCCACCGCCCCCTACTGGTCGGACACTGAAGAACCAGATTGACTTGTCCATTACAAATGATCTGTTCTGGTGACTTGATTATCATGAAGGCAACAACCTCTTTGTCAGACTTTATGCAGTATCCATAATTTAAATGCTGCTTATACAGCCTCATACTGTAAATCAGTAGTGTTATCATTGTGTGGAGAAATAAGTCTTTCTTTCTATAGGTGCACAACCCAATGCTTATTTCCAACCTAGAAAAACACAAATCATTGTTGTAATCATTTAATATAAATATTCTACCACTTTCTGATATATTACTTTTAATTAACTTCCAGGAAATTAATAAAAAAAAACTAATTGGCTGTAGTTTGGCAGTACATTGCAGAGAGTCTGTGTAGTCTCATTTTTTTTATTTAAGGTGTGTATCCTAGTTTTAAATCTGCATCAAATCCTTCATTTTAATAATTTTATAACCATTTGTTTCATAAAAAGACATTTTGAAAAATAATTTAACTCAACAACTTGGAGACTTATTTTTTCAGAAAATGAAGCCACTCCTGTGCTGTCATTTTGACAAAATACAACAGTTTTATTTAAATATACAAAATATGTCACATGATTACACAACTAAATATTTCACTTATCAATTTCATAATCACAAGGTAAAAAAATATCATGAAAAAAGTTCTTTATCATGATAAGGAAACATTCACGTAGTCCTACCTGTATTGCTTCTTGATAAATACTTCAGTTGCTTAAACTGATCTACTGATGTTCAATGATCCACTCAATTCTGACATACAGTCTTACTGTATGATGAAATGCTTGCATTACTAGTTGATTTCTACAGTGTGTTCTTGGACGTAGACAATATAGTGGTGAGTGTTTTCCCCCTGAGTAAGCACTGTCAGAGCCTCCAGGCCATGTGCGTCCTCCACCACCATCACCTGATCACCAGTTAGACCGCCCTCTGCATTCACCACCATCAGCTGGTTGCTGCAGTTTCCGACTTCCTGCTCATCAGCCACCTGCAACTTCAACCGCAACTAAAAGTCAATATTTGGTTGTCACCACTCATGACTGCATGAGTGAAAGATGTTGTCACTTACCTGTTGTACAACAGCAACAGTGCCCGGGGCCATGGCGACCATGGAGGTGACGGCGTCATGAGTCTCTGAACTGAATTCAGCGATCTGCTGAATATTAACTAAATACAAACAACATTTACATTTACTAGTACATACAATATACCTAAGCATCTGTCTGTGTAGAAAAAAAAGAATTGAACATAACATACAGGCATTGAAAACAATGCCTGTATGTTTAGCACTGTTGCTGTTGTTACCGTTGTCGTGCAGGGCTGCTACAGGTGCTTCTGTCAGCTGATCTTCATCCTCAACAGACACATACTGGGCCTCCACTGCCTCCCCCACCTGGACATTTATACATATGGCACTGATTATGTTCAATAAAATCTGTATTTATCACACAAACAAATATTATTTATGAGTACAAGACATTTGAATAAAAAAAATTACATGTTCACTACATGTAGCCTGTTTATGTGTCTGTTTACCTCCCAGACTCCTTCCACTACTTTCAGGCTGTGTTTGCTCTTTAAATGGCGGTTCAGCTCCCACTTGGTGCCATAAACAAATTCACACTCAGGACATTTCATACCACCTAAACACATTCATAAACAGAAAGATAAAAGTTAGTGTTTTAATTACACTTAGAAAAACGTAGAGCGAGAGTACTCAAAATAATGTCACCCAAAAGAATGCGTGTTACCAGTGTCCTATTGCATTAAAAATGTTACAGGAGATGTCATGCACATGCCAGAGGCAGAGCAGAGATCAGACCTTGCTGTTTCAGGGAGTCGGGGTTGGGAATTCCAGGCCCGGCATTCTCATATTTCTGATCTGGGTGTTTCATGTTGTAGTGACGTTTGAGGGGACCAGCAGTGTTACAGGAGTAGTGGCAGTGGGCACAACGAAATGGCTACAGGAACAGACAGAAACACACGTACAAATGCAAAATAAATATTTTAATACAAGATTGAATATGAACAACACTGAATGTTCTGCAGCAATACAACAGCAAAGGAGAATGAATGTTTGTATGTTCTTACCTTAAATTCAGCATGTTGCTCCATGTGTCTAAGTAAGGAAGGTTTTGACACTGAGGTGAAGTCGCACTCTGAACACTGAAAAGGTTTACCTGGATAGACACAGAGTAACTGATTTATTTTTATTGTCACTTTCCTCTCCCTAAAATATATGCACATAAATGTAATTACACAAAACACTATCTGTCAATAATGTATAATAATTTATAGCCAGCAGGATTTACAAACCTTCGTCAGTGTGGGATAGTCTGTGGCTTTTCAGCGTGACTTTAGATTTGAACTTTTTACCACACAGATCACAGAGATGTCGTCTCTCTGTGTTGTGTCGATTCATATGAGTCTTCAGGTTACTCCTACTGCGGCCTGCATAGTCACACACACTGCATAGATATGGCTTCAAACCTACAAACATAAGCACACACTTGTTTAGAGTTTAGGGATATAAAAGTAACAAGAAACATTTGTTTATGTCGAATTTCTGGTAAATTGGATGCATTCAGAGAGACCTTCATTAACATCTGCTCTAGTTTTTTGGTCTGCCAGCTACCACAGCCTCACAACAGATGCAACTTCAAGGTAAACAGCTCATCAAGGTAACCAAGCATTAAAGCAGGGGCTGAGGGGAAAAATTCACTTTCACTGATTGATGATGGTGTATTTAACTATTTCAGCTGAGCAACCACATAAAGATCAGTTGTGTAGTGTCTCATTACTGTCAATTGTTGTCAGATTTGTAAGGATAAATTGATGATTTTGTGCCGATTTTGTTTGTTTATGTTGTTATTTTCTCTATATTGTAAGTAAATCGACTAACAGGCCAATTTCTCCATTCATTGTAGCCCGCCCGTCTCCCTGGATGGTAGCCATGAAAAAAAGAGACAGGCAAGCAGGGACAGGGAGCTCCAATCACAGAGTAATCAAACAATGACACTGTGTGAAACACAGTGCATGAACACAGATGGACCCAGATGTCTGGCTCCAGAATTGTGTGTGTGTGTGTGTGTGTGTGTGTGTGTGTGTGTGTGTGTGTGTGTGTGTGTGTGTGTGTGTGTGTGTGTGTGTGTGTGTGTGTGTGTGTTTGTCTGTGTTAAATCACACCTTGGTGGGCCCAGATGTGCTGCTGAAAGTCACTACTGTTCTTTAGGAAGTAGGAGTCACAGTAAGGGCACTTCTCTGCACGCTGCACCATCAGTCCTTTACCTTGTGCGGGATGCGTATCTGTGCATAGAAACACACATACGTGCACATATGACAAGCTATTTATTTCAGCCTGGTCTGATATCAATGGTTCAATGCAATGGTCCCACAATTAAAATAATAAGAAACTACTAACCCCTGAATATGAGTGGCTATTGCAAGTTACTGTAAATAAACAAAGAGACCAAACCTCCATCATTTAAATGAGTTGTCTAAAAATGTAAACAAAGGATGACCTGCTGTTCACTGTCCTGTAAATTTGAATTTGTCTAAAAGTGGGGGATGAACACATTAGTATTCATGATAATTTAAAGGACATGAGCGCCACAACCTTGATAACAGATTTGTGTGTGTTTTTGTATGTCTTTGGATAAATTTGTGTTTCCTTTACCAGGGTGGGATGTTCTGATGTGGTGTTTCAGTCTGTGCTCTGGATAGCTATGCTGGCAGACAGGGCAGTTCGCACTCTTCCCCTGTTGGACACGAAAAATGTGTTACGTTTAGCATCACACACTGACATAATAGAGCGGTATTGCCAATAATGTGAGAGAAAACAACAAAACATTGTGCCCTAACACTGTATTGCAAAAAAATGAAAATGTTGATGCAATATTTCCAAAGAACAAAGTATAAAGTGAAAGTCACAGTTGGTGGAGTCACAGTCTTGGTCAAAAGCAAAAGCAAACCAGACTCCTGAGATGGTCAAAGAATTATTAATACCTCCTGCACATCCCAGTGTATCACAATAAATGTACTTTGACCAGCAGCATGCTTTCAGTATATTTAGGTGGCTTAGCAGTCTCTAAAAAACTAATCCATTATAATTCCCCGAATAATGACAATCTCCTCAGGTTGGATACCTGTCCCTGGTGAGTCCTCAGGTGGGCTTGTAGTTTGTACTTGTCGGGTGTGGTGTATTTGCAGCCGGGATGAGAACAAGGCAGCAGCAAGCCGCTGTGCTTCTGAATCTGGTGCCGCTTTAAAGAGCTTTTGGTGATGGATGAGTAGCTACACTTTAAACAGTAATGCGAGTGCTCTTTAGTGTGTGTGCGTACGTGGACGTTATAGTGGACTTTGTACCAGAACAGTTTACCTGCAGCAGAAAAAAAAAAAAAAAAAAAACAAGATTAGAAGAAGCAAGAACTGATAAAAAACTCAAGTCAAATAGGAGAAATGCTAATGACACCAATATAAAGTAAAATTAGAAACAAATAAAAACAAAATAAAACCAGCTGTTTCACAAGGCTTTTATCATCTTACCACAGTACTGACATTCCAGGTCTCCATAAATTTTCCTGAGCCGCTGGAAAGTCTCCATATTAAGCTGAGTCTTCTGAAGAGATGAAAACACCTGGTGGAACGCACTGTGATGGAAAACCTCTGACTCCTACCAGCAAAAAATACACAACAAGTAGAGAGAAAATCTGTCTTCAGAGAGTGAAACAGATCGGCTAGCAGCCAAAAATAGTTCCATCTGTGGTGTGTTCAAACCACCTAATATTCAATCCAAAAAGATAAAAATACATTTTAAATAAATTAATAACAAATTACATAGTGCCACTGCATCCATAGCACAAAAGAATTGTCACAATTATGTCATCCATTACCAAGAAAAAATGAAACCATCTAAAATATAAAGACTCCTAATTTTTTTAATGATGTGTTACTTAATGTGTGGATAATCAGTAATTCAAGTATATTGTTTTGCTACTAACTTTTTTCTATTAGTTGATTGACATATACCTTAAAGAAGAAATGCAGCCAACAATATAGATATTTACCTTCACTGAACGTGGAGTGTTCACCTCTTCTACTGGAGGTGATGATGGTACAGGTGCACTCGAATCAGACAAGTTTGCATTTATTAATAATGAAGTAGTGTGCGTGTTTGTGGATGAACATGTGTTTTCATCAGATGGGTGTGCGTTTTCTAGAGTCCTGTCCTCCAGGACAGGAGTGTGAATCCTCTGGCTTGATAAAGAGACGTGTGTGTTTTCTTTGTGGCTGTTTGTATGTTCAGCTGCAGTGGGGCATGAGTTTGTCACACTGTCCTGTGACTTCTCTCCACGGGTGGCTTCATCCTGTCTGTCAGAGAGATTCATAGTTTCTATAGAAATCCTTTGTTGGAGAACTTCATGAGAATCTTTCTGTGCACCTCCATTATCTAATTTTCCTTGGTTTTCTGTCTCTGCTTCTATCACCTGCACTCCTCCACTGTCATCCTGAGATTTAGCTTCTTCCATCTCTTGCTCCCTCTCTGCCACGTCTGGCTGCTCCCCTTCCCTATTTTGCCACGCCTCTTCTCCTACACCATTTTCTCCATCTTCGTCTCTTCTCTTATCTTCGCCCTCATGCTCCATACGTTGCTTTTTCTTCATCCCACTCTCTGCGTCTTCCCTCTCCTCATTCCCCCACATGCCTCCCCCAGGCTGCATCAGATAGTAGCTGTTGTTGATACAGTCTGTGAAAGCCTGCTCCTGGTCCAGCTCAGGGTGAGACTCTTTCAGGTGACTGTTTAGTCTCTGAGAGCTGACAAACTTCCCATCACACATGCAGCACACATATAGGAAAAGGTGTTTCCTGACATGAGCAGTGAGATTGGCCATTTTGGTTGCAGCGTGGTCACAGAGGAGGCAGGTGAAGGGACGCTGGGGCCCATGGATCAACAGGTGGCGCTCCCGCTGAAGCTGGTTTTTGAAGCGTCGGTTACAAGTGGGACAGTGGTAGAGGAGCTGCCTGAGGCCCTGACGAGTCTTTAACCTGGAAAAAATTTAAAAGATGACTAGTTAAGAAAGGTAGGTCGACAAAATAGTTATAAAGGAAAGAAAAACATGTCGCAGATGAAACCTCAGTTGTTGATAACTCTGATAGACAGCAGGGTCTTTGAGGTTGTGCCGTTTCTCCATGTGTTTCAGCAAGTTCTTCACATCTGAGTACTTTTTCTCACAGAAGCTGCAGTGCTGCTTCACCTTTAAATGAACTCGCTCTATGTGGACCTGCATTTCAGAAACATGGAGAAAAAAAAAGATCAGCTTAATGCTGAAAATTGATACAATCAATCTGAGTGTAAGCAAGACACAAAATCACATGTATGTAAGAAAAAAATCCACTTATAGTTTTAGTGAGATTGAGCCTGAAAATCTATGTTGCTACACTGATATATAAAGATAAGTGTTAAAGTTAACTGAATGAAAAATCACAAGCTAACCCTGACAAAAATACTAAATATATAGCAATACTACCAATAATAACAGTAATAGTAATAATAGCACCTTGAGGTGTCCTGGGCTGAGGCATTTGAAAGAACAGTGCTGGCAGCTGAACTTCTCTCCTGTATGCTTCCTCAGATGAACATTCAGGTTGGCTTTGGGTGAAAAATCAAGTAAAGAAAGTGTGAAAGCAGCTCTTTGATAAATTTACAATAATGTGTAAGTGTAAGATTTAACATGATATAATGTAAAGGCTGAAAAAGTTACCCTGGTCTGTTTTCTTTGCACATTGCTTGTTGTGAATACTGATAATTCAATGTCAAATTTCCTCATGGACATCAAGAAAGATGTGTCTAGTTTTATCTAGTTCTATCTATCTTGTGCCATCAGCTTATTTAAAACAGGCTGTTGATGTGATGATGCTGGTGTGGTGGTTCAGGTAAATACTATAAACAGGCTGACAACCAGCTTGTATATAGTATACTAACCTGGGCAATTTGAATCTGTCTCACTTTTAACTGTGAAGCTAGAATTGCTGTGTGAAAAATATGAAACCAGTACCAGTGAGCTTGGATTTACCTTTGATGGCTGATGCGTATTCGCAGTGTGGACACTGGAACGGTTTCTCCTGAGTGTGTGTCCGGAGGTGTGCGATGAGTGAGTGTCTGAACTTAAAGATTTTGTTGCACGACTCACAGGTGAAGACCTTCAGCTGGCTCTGAAGTAAACTGGAAGATAGAGAGTAACATTATCACTTTTGTTGACCAACGTATTTATTGTTGCTAAGTCACTGCGGAGATGTCAATAAGCAAAAAAATAATAATTTTCAACACCTCAAAAAATATTTTGTCTGTTATAAGATCAGAACCACGTCTTTACAGTAGTGTGTAGCTTGTAATTTACATACAAGCACTCAGCTACACTAAACTTCCAAATCAAATGTTAAAAAAGTTAAACAATACTTGGTTGAGTCTTGCTTGATAGAATATTCCTGGAAGCCTCTGGTGGCTGCTGTTGCTGATGTTGTTGTGGAGGGCAAGCTAGAACTACAAAATGAAAACAAAAATAACTATGACAGGTCAAACTACCACAAGCAAAAAACTATGATGAGACTATAGAGATTTTCCCTGAGATTACCTTTGCTCCTGGTCTGTAGTAGGGTTTTCTCCATCAGCAGTAACATCACTTGCTGAGTCCTGTGACTGACTCTGGAGGGCGGCGGGCGGCTGGAGGTATAATTTAAAAAATAAAAAATAAAAACATTATATTGGGATTAGTGACTCCCAAATGAAGTCAAGTAAAAAAAAAAAATAATAATTTAAAACAAACTAGAACAAACCTGAGCTTGAACTGTCAGACGTGTTGAGAAATGTAAATGCATTTTGCTACACTTATACTCCTTTAAAGTCTTTTTCAATTGTTCTGCTCACATAACTGTTTCTGTGCACTGTCATAACTGGTACATTTCCTAAATTATGTTTTTCTGAGCGCCACAACCTAAATGTTAGACCCCACTACTGAATTGTGTTCGGGGGAGAAATCTCAGCAATATCTTGGCAAAGATACCAACTTTGGTAGTAGTTACTAAAGGTAAGGAGTACGTTTTGAAAATTTAGATGAATTAATACATTAACGTTTGAGGTTGTGTGTTTACCTGAGTTTGAGCTTGAACGACTACAGACTCGGTTTCTGCTGGACTGTCTTCTACTGGCACCATTTTAGAAACACCTGTTGAATTAAAAGCAGCACATCACACTTATGAATATGTTTTCTACAACCAAAATATATAAACTATTCTAGAAAAGCTCTTTAAGACTGACCTGGAAGTGTTTTATCTTCTGTCAGAACAACACTGATCACTGACTTTTTGCTTCCCGTTGCTTGTCCTCCTTCTTTGGAGATGCGGCTTCGATTGATTCTTGCAGGTCTGAAACTGGCTAAGTCTTCAAGTACATATTAAGAAAGTGTCAGATTATGAAACTAGGATTAAAAGACCATAGTTGAACCCACTTTATTATGAACCCAGGAATGCTATAATGAGAGAGTGTAATCCAGGAAAATATCCAAAGTCAGCTGCATACACTCTTTTCTTTGCAGATGTTCATAATTAAATTGAAGAATGTCTACATTTTAAACTTACCGTTGTCTCTCACAAGTCCTTGTTTTGCTGAGTTTTGGTGTATCTGGTTTGAATCTGCTCCACCATAGTTCAAACTCCCAGAGCCCTCAACCTCTGCTCCACCACAAATGTTCCCTGAAAATCAGGATAATTTCCAACATGGTCATTCGGGTCACCCTAACAAACTGTTCTCTGTATGCCTCTCTGATACATGTAAACTTATTACTGGCACTTTTTCCCCAATTTCTGCTTTTTAATTTTTTGCTACTTACTGTTCTCCTGTTCTTCCTCCTCTTCTTCCACTTCTTTCAGGCAGATGTGTTTGAGGATCTGTCGTCTGTTGCTAAATGAGCGATGACAGTCTCTACACTTCAACCCCAGTTCCCCAGCATTGTTTTCCCCTAGCACCAAAGAAAGGGAACTAGGAATCAACAGGGCAATCAATTACAGGGCTGGACTATGTGTTGAACTGTGTCAGAGAGATTACAGCCACAAACAGAATCATTCTCAGATTTTCTTTCCGATTAAAAAAGTCTGATAAAGCAGATTGTAAAGAAAGAATTATGGGATACCACCTCCCAATAATGTTCCTTTTAGGTCCACCTCTTCCTTATTCTTCTCTTCTTCTCTTTGACCTTTAACCACTTGAGAACAAGTGGAATCAGCCTTGGCCTCTGTCACATCTGTGCGTGTCTTCTTCGTAGAGCCTTTCGGTCGTCCTCGTTTTCGCTTCACTGGGTTTTCTGTGGAACAGCACGACAGCAGAACATGTTTTTTTTTTGTCTTTTACAAAACCAAAATTATATAAATTAGAGTTTGCTTTACAAACAATTAATTTATATTGCTGGTACATAATGATTTTGTGTCCTGCAAAACATGATCTTAATAATTAATTAATTCTATAGAGACTTGAGTCTAGTGCAGAACTACTAATGTTCTTGTTTGGATAATCAAGTCATCAGTGGATGCAGCAATAATGATCATGATATATCATTTATGTTTTACATGATTATGTTATACTCATCCTTGTAATGACCTGATGACTGACTGACCTGTCAGCGTCTCCACAGGTTCTGCTACAAGGGGCTGCAGGGCAATAATGATGTCATCATGAGGCTCCTGCTCAGGGTGCAACTGGGAGCAATGGGCATGCAGCAGAGAGCGAGTGGGGGAGAAGAGGTTGCACAGCCGACACATGAACACAGAACCAGCTGGGAAGACAGGGAGAAGAAAGATGTCAGATGCAATGAGAGGGAAACAAATAGAGAAATTTGACTTTGGTTTAATTTTGTGTTGTTCTAGTTTTCACGCACATTTTGGATTGTATATTTATTTATTTTTGTTTGTTTCTTGTTTTTAGTTTTGTATATTATAAGTGTAATAGAATAAATATTAGTAATGAATATGAAGGAAATGAAATAATATTTTGGAAAGTATTCAGACTCCTTCACCTTTGGAACATTTTAAAAATGTCTTGTCAAATGGGGAAATCAATCTATACACAGTAACCCACAATGGAAAAGATTTTTAATTATGCAAATAAAGAAGCATTCTGACTTTTTGTTGTAGAAGTCCAAACTGGGGTCTTAAGCATCCTGTTTGCTTTAAAATGTGTGTAAAACTTCACCGCAATTCATTTAAAACATAATTTCAGCTATTTTCTAATATCACTTTATTACAGAATGACAATTTTAGGTGCTAGCCGATGCATTTCTTTTTTAAATGAGACATTTACACACATAACTCCATTGATGTTGTCATAAAACATTAAACAATCTGTCACAACAACAAGCACAGACCAAACTTTTTGGAGACTACGCGTATGTTTATTGTTATTTTTCAGAGCATGCAAACAATATCTACTTCTTAGATATATAGTGAAAGATTGTGATGAGAGACGTTTTAAACTAAACGCATTTGTTTGGCCCGAGCTAACGTGAAGACCCGACAAACATATTCGAGTTGACGCTAGCTCAAACTCTTACCTGCTGTGTGTCCATCCATCGCTCCCGCGTCCAAACAGCAAAAGAATACTGAGTTGACGATTGATTTGGTGCACAATATTACTAAATAAAATCTTATAATGTGGATTTATAGCCTAAGTTTCCATTTTGTGGGCAGAAATGTCTGTCGAATCTGCGACACACGTCCTTCCAACCAGCGGATGCGAACAAAACCTGGAGGTGCTGCGGCACATAGCGCCCTCTGCGGCGGGAGGTCGTTACTGCGGCGCAAAAGGGAACTACAGTGCATCCAGAGTTTTTCACAGCTCTTAACCTTTTTTCACATTTTGTTAAGTTACAACAGTTTTTTTAAATGAATTACATTTTTTATTTTCCTCAAAATTCTACCATAAATTATCCATAATATCAAAGTGAAAGATGTTTGTTTGAAATCTTTGCCACAATATTAAAAATAAAAAACTACAGAAATCACATGTACATAAGTATTCAGAGCTTAATACTCAAGCTACTCAAGCTACTACTCAATACTCAATGCTTTGCTAAATCATCTTTGGCACCAATTACCGCATCAAGTCTTTTTGAGTATGATGCTACAAGCTTGGGACCTATTTTTGGGCAGTTTCTTCCATACTTCTTTGCACTATCTCTCAAGATCCATCTGATTGGATGGGGATTGTCGGTGCACAGCCATATTCTGTCCAGAGATGTTTAATCGGGTTCAAGTCTGGGCTCTGGCTGAGTGCCTTTGAAGACAAATTTACAGAGTTGTCCCATTGTCACTCCTTTGTTATCTTGTCTGTGTGCTTAGGGTCCATTTGAAAGATGATCTGTCGCCCCAGTCTGAGGTCCAGAGTGCTCTGGGACAGGTTTTCATCTTGGACTTCACGGTTTGGTTCCTGCTCTGACCTACCCTGTTACCTGTGAGACCTTATATAGACGAGTGTATGCCTTTCCAAATCATGTCTATCAACTGATTTTCCCACAAGTGGACTCTAAACAAGATGTTTCTGAAGAATGATCAGTGGAACCAAGATGCACCAGAGCTCAATTTTGAGTGTCATGGCAAAGACTTATGTACATGTGATTTTTTCTTTCTTCTTAATAAATTTGCAAAGACTTTAAACATAAATTTTCACTTTGACATTATGAGCCATTTTCATAGCATTATGAGGATAACTATGCATTTAATCAATTTTGGAATATGACCGTAACATAACAAATGGATGGATGCACTGCATATTTGTGGTTTTGTGTTTTTTAATTTCCAGAAAATTCGAACCTAACAAGAACTGACAACAACCATTGAGATATAGAGGGACAGTGACAAAACCTTTATTAGACAATGCAGAAATTTACAGACATACATACATTTACAGCATTATTTTTGCATTTTAAAAATGCCAGCTGAGGCCAGTTTAATTGATCAGCAATAGTTAAAGAAGTACACACGCTCATACACATATTCAAACAAGCACACACACACATTATATGAACAAGCTTTCATGTAAAGATGGTAAACCCTCTTACCCTTGTTACTCTACACCACCTGCTCTACTTTCTTTCTCCCAAACTGTTGTTCAGGACATCAGTTTGTGAATAAACAACATTACCACCAAACTTGGGACTTTTTCTAAAAATGCCACCAACAGAATTATGTTGCCTCTGTCCCAACGTGCGTGTTCAGTGTGTTGCAGTCATCAAATTCTAAATTTGCAGGTATTTGCAAAATAAAATTGGTCGTGAAAACACTGAAAATGCTTACTTTGTACTTTTGTCAGATAAATAAAGCTTCAAGTGAACTGACTAATCATAGATTTTAGCTTTTATTGCATTTTAAAAGTCCCAACCTTTCTGCAAATGGAGTTTGCAGATTTGTTTTTTGGTTTTTTTACAATATAAAGATGATAAGGAGGCCATCATCAGCAAGCAACCTACTAAAAGTGCATGCTCTCTCATCAGAAATAAAGATTGAAAAACAGAAGCATTTGTTTACATGCATCATTCAGGAAGAGTAAAAATGAGTAAACTCCATCCCCTGATAAAATATGTGTCAGAAAGTGTAATGTATAAAACATGTGAGGATGCACAACAACATTTGTGATAAAATTTGTCTAATCTCTGAATTTATCTTATTACTTAAACTGAGTGGTTGGTTAGCGTCATCAAATACTGACCGCATGATTATAAAAAACAAATATGAAACCATAGATGACTTAATGTTCTTTGTTCATTGTTGTAATCAGTCAGAAAGAGGAGTGATTATCTTCTAAGCGTTACAGAGCCCTTGATTATCATTTACAACTCTCATATATCTTTAAATTTCTTTCTCTTGGAATCTGCTGCTGCTAACACATAGCCTACATTTTCCTCCATGTCAGTCGGGAGGACAAAACATAATGCACACACATATGTAAACAGTTGAGCGAAGTGTATGAAGTAAAATTAAAACTGTGCCGGTGCCAAAGCTAAATGAAGGCATGATGTTGACCATGTAGCATTGTGCACATTGATTTTCTCAGTGATTGTGGACAAATGGCAATTTAGATGACTGATACTGATTAATAGCAAAAGCACTGACATACTAAAATATTTATATTTTTTACTTTCTAGTTTGTCAAATTTGAAACACTTTCTTTAAGGGATGTTATATGCCATGACATAATCTTAAAAACACATACTGTACCACATTTGTACAAAGCATTGACTGTTCAATGGTATTCTCACAAATTAGTTATCACTTAAGGCTTTAAAGGCCAAAACATCAGAGATCAGAGAGCATCTTAGATCAGATCTACACCAAATGTGTCCCTGTGCAATCCTAGCATGGATTTTATTTCATGTGATTAGTTCAGTGATCGTGACCCAAGTTTATGTCTTTGCCAACAAACAGATATGTCTAAACAATTAGCTACAAAACATATTTTTTGTCTTATCTTTCATTTATCTCATCCAGCATTCTTCAGTCTAAGCTATATAATGAAGCAAACATCCCAATAAAACAATCTTTAAATGATAAGAAATATGGATTCAAATTTTCAGAAATTATGAATTATTATGATGTGGGTACAGTATTTTACTGTGACAGCAACACAAGGCTTGAATGGTTGGATTCCTGAGAGCAATTTCTGAGGGGTGCAAGACGTCTGAGTATGTGTGTTCGAGCAAGTGTGTGTGTGTGTTTTTACATGGTGCAACACTTGTTCTTGTGTGTGTGAGAGTCTTTGAAGCGGAGTCTGTGTTTGGATCGGTATTTCTCCAGGTAGGTTAGCTGTTTACTGTTGATGGCTCCACGGCGTTTCCTGAATTATAAAAGACACAAACCAATTAATTAAAAGACACAGTGCTCTTCTTCATGTCTAATCCTGTTTTCTGCCGTCCTACTGAGAAGGTTACAAATTAATTAAGAAGAACAAAGCTCATCCACATTTGTTTTGTTAGATGCATTTCTCTGGAAATTAGCAGACAATACTTCTCTCCACAGCTCTGATTCACCCTGCTCCTAAGATGGGTACACCAGTGGTTTCTTTCTTTTTCAGGACATTCTGAATGGTTGTATATGTTTATGCCGTGCTTTCTATTATGTCTTCTGCTGTGTGGTATAGAATTGGTACTTACTGCCTGATTAGCTGAATAGCGTCTTCATATTTCATCCCACTCTCTATCAGAGCAAGAGCAACCAGGACTGGAGCTCTGTGTGAATGCATAATGTCAAAAAACACACAACCACTGAGTCTGATGTCTCCACAATGACAGTACATGTCTGCATCTTAACAAACAAAATAGATGTTACAGCTACTGTTTTGTCTTCTAGTGTCTCCTACCTTCCCAGACCCGCCACACAGTGAACAGCCACGCAGCATCCTGGATCCTCCTGAAACTTCTTCTTCAGCAGACTCAACCAATCATCGACAAGCTTACTGGGGGGCGGGGCTCCATCATCAAAGGGCCAATCCTGAGAGACAAGCAGAGAACCTCTGCGGCTCTACATTTTGTCCCAAAAATGATTTAGAGTAGAAATGGCTTATTTGTTGGTTGTTTCCTCACCACGACAGTAATGCCGTCTTTCTCAAGTCGAGTTTTATCATATGTGATGTCACAGACTCGAACCACCGTGGTGGCACCGTAATGCTTCAGATCCTGGAAGGGACAACAGTGTTGGAGGAAGATTTTTAATTAATAAACACAAATAGATCAATTAAATTACATTTATGTCTAGTAGTATTTTTAGTGTATATGTCATCAGCAACAGAAAAATACATACAATCTTTAGTTCATATATGTATTCTATCTTTATGAAGCTCTTCGGTGTATTAATGTTAATCACAGATGTTCCTTACCTCTATGAAGGAGCTGAGTGTGCTGTCTGTCGGGTTGTGTGTGATAAGGAATCTCATGTTCTTGTGGCACAGTTCCACTGGAGCCGGACGGTTCATGATGGCCTGTAAACACAAATTAAAATTGAAATTTGTTTACACATCAGCACACATAAAGCTATCAAACACATATGAAGCTAATGTGCAGGTCAAGCAAAACAGTTTCTTATATATGCAACGCTACCCAGCTTGTGGCTCCAGCTTCACAAGCCGCATACAGAAAGAACTGTTGTTAATCTTTTAATCTAACTCTCAGCAAGAAAGAGAAAAAGGCTGTTTCCAAGAATGGGAAACTAACATCTCACAGGTGTTTTCATTTATTTGCCTGATTAAAACTCTTCTCAAGACTCCGACAGTGCACAGAGTGTGATTGATCGTCCTCTTCCTCACAAAGTGCAACGTGTATTCATCATTCTTATTGGTATTGTACAATGAATTTGGGGACCTCATGTTTTTCGTCAGTGTTACCCAAACACAATCAAACATGGATTTCAGGTTTAAACTAAAATTCAGCTGTTAATTGTGTGGCACCTGCTGTCTGAACATCAGAACGTCTCCTGTTGTGCTGATATGACAAAGAAGATAAGCGTCATTCATCTATATTATTGTATTGTAGATTATTTTCAGATTTCAATGTCACCTGTGTTATTGTTGTTACAACAACTTTTTAATATATGTAATATATTAATGTATATTTATATGAAGCCCTAAATGACCAGTAAAAATGGGGTAGGTGATATATTTAAGTAAAGTGCACAGGTTAAAACATGCTGCTCCATCACCAGTCACACCTCACCTTTATCTCCAGCTGTAGCAGCTGCTTCGTCTTCAAAGTGTATGACCTTTCCACGTGTTTCTGAACTTCCTGTTTATTGTTGAACTTTCTGTTTATAAAAATGTATAATGTATTTTCCTAATTCTGACGTCCTGTTGTTTTCACTGTTTTATCCCATCAGTTGACTGTGCCCAAAAGTCCAGGAGGCTACATTGCGTCAACCAAAGCTGTGTTCGTCTCTTTCTGTCAATGTCCCTGATTGTCCAGTCTGTTTATCTTTTTCAACTTGCTCTCTCTTGCCTTCTCTCTCTGCAGTAAGCTTGCAGTGTCAGGGCTCCACTTGTTACCCCATGAGCTGGCTGGTTTCAGAGGGCAAATGCCAGTGGTCGTTCAGGGCTCAGCGTCCCAGGACTGCATATTGCAGCTTCATCCCAGGTGGTGTCTAAATGTGTTGGGCGTGGCAGTAGTCACCACTCTGCCGCAAAAACTCCATCAACCGGCGGTTCTAAAGAAATAAACAGATATATAAACTGGTTAAATGTTCAACTTCCAGAGCAATGAAAACAGATTTACCAACAAGATTTCACAAGTTCAACATTAGATGCAGATATCCAGAAACTGTTAAAGTGAGGTCACATAATATTGTAATCAGGACTTAACTTACGAGATGACACAGTTAGCAAGAATGCACACTCCTTACATATCTACGAATCTAAGATTTGCTTGGTGAAACAACTTTTTTTAGTCGTAATGCTTCATTTTTAAAACATTATCACCATCACTGGCATTTTTATAATAATAATTTTCATAATGGTGGCTCTTAGGCACAATGAAACATGTGAGTAACAGTGAAGGAGGCTTTTATTCTAAGGGACTTATAATCAAATAGTATCTCATTAGTGGATTGGATTGAAAAGAATAGTGATTTATGTAAGTGCATTGAAAACTGTGAAAGAATTTTTTGGGAATAAGCAATACAAGCAACTTGAACAGACAAAAGTTCTGTAAAAGTGTTCAGATGAAATGGATAAGAAACCTGGGAAACAGATGACTGATGCATCATGAGCTAGAAAATCTAATATATGGTCTGGCTCACAAAATAAAAAAAAAAATGTATTAGATTAGCCTGTGCAAGAGAAACTCAATTCAATTTGGTCTGTAAAAAAAAAACTGAACAAAATGTAAAAAGTAGTTTTCTGTTTCACCTAGTCTAGGTGGCTTATATACTGTATATGGCTATGTGGCAAAAGGAGCCAATTTTGTATTATCTTCCCTTTTAATCCACCTGAAGTGGTGAAAGGACAAGTGATGGACAAAGAAATAAACATGTTGCTTCAAAAGGCAACTTGACACAGGTCGGTGACACAGGTCAGTTATATACCATCATCCCTGGATGTGATAGTGGCTCATTAAAAAATGCTCACTTAAAACCTAGCTTATTTTACCATTTGACAGTAGCAGACGTAGAGAGGGAAACACCTTCACCCACTGAGCTGCCCAAACATCCAGACAAACAACCAGGGAAAGACCAGAGGCAGTATGGGTAATCTGTTTTCACCTCTTCACCTCAGCCCTGACAGCACACTCACATGCTTCATAATCACACACCAACGTACTCACCCTTCCAGATGAGTGCAGTCTATTCCAGGTTGTTGACTATATAATGACTCTATAATTAGCAAATCATCCTGTGTTGCACCAATCCGGGATAGAGGTCAATCGTTTTCCATTCAGTCGATTGAAAATGTAAAAAAAGAAAACACTATGTAAGTTCAGAGAAATAATCTTGTTCTGCGTTTAAAGCTCTATGTGACTGAAGCACAACAAAAATAAAACTGAGACACGATAAAAATCAACTAAAAACTGAAATAGCTCTAAAGTGTCAGAAATCAAGTTTATATACTAACTTATATTATGATAAGCAACTGGAGGCAAAAAAGACAAAAAACAAAGAAGGAAAAAGGAAGGAAATGGCTAGACAGTAGCAGTAATTCCAATTAAAACTGTAAAGCTGATCTTCCCTGGTACCTTCAGTTTGGTTTGGTAAAAACAGGTGTGTTGTCGCCTGCCTGGCTGTTTCCCTGTCGCCGGCTGGGTCAGGACCCAAAGGAGTTAAAAATGGATCTCAATATTATTTTAGAGCCGGGTTAGGTTGCCAGACTTTCCTACAGTACCTCCAGAGTAAGGCTGAATGAAACACAGTAAGCCTGTAGGTTGGTAAAGACGACTACAAGGCACGTTAGTAGTAGCCTCAAATAAGTTTAATCCTGTTACAGTACAGTAGTTCACCTCCACCGCTTTCAATACAGACAAGGTTCTCTTAGGAGACATCACAAGTCACTCCGGAAGGAAAGACGTGTTAAATTTGTTAAATCTAAAATATTTCAGTATTAATTATTTGGAAAATTACATTTTATTCAGTATATAGTCTCCTCTCTTACCTCAGTGAACGGCTTGGCTATTTAACCGGGAAATTCCCAAACCACTGCCTGGGAGTTACACCAAACTCTTGCAGAAGCAGCAGCAGCAGCAAGCCTGCAACAGTGTGAGCGCTGACATGCCACCAACTGCCTGCCTGTTATAGTAAACCCCTGTAGACACTGAATACCTGCAGCTGTATTTATAGCTGTATCTATACTAGCAGCTGATTCTATGACACATCACATTTTTTGTGGAAACAACAGTCTCCGATGCCTCCAGTGCACCTCTGTCTCTTAAACTCTGCTTCCACCAGTGAAGTTCTGTGACTTTGGTTTGATTACTATTATTATTTCTATTACAGCTGCACAAGTGCAATATTTTTCAAATGTGTCTCCTTACCGCTTAGAGTATCATCACCAAGTTCAGGCCAAACATCAGCTCTTCTGCGGTGTTGCCACAGTAACGTCCACCTGTGTTCAGTCCCTTTCACTCACTCTTCACTCCTTTACTGAAAGCTGATGTATCTGGTTTTGAAGTGGCAGAAAGTGAAGTCTTTCTGCAACAACCTGTAGCTCTGCACAACTGTAAGGCTGCAACATCCACCACCTCACCCTGTCCCTCTCTGCCTGTCGCTCGCCGTGGAGAACTACATGTGCCCGATGGCAGCTCTACCTCGCTGTAGCAGTGCAGTGAGCTGGGCTGAGGATCTGCTGTGAGCTGGTCTAATCAGGCTGAGCAGCCATCTGACCCTGACAGCCCTGTCACCACCAGAACACTCTAATGCTCTTAGAGAGAGAGCCACCCCCCCTCCTCTTTTTCCTTCTTCTCATCCACTCTACTGCTTTCTCTCTCGCCTGTTCCAGCAGGCACTTGGTGGGGAGAGGAGGCCCCGTTCCATCCTCTCCTCACTCTTCCTATGGGCCGATAGTGAGGCGGGTCAGTCAGGGAATCACACAGTACAGTTCACGGTGACATAATAAATGCTGATCGGTGTTTGTAGTTTGGTTACTCCTCAAGTAAAACTAATAAAACGCGTGACGTTGTTGTTTTCTGCTATGACACATCTATCAGGTCCTTATCACCTTTTCCTTGCTTCCCCCTCTTCCTTCTTCCCCTCCCTCAAACTACTAAAAATAGATGGTCTTATGAGATACCAGGCGGATTGGGCAAGTCATACCTTTGAGTTTGTGTTCAGGGAATTAACTTTCTCCATAAGTGATAACAATAATAATGATGACATACTTTCTTCATCGCCTTAGGGGAATTGTTTCTGGACAGCTGCCAGACATTACATGTCGGTGCTACTACGGGATTTCTGCGTCTTGTCCGAGGACAATTTGAAATGTGGCCAGGAGGAGCTGGAACTATTGACCCTGGGGTTCGTAGATGCCTGCTCCACCAACTGAGCTACTGTCTCTCAAAACACTGCATAAAGCCAAGACAACAGGCATCCAGGAAACCCAAGCAACTTTTTTTCAGAATTCATATTTAAGCTGCATTATCCAGTTTGTTTACAAGGTTACGTTATGGATATGTGAGTCCAGAGAGTCACAAGGTAGTCAGAGCCACAGACCTTTTAAAGCACAGCATGCTGGGGCCTCACCTCACTATCAGTCACTTTGAGTAGGGGTTAACATGACTGTTCTCCCACACATGGAGCTTTGTAAAACACCTCTTACTAGCTAATATTAGCTTTTGCAGTCCATGAACTCTTTCCAGTTCATTACATTAAAAACCACACCCACCCTATCACACTGTAGTAATCGTGGGAGTGTGTGGTGTTTATTGCATGCATCACGGTGACAACTATTTGGCTAATGCTTAATTGTCTGTATCATAGTGTTATCCCATCCTATTTTCATTATGGTGACCTGTCACCTTTTATTACTCTGATAACAAGAGTAAATATAGCCACCAGTGGTGATTAGCAGGTTCCAAACACAAAGGGACAGTTAGACAGACATAGAGCCTCAGAAAGAAGAAGATGGAAACAAAAATAACACCACAGTTCAGACAATATGTAGCCTAAGGATACACTAGACAGTACAGGTATCGATAGAATATACTGTAGACACATATGTCATATATTTAAAGATGTTGTTTAAGTTATAAAGTTTAAATTTTACACCACAGTCCCTCACTGTCACTGCAGCACCAGCATTTCTGCTCATTTCCCAACATTTTAGTATCATTCAAAAGGGTTAGGGTGTCTGTGAGTCACTTCTAGCAGCATTTTAACACGTCGTTTTGTCTTTTGCAGTTAGCTGCTGTGTTACAGAGCAGCAAATGACCAGTTCCAAACAGATGTTTTGTCCAGATTCATCCAGACTCCTCAGGTGAGATATTTGTTGATTTTTTTTTTTTTTGATTGATATTATGAGAAGATTGAGTAACAGTTTTTGCATTTTGGTTTATGGTTCACTTTTCATGTTGCATCAGGGAAACTGCAGGGTTGAATTCCTATAGTATCTACAGTATAAACTAATCAGAATACTTTTAGTATGTGTTGCATACACATACTAACAAATTTTTATGTTATGAATCAAATTAATATACATCTGAGATCTCATGCCTCCTCTGCCTCTTGCAGGTTTTCCACCTTTCCTTCTGGTCATGGCCTCCTCTGATCCTTGTGTGGAACAGTCGGCTCAAAAGTGACCATCTGTTTTGATCAGCAGTTCACTGACCTAAACATGGTTGCTGCAATGGTTTCTGGAAATGTGAGCTGACACCTTGTAGGTCAGCCCTCAGCTGGCATTCATGTGATCTCTCTCACAGTTTTATGAAAGCAACGGGCTGACCTGCAAAGACTGCACTGAATTCTTTTACCGTGACTGTAAGGAGATGCCAAGGAAGTCCTCGAGCCTTATTTTAATCAACCAAACAATGCAGATTTCAACGATCATGATAATTCAAATACTCATGCCCAGTCTTATTGTACCTGCCAGAGTTGAACTAAAGTAGAACTATGATAATTTATTGCCTTGTTTTCTCATATCAAACCATTCAGTGTAATAACTCTCACTGATAGGTCAGCTAAGACCGTTATGTCTTCTTGAGTCAAGTGAAACACGTTGTTCACTTCAGATCTTGTCAGTGTGAGTACATCTGTGGGGAGGAGTTTCTTAAAATAATGTGTTGCATATGGGTACAACTAGTTTCTACTAAGTAATTCACTATTTGACTGTCAAGAATGAAAAATGATAGGATTAGTCCAGCATACAAAAATATCTTTAAAATTATTATTATTGTTATTATTATTATAAAAATTCAAAATATTACTCAATTGTGACTAAATATTAGTGTTTATGGCCCATGAGCAGAGACAGGTGCTGCAGTCACAGTATGTTTGTTGCTGGAGATAATAAAATGAAAGAGAAAGTGCATTAAGACATAGACATAGAACTGGCACTGCTCTCCTATTTGTAAGGGTTTTGTGCTAATTAGTTAATTATTGTTTATGTGCTTCACTGAATGTTGCTGTTGAACTAGATTCTTCTCGGTAAGCTATTTCTGGCATTATGCAATGATTGGCGCTATTTAAACCTCCTATCACCTCCGTTGAGGAGTTCTAATCTGGCTCAGGAGCTACAGTACTTGTCTCACCCCTGATGTATTTGTGTCTCACAAATTTAAACATAAGAAAGAAAGAAAGAGAAGAAATCAAACAAACTGAGCGACCTTTTGTTGATATGACCAGAACACATAACTCAGCCATCTATGTTGCACTGTTATTACTAATTGTAGTTCTTCCAATGCCATTACTACAGTATTATTACAATTGTTGTTCAACTACAGATTACAGCTCTAGATTTACAGAAGAAAATCTAGAGCCTATTTTTACCTAGAAACAAATAAGAAGTGATGCCAGTCTTTCTTAAATCCACCATTGACAGCTACATAAGTGTACATAGAACAAGCTTGGTTCTGTGTTTTTTTGATAAATAAGAGGCTATTGATAAAATGAAAGTGCAGGCTAAGTTAACCTTTCCAGTCTTTACGCTCATCCCCTCCCCTGGAGTAGTTTGTAACTCTGTAACTCAGACGCACTACTCCTAAAGCAGTGTGAAATACTCTGTAATTCCCTGAGCAACTAGGAAGAAACTGGATATGAAAAGGAAGCAGAATCCCACCAGTTTCGTCTTCTACTGTACACACATGTAAGCTGACGTTTCCTGTTTCACATATGAAGTATAAATGTTACTGACTTCCAAATAGAGCTTAATTTCACATGTGGCATGTATGTCCATGTGGCCTATCAGTGTGCAAATGTTCCAAAAATTTTATTTTCAAATTAACGAAACAAAATTCTTCTTCATCAAGCAAATACCACATGGTTATGAAAATAACGCAACATACATGCAAAGACCAGTGTGTTTTTGCACATAAGCTTGAAAGAAACATGCTTATACCATAGGACAAGTCACACACAGACATACAGATAGTCACAGAACAATGTTCAGATGAAAATCCTAAACATAACACACACAAACACACACACGCGCACTATAAAAAAACAATAAAACAGACAGTCAAGCATGTGGCAAGGGGCAGCAGCTGCTGTGGGTATAATTAGAGTGTTTTGAAAGCTGAGAGTCGGACAGCAGGACTTTCACCTGCACACCAAGTGGTTGCCTTGACAACTACTTATCTGCATGACAATACAACTTTACCATAACAGATATTTTGTATATGCACATGCAATTCTGGGGCCCTGGAGTGAAGTGATGAGATTTGCAGTGGTCCACAGCACAAAATGTCCTCAGCATATGTGCAGGGGCTTATTTAGGAGGCTACAAGTCGATACTCAGCAATCACTTCAGCACATGCTGAGAGTTCTGGCTTTCAGAACTCAGTTTCCATCTCACTGTCCATCCCTTCTGTTTTGGAAGATTAACGCGGCCATGTGGGATCTCAGACCAGAAATGCTCCAAATTTAACATGTTAGTACACAAACACGAATAGTTGTTGACCTGGAATAAGATTCATCCAAACTTTAGATCATCTGAACCATAACTCAGTCACCCTGTACATATGATTAAGCTTTAAATACTGTGAAATTCAAACTATTTTGCAATACTCTCAGAGTTAAACTGATTTTATTATACCAAAATATATACACAGTTTGATATAGTAATAAAAAATATGAAGCACAACAAAGTTCATGCAGAAAGTTGGCATGAAACTCCATCTAGTGGACACTCGTGGGATGTGACACAACAACGCAGAGTTTGTGTTAAGGGATTGGTCAGCACCTGTGATAATACAATATAAGGCAAAGGAAAAAGTATCTTGTTTACAGGTTGTAAGAATAGGGGAGTATGTGAATATTGTCAACATTTACTTTTACTACAAATGTGTTGATTTAATTATGACAAATGTTGTATGCGCTCCACATATTTTTTTCATTAACTGTAATATACAGAGATAGAGAACATAGAGAGAGTGCATGTTGTGCATGTTCATTGTCACATCGTTTATTGAGAAGCTTGAATCGAACCTTGTTAACATTAATAGTAATACGTGCTTTGCCAACTACAAAGTTAAATTTTTGCTTTGCAGAATCGCTCTTCTCTTAAAAAAATCTACATGTAACCCATGTAAAAACTCAAATATAAGGTCATAGCACTGAGACACAACGAGGTAACATAACATACAGATTTCTATTTTCAGCTAAATGTATGTAATACAAACAAATTGTAAAGGAACTTTTCATGCCATGTACACTAGGTGACACATGAATCAAATTAAAATGCACAAAACACAAAATACATGCCAAAGTACAGAGAAATGGGCTAGCAGGCCGAAGCTTACTCAGGGTTAGAATGATGTTAAAATGGCTTCAGACTGACGTGAAGCTGGGTAAAACCCATCTGCTGCCCTCTGCTCCTTAGCCACCAATAAATGGATTAAACCTCCTGCAAACACAGCTTGCTTAGATGTGTGTCTCCAAGGCAGTGGTGGCATTATGTCTTAAAGAAGGTCAGTCTGCTGGTTTTACACTCAACCAGCTGTTACCGTCTGATGCACAGTCCACCTGCTACTGTCCAGTCGACCTGTCACAAGTTTTTCTCAGTATGGGAGAGAAAGGAAATGTGCACGCTCATGAACAGTTGCTGAAGACTATATGTTTAAAAGGGAGCACTCATTAATATTTAGTTTTCAATATTTGACTGACATGTTCATTCCATCGTACCACATGTTATTATGAGTGTGAATAAGTAACCTTTCCAAGAAAATAAAATAGATTAAGACAGTTCAATCTATAATCCAACAAAACAAAACAAAAAAACATTCACCTGCACCCTGGTAACACTTCATGGAGACGCTGATTGTTTCTAAACTAGTAATAAGCACATAGTTTGGATCCATAGAGGAATTATTGGTTTTCCAATAATGAGTTGTCCTTTTAAATCAATAAACTTGCATTAACAAACACAAATGATGATAGATGTTTGTAAATTTATGTAAAAATTCCTTTAATGGAATAGTTTCCATCTACAAGTCATTTGCAATATTAACAATGTCTACAGTGTATTTCTGATCAATTTGATAATATTCATTTGAAATAATTTGAAAATCAGCTTTTAAAAAAGAACATTGTCATTTTAATGATTTCAAACTTTTACCTCATCACTTATAATGTTTTTTACTTCCAATTAAATGTAACATCGCTATATATTTAATATGCAAGTCACCAAATCATCCAAGATTTATCAGGATTTCTCTTAAAAACTGCTTTAAAAGATTGTTGCCAGGTTTTCCCTGGCAGTGTCTCAAATAAAAGAGGCTATCGTGCATAATTAACCAGTTAAGCTTTTTGTTGGGTGTTAAGGAGATGGTGAAATTTACAGACTGGAGGAGCTGTGACGCTGTTTGGAACTATATGACCAAAATCAGATAGCCGACTGTTTTAGCTGTCAGAGGGTCAAGGTTAGCGAAGTGCCTGTGAGAAACAGATGGTATGCTGAGATTAGACCTCATGGTTTGGCTGAATTTCCTCCATGACGCCTCACTGGAAAAACAAAACAAAACAAGCTTTACTTGTGATTTTTACTGATGTTCCCAAGTATAAAGCAAATGACAGAAAACATTTTGTCAGATTTACATGAAGATACATTAAAACTCCAAAGTGAGCTCTATGTTTTGGCTGTGTAGGTGTTCTGGTTAATTCCCTGTTGAAATCCAGTGATGTCTCTGAGGGAATTCCCACAGTGACAGCTCTGGACTTAGATTTAAAAAGAAGCCATTTGGCCACATGTGAGCCAAGTTGGAGTTAGGGCTTAGAGACAGATCAGTGTTGGGGGATATATAAAGCAGCTCAAACAAACACTCAGCACTGCTCTCATGTGATTACTCACTGAACGACTGGTTATGTCCAGAAATACAAGTTAGGAGAAGAACTTATTTACCTCAGGAAGAAGGAGGATCAACAATACACACAGGACAACTGTTCTGCATCTGCTGCTCATTTCCTTTGTTTCTGTTCTCATCTGCTCTGCATCAGCAAGCAATGGTCCTGGAGGCGAACGAGTGTGACTTTGTCTTTGAGCCTCAAATCACTGTGAGTACAACAGAGCTTCACCTTTAGGCTACATTCACTGTTACATGTATTAGTTTTATCAGCTGCAATGAAAGTTTTGCATGGCTACAAAGCTGTGCACTGTATTTACGGTAACATGTGTTTTTGGTTTAGGAGGAGCATGTAGAGACGCAGTATGGAAATATGCACTGCATCATGACAGGCACTCGAAAGGCGAACCGTCCTGTCATTCTGACCTTTCATGACATTGGACTAAACCGTAAGTCTCACCTCTTACCTAGACAATCATTGTCTGAACACTGATATGACATATGAAACCTTACCAAAGAAGCAGAATTTTAAAAACTAATTCCATTGGTAAACACATTTATATCCAAGCTATGTGTACTGTCACAGGTAATGATGCATTGTTACGATACCTTAATATGTAGTATCTCAGCTAACTTGTACGTCTTACAGTAATTGTAATTCAATATTGTAAATCTCGTAAGGACCTTCTATTCTTGTTGTTTTCTTACTTTCTTATACTCTGTTAAACTCATGTTTCATTAATTCAGTTAATTTTGAACCACATTTTTGTAACTCCAGAGACAGTTGCATGGTATTAATTCAGGGATTTTGTTATCTTCTTATAGACAAGTCTTGTTTCGAGACTCTGTTTAACCACATGGACATGCAGGAAATCACACGACAGCTCCCAGTTTGTCATGTTGAGGCACCAGGACAACATGTTGGAGCCAAGACTCTGCCTAATGCGTCCGTAGATTTTACTATTAACACTATTTAAAATATCACGACTCAGTATGTGTCTATTGTTATATGTACACTGATGGTTACATTGACTTTTGACCTCTCAGGTATACCTACCCTTCTATGGACCAGTTATCTGAGGCACTGCCTGCTGTCCTCTCACACTTTGGGTAAGAAACTCTTGAGGTCTCTCAGTTAATATAATACTTTTGATTGGACTGTGCTTTAACCATCCACCATTCACTGATCAGCTTTTTGACTATGTGCTTTTCAGGATCCATAGTGTGATTGGACTGGGAGTTGGAGCAGGAGCCTACATCCTGGCAAGATTTGCTGTGAGCTCAGATCTTGTTTGTTTGAGTTTACGTTTTTGTTTTTGTTTTTTTGGTTGCAGCTCTCACAGTGTATATATGTAATTATAATCCAGGGTGGGATCTTCTAGTCCAACAGTAACACAATGATGTTACTATGAACACAAAATAAGATAACTGCCAAAAATCATGTCCTTGTGTGTGTGTGTGTGTGTGTGTGTGTGTGTGTGTGTGTGTGTGTGTGTGTGTGCGCACGCGCAGCTGAATCACCCTGACCTGGTGGATGGATTAGTTCTGATCAACATCAACCCCAATTCTGAGGGATTAATGCATACTGTCGCAAACAAGGTAAACAAGGTTGTCTAAACATGTTGTAGGTAGACAACATGTGTTATGTTTGTGCTGATCCATCACTTTATACACTGAACAAGATCAATATGTGTATATATACAGTATATATGGCTGATATACGTATAGCTGCATGTACTTATTGATAATACACTGACTGTATTTGTAAAGTATATCTTTTCCATAAAAAAGAAATGGCAGCGTTGATGTTAAACCACCCTAGGTTTAGGCTAGTAGCCTATGTGATTAAAGCTGTATATAATAGTGTCTATGTTTTGTGTGTATTATAGATCACTGAATGGACCCACACTCTTCCAGATCAAGTCATCGCTCACTTGTTTGGAAAAGTAATTTCACATGCCTTTTTGGCAATGACCACTATAACCAATGATGCACCTTAATAAAAATTTAAATATATATTTACATTTAGGTAAAGGGAATCTCACAGGTGCCTAATTTACTGTCTTTTAAACTGATGTTTTGCAGCATGAGATTCAAACAAACCATGACCTCATAGCTACCTATCGTCACCACATCTCAGTGACAATGAACCAGTCCAATGTGAGTCAGTTCTTCCGCTCGTACAACAACCGCAACACTCTGGAGGTGGAACGACCTGTTCCTGGAGGAAACATCAATGTCAGGACACTCAAGTTAGTCTAACAATAGACCTTAAAGCACTGACTTCATCCAGTAGTCCTATTATTTTAAATTATATTGTTGTTTTGGTTGGACTGTAATATAAAGTTCAATTCAACTTTGCACAATATTCCCCCAAACCCAAAGTCTGTTTCTTTTACCTGCTCATCATTCAAGTGCACTTTGTCAGTCTGTTTCTGTGTACCTCTTGGTTTGTAGGTGTGCCACTCTGCTGGTTGTGGGAGATAATTCTCCAGCTGTAGAGGTTGTGGTTGACTGCAATGCTAAACTCAACCCCACCAACACTACACTGCTCAAGGTAGCTGGACGAACCAAACATCATAAAGAATGCAAAACTTGTGTATCCATATTATTGCTTATAATGTAACATAGGTGCCAAATTGTAGAGAAACTACTAAATATAGATACTGTGGTAAAACAGTTTCACTAACTTAACTGATTTAAGTTAAGTTAGTGGAATGACCTAACACCAGTAGAGGTTTGACCACAGCCTGACGCCTCGTCTGTTTTATGCTTTGCTCTTCTAGATGGCAGACTGTGGAGGACTTCCCCAGGTGGATCAGGTACGCTGACATACATATTTGGGTTAGGTATTCTGCTGTCTTTCACGTTCAGTGTTGGTTCAGTGTTTTCATTGTTTTCATCTTTCTCCCCACAGCCCGCGAAAGTGATTGAAGCGCTCAAATATTTTATCCAGGGCATGGGATACAGTAAGTTACTGTTAATTAGCCTTTTGTTTGTGTAGGTTTCACATACGTACACACAGTTCACCGGACAATTGTTGTGCTATACCAGTAAGAAAAATCACCAGTCATCCATGTAGTCATGTAAAATGAAAATTACATTACTATGAAGCATTTTACCATTGGGCTTTGCTGCAGAATAGTACAAGCCTGTCTCTCCTTTTCCCCCAGTGTCCAGTGCCAGCATGACCAGACTTCGCTCACGGACAACCTCAAGCTCCAGCTTCTTGTCCTTCGATGGTTCTAGGAGCCGCAGTCACACCAACGAGCTGCAGCATGGCCAAACACACTCAGACGAAAAGCGTGGGCGCACACGTCACAACACTGATGTCTCCATGGAGAGCATTTCCAACAGTAATGTGGACCAGATCATCTCAAAGTCCACTGAAGTGGCATGCTAAAGCGTGCTCCACCTTAATCCCTTTAAATCAAGTAATACCTCATTATATCAGGTCCCACCCTTGTTCAGTCATTCATGCCCTTTCATCTGCACTATGTCTAGTTAAAGTTCACAGGCCGGACAGCATGTGACTTCCAACCCTCTCCATCCTGTCTACACATATCCATTCACCCCTCTCAATTTCTTCCTACACCCTCCTCAGCCTCGTCCTCTGTGTATCTTGGCCTGTACTGTATAATCTACTTTCCCATCCTACTATGTTATGCATTCTATGAAAATTCAGTCCTTAAGCTGTCACGTCTATGTAAAACTCCGACGTATTTATTTATAATGAGTATCATCAATCAAAATGTGAAGATGCAGTATTACCTAGTATGAAAACTGGATGTTCATAACTGTAGGAATGTTTGTTACATTTATATGCAGCTGTGCATTATTAATTATTAATTGCAGTTTGTTATGTTACATTTATACATTTTAGTTCTCAGGTGTTTAAAATTGGGCTTGCTTTGTGAGTTTTCTGTTAAACAAACCTGTATCTTTGCTGTAAAAGCATTTTACATTGAGTTCAATCATTAAAACTTGTAAGTATGTCTTGTGTTATATTTGATTAAACATTTTACTACAAAAAAATCAGCTACTTCTTATTTATTCTAACTGTACAGATAGATAGATAGATAGATAGATAGATAGATAGATAGATCGATAGATAGATAGATAGATAGATAGATAGATAGATAGATAGATAGATAGATAGATGTTATTTTCGTCCACTAGATGGAGCTCTGTAACTTCTCTAACTTTATCTGTTCTCTGGACATCATCAGTAGTTGTGCACCACTCTTGTGTCCATAACACTTACATAGTATTCATTCATTCATAATTCAATCAATTAATTCGTTTCTTTGTTTATTTACTAAATCGGATCCAGTTTAAGCTATTATATTGTATTTTTATTGATTTAAACACAAACACATATTGTTCACTTTTAAGTAGTGGAAATATATTTGTAATGCACATCAGAAGTTCTACCGGCAGTGTACAGTGGGATTTACTGCACAGCATAGAGAGTAAGAGGTAATCTGTAACCTACAATTGGTTTAAAATGTTTTTACCCTCCTTTGTCATATTTGCCCCAACAGCCACCAAGCTGATTGACTGCTACATGCATAAACATGGGCTGTACTGGTGGCCCAGCAGATACCATGACGTCATGAGTTTTAATTTACCAAAGTGTCTCACTCCCTCACATCGTATTTTGCTTCACTCTTCTGCGTGGATAAGAATAATCTTTGTATTGACTGTGTGTCTGTGTTGGTGTGTGCATGGTTATTGGCTGCAGGCATGAATTCGCTGCATATGTAGGTGGGACTGTGTGTGTAGGCCCATCAGTACATGAATTGTTTTAGGCAGTGATTGTTAGACAGAGAAGACACACAGATCTGAGGCAGCATAATGGCAGCCAGCATCAAAGTCACAATAATTTGGCTTGTGTGTGTGCGTGTGTGTGTGGTGTGTGTCTGTTGGGGGGGGGATGCATCTTTATTTCAAAGCCTCTTTTGTTTGGGTTACGTTATATTATGATGAATAATGCATGGCAGAAATCTCTAAAGATTTCATGAGACATTTGCTCTAGCTTCTTACATGTAAATGGTTTCCTATGTTTTTTCACTGAGCTTTGGTGCGTTTGGCTGCACTACATAAACTACCATTTTCACGGGTTTCTGAATTTTGTATGGTTGATTTGACAGCTGCTCTTCCAGTGATTGCAGGTCCAAATTTGTACTAAGAAGAGGAGGACAATTTCATTTAAGCTTCATCCGGTAAAGTGAAATACTGCCCCCCACACTCTCATTTAGCCACACCAAGGCAGCTTTAATAACTGCAACTCAGTTTACACATCCTTTTGTTCAGCTCCATCAATCATTATCATAGACAAACAATGTGATAGGTTGTCAATGGGCATAGCAGTTTTATTTTCACATCATCTGTTGTGAAATAACACTGCATGCAAACATACATACAGATCTCCTAGAAAGCCATATCACATATGTACTTTAGTAGATGTTTATAAGGCATTTGAGCTTACCATTAATTTTATGAAGGGTTGCGTGTTTAATTTGTTATATTTATGTCTGATATGCAATCTTACTGTATTTATTGTATAGTGCTTTATCCACATTTTCCTATGTTTTTCTCTGCCTTGCATGCAAACTAGTAATGAAGACCCATGTGGGCTTAAAGGCACCTTTTTGGTGTGTGGAATTTCAGGAATTCTACAATTTAATGTAAATTAATGCAAATTAATTTAGCTGCTAAAACATTTATCCCCTCAACACAATAAAAGTGTTATAAAAGTCCCCACATAGAGACTCAAAAATATCTACAGAGTGATGTAAAGTTTCCTCCAAGAGATGCCAATGCAAAGCAAGGACAAAGACACACAAAATGGTCACCAAGAGACCCAAAATGACAAGAAAGAGAGGCAAAACAAGACAACAGAACCACAACATAAGATAAAAAAATGACCACAACGAAACACAAAATGTCATATGAGACACTGCATGCAAACATACATACAGATCTCCTGTATGTATGTAAATTGTCCTCAGAGAGACACAAATGATGCAAAACAATCAACACAACAACAATAAGGCGACACCAGATGACATGGTTGCATGGTTTGTGATTATTTTGTGTCTGCAGGTGGTGTTGGGGGGGGGCTTTTTATATGTCTGTGCCCAGAGGCTTGTTGTGTCATAATCAATCCATGCTTGTCACTAATAAGAGGAGGAGGAGAATATATTAAGTGAGTTCAGTGAGTACAGGAGACATTTGTTGGTCATATTGTCAACATTACTGTCACAATGACTTCTGTTTATTATAGTTTGTTTTGTTGCACAGACCTGAAAACAATAACTCCCATTCCCCGTTGAAGCTCTGTATTTGGGGGGGGGACTGGGGATGGCATAGCATCAGCCTGCATGACACATGACTGGACCTGCAGCCAGATATTTGAGGGCGCTGTGACAGTGGTGGTGGTGGTGGTGGGGGTCTTTAAAGAAAACATTAGCGGAGCCCTGCAGGAGCAGCGGACGCGGAGTGAGAGCTGTGCGCGCTGCCAGCTGCAGCCATGTTGGAGAAGCTCCGGCTCCAGCAGCAGCAGCAGCGCTAACAGCTAGCGTCAGTGGACACCGACAGCCGGGCACGGCGCTGTTGTGGACAAAAAAAAAAAAAACAGACGACAGAGACTCCAAGCCGGCTCCGGGCAGCAGCGGATATATATGTGTACATTTCCAACATAGTGGCTTAGAGAAGCAGCTACTAGGTGCGGCCGGGCTCCGGGGCTACAGCGGGTGAGTATCGATCCGTCCCGGGGGCGGATTTGAGTGGGAATAGCCCGCTGTTAGCTGAGCTAGCTTAGCATTAAAGGGGGGGGTAACACACAGACAATGGGGTTAACGCCGATGCCATACACGGGGGAGGGGGGGGGGGTGTTTTTAGGAGCGGGTATGAGGCTTTATGTGGAGATATCATGGATTAAATGGTGTGAAACACGGGTCATTTTCACACCCTGGAGTCATTTGTATTCCTCACAGACAGGCTGTGGTGCAGTGGCCGAAACCACCCCTCTCCGCTTCTCCGGTCGGTGCAAAGGTCCAAGCCAGTGAGGCTTTCTGTCATGCACAGCGGCAGCACTGTTGCAAAACATCTGGGTTTTGTTCAGCACAGACTTACTGAGAGATTCATTGTTGCAAGCAGCTTTTTTTTTTTTTTTTTAGACAAAAGGGGGCAGTTCTTACTCGATCCGAGCGTCTTAAGTGTTTTTTTTTTTTTTTGGGGGGGGGGGGTTGCCTGCTGCCTTGTCGACCACAATGCTGCACACTTACCGCTGTGGTGGAGCCGATTGAAAGATGTGCATCTTAAATCAGGCCTGTCTTTAAGAGCATCAGTTATTCTTTTAGCATGCACGGTGGGATTCAACGTGTGTTTAAGGTGTGATGCTAAAATGGACTGAACACCAGGTAACACCCAGCTGCTCTGTGGGTGTGATTTGTCAGGTTGGGGTTTGGGGCATGTTGGTGTCACTGCTAACCCGTCACGTCTCCTACAGATTTCTCTTTTCCTGTCTTTTCCACTCTTGTTTCCTGCTTTTATGTGACTGCGGTGCCTTGCTGACATCCCTATAACCGTACCCTGTCAGCCAGACTGGAGGATCAAGACCCCGAAGTGCACCCTCAAATGTCACAATTTTGCACATAAATATTTAATAATGAATTACAACAAGCTCACAACATATTTCAGTCTTTGAGGCTTGAATGCAAACCCGCTCTCCATCAAATAAACTCAAAATGGGATGCAGTTTGAGAGCATCTGCCTCCAGCTATTCCTATAAAAGGCTCCAATATATATTTTTGCAAGTTATCATAAAATGTAACTTTTGCTTTAATGAAATCATTTTGAATGGATGGACACAACTGTTCCTCTTTTTTTTTGCTGCTATTACTTCCACTAATCCAAAGAGGCAGGGATGGGAAAGCAACACTGAGGATGTTGGATCAATCTTCACCGCTTGTCTGTTGTCAGTCAAGAATGGATAAGATGAGAGACAGAGTAGTGAATAAGAGGAGAAGCACATGGAGAAGTAGTAGGAAGGCAGCTATACACAAGAGCTTAGGAGAAGGGAGCATCAGTGTGGAAATGAAGCTCAGCCTTCCAGGTGTGTCAGTTCGAAACAATCAGTGGGCGGGTGGTTTCCCTCTCCTATAAGTGACAGCATACAGTATAACTAGGAAGTGAAAGACAGAAGAGGCACATACGGGCAGCTGTTGTTTCACAGGGGTTCGGTCCTCTGCGTACCGACTGCCAACATGCAGTTCTGGGATTTCCTGGGCTGCAGCAATGGAGGTATGTACGTGTGTACTCATACTGATGGCTCAGTGAGTGCGTTTGGCTGTGACTGGACTGGTGTATGGGAGCTCTGTGCTACACAGGTAGAGAGGGGTCTGGCAGAGTGAGGGCTGGAAAGGAATTTGTGCTGCTCACCGCTGTGCAAGCAGTTGCATGTGAAAACCTCACACACAGGTAGAGTGTGGAGTACAAAGAAAGACACAGGAGGCTCTGATACAGTGTACTCTGCTTTCCTTTGATAAACCTGGTGGGTTGCATCTGACAACAAATTTGGCAAACGAAGAGTTTATTTGTATCTGTTGCTCTTGATGTTTTTGGCTTTTCCTCCACATAACAACAAATATGCGTTATATAGTATTTTTGATAGTTTACCTGACATTTTGGGTTTCTGTTTTTTTTAAGACAGATATACAATTTAAAATTCCCACAAACACTGAACACAATAGTTACCGCGACGACTGCATATTCCTTTCGCTATAGTTCTTGTTGTCATCGCTAATCTCGCTGCCACTGTGAGTATGGTTCACACTTTGAACATACTTTCATCTGTAACAGCGGAAAACACAATTCATAGTTGGCTGTTTGACTGTAGGTAAGTCAAACATTTACCCATTTAATTTATTACCCTCACAGTGACGTTTCATGTTTCTTTTTGCCTTGACTAGACATATTCACATGTGTCTTGTATGTGTAAACCTTTATTTACGCAGACAAAACGGGTCCAAATATTTAATTTGACTCTGATCTTGTTTACTGCACGAGGAAACTGCATGGAATCTGATCTTCTAGACTTTTTTTAAGTGATCATGTCTGGTCAGACCTGTCTGAGCCAAACATCAGGCAGTACACTGTACATGAGAATGAGTAAAAGTGTGAGTTGATGCTTTGGTGTGAAGTGTCTTTGAGTATTTTTTCTTATTGTGAGTGTTTTGGTTAGTTTGTATTTGTGTGTTTATTATAAATAACAGAAAAAAATAGTTAAACCTCAGATTTCTGTTTATGTGTAGATGCAGCTAAACAACTACAGGCCACAGCAATCAAAAGTCTCTTTACTTGTCCACAAGACTTCACGTGGGTGTGCTGGGGATATGCAGTTTAAATACCTGCTAATTTATACTGTAGTTATACTGTAGTGGGAGAGTAATGTTGAAAAGAAACAAGTGATCAGTCTGTGTTATATACACTCTAGCTTTAGTTTGCTTATTAACAAACTCACTCGGTGCCAGTTTGCAAGTTGAATGCAGATGGTCTTCAGACCTATGGAAATGAGCACATGTGTCTGAAGTAGTAGTATATAAAAACACACACACCCTCTTAATCTACAAAGGGTGTAAAACTCTGCCTTATGTTCTTAGCAAAGTTGTGATGTCTCATGTGTTGCTTCAATTGTGGTTACTTTATTGCTGTATTAAATTCCAGGACAGTTGTATGTCCAACACCCATCCTGTGCCCTGGGCCATGTTTTCTGGTGTTGCACTAACAGCAATAGCTGATGGGTTGTGTGATATTAGTTTCAAATAGAAACAAAACCTTGTTGGTTAAAGATATATAGTTTGAAGTTGCATAACAGAGATGTGCCTTTTCACTGATTATTTAACCCATAAAAATGTACTGGATAAAGTTACAAATAATAGAAAACGTAGATGCTCGATTGTGAACCTATTTAAACCTGTTCATTCCCCAGTTCAAAGCATGGAGAACATGTATTGTGGTAATACAGCAACAGAGTGTGTGCTGTTTGTCTATTTGCATCCATAGCCCAGTGTTTTGTTAATCTTGCTCTATGTGTCCAGCACTCACTACCAGGTACCGTGATTGCGAAATTACTTGTGTTACAGCTAATGAAAATGTGGCTTTGCTATTTAAATTTACCTAAAGTAAATATATGTAATGTGCTTCTAGATTTGGGTTAGGGTTCAACTAACTAACTAACATTCCCCTATATCATTTTCAGCGTCATAATCGTTATCATAATCGTATCTTTACAGAAAGCTGTGTGGTAAATTTGTGGTGATTATCACTTTTCTCCAGACCTAAACATCTTGTTTGATAATGCTTTTCTACAGCTTGAATTTTACTCAGTATTTTCTGCAGAAATGCATCTAAAAAGCATCACAGCAGCAGCCAAAGTAAAAAACCTTGAAGTCAAATATATATTTACATAATGGTTAAACATGAGTAGTTTCCACTTACAGAAAGGGGCTCTTTGAGGTTGTTGGTACAAAATCAAGTGAGCTTCAAGTGTTTTCAAAGTAGACACATACATAGATATATAAACCCCAAGCTGGAAAGCTCTGGCTCTGCGATGTTATGTCACAGTTGTTTTAATGTTTTCTCTTTTCATGTCATGAAATGTTTTTTTATTACCACACATTACAAGTAAACATACTGAGAAATTCATATAATTTATATATTAAATATATAACAGCAATATATATATATATAATGTATCGCACAATATTATAAATAGTGGTAGTTATTGAAGTTTCTGTGGGATCCCAGAGATGCTGTGGATTAGTTGATGCATCTGTGAATATCTAAATCTTAACTTTGGTGCAGTGCACTACACACTAAGGAGGAGCTGTAAAATAGTTTGAAAATAAAAAGGCTTGTTTATGTAAAAAATTAAACTATAAATCTGTTAGTTCAGAGATAGATCTCAGAGGGCTTGCTACAGAGCTGGCGCCCAGTTTAACAAATTGAGTGTGCAGCTGCATTTGATTATGTTTACACAAGCAAAGGAACATATATCAGCTGTATCTGGCTTATGAAGGTTATTAACACAGGTGTCTCAACAGACAACATGAAAATGTTTTAGTTTTAGTTTTAGGGTCGTCATCACATGTAATAGCTTCTTCTGCTGAACTACACCAATGAGAAACAGAAAGGTGGTATAAAACCATTCTCCACTGTAACGCCTTATCTCTGCAGTAGTCCCAGTACTACAATAATGGTTTAATAGCTGCTACTTGCAGTGACAGCTACCTCATTAAAGCTGTCGCTGCTACTGGTGACTTCATTCCACTCTCTGATGTTGCACCCACTCCTGCACCACTCTCTTCAGTTGTAGTCAGTTCTGACAGGCTGATCAGTGCATAGGAGCTGCAGAAAGCCTGTTGTTGTTTCCTTGATGAGAATGAAGTTGTGCAATGCCCTGTACATGGTGTCAACTGTAGTGTAGCCTCTGTGGTTTACAGCCAGAGGCAATAGTTTTCTACTCTGAGTGGGAGAGAGAATGGAGAAAAAACTGAAAGCGGGAGGGTGAAAATATGATAGAGTAGGAGGGAGAAGCTCTGAAGACTGTTTATGCAAGTGAAAATGTTTTAAGCAGTTGCAGTGACAGATGTTTCAGTACTGTTTTTACTAACTGGTTCTTTTTAAGGGTCATTATTTGTGGATTTGAAAAACTAAAAATGTATTTGAAGCTAGAATCTCGGGTTACATTGAGAAAATATCTCTGCCTAGAGGTTTGTTTGAAACCAGAATTGGCAACAAAATTAATGTGTTGATGTGCGTTTGTCTATATAGAAAATCTAATGAATGAATGTGTGTGTGTGTGTCAAGTTTAGTCGTGCTTTAGCATTTGTAGTAACATTTTTACCAAAGAGATACATTTGAGTACGTGCCTAAGCCTTCTTTACCGAAGCATGTACTATCATCTTAAATGTTACATTTACTGTATGACAGATGAGGGAGAAAGAGAATAGTGCCGGGATTTCTGTTGTGTTGCCTTTGTTTATGACATCCTACTTGTAGCCAACATTTTGGGCACAGCTATGCCAGGATAAAAATTGGATTATTGTGATTAAAGGAAATTATGTGAAGGGCAGGACACACACTAAACAGCAGTGAATCAGTGTTTGAGAAAAAATAAAAACCAGAATGTTACATCTCAAAACAAAAAAAAGTTATATAGTTATAGTAAAATAAGTAAACTTGCAGAACAGTATTAATTTAATTAAATTAACTTATTCTATTGAGCCACACTTCATAAAAACACTCAAACACACATTTCTCCATTTCAGGAAATTGTACAAATACTTGCAAACTCTTCAGTTCACTATACCTGATTCACAAAAAGGTGTAATGAAGAATTGGGAAATAGCGCCAGCTTTAATAAAAAAATAAAATAAAATAAAGAAATAGCACAGTAATTTCACAATATATCACAAAATGCATTGTAGTTGCAGGTTGTGTGGAATTTGGACACTGTCTTTTTATTATCAGACAAAGACTTGGCATCTTTATTAGCACTACTGTCCTGCTTTGTGTCTGTTGCTTAGTAACAGATGTCAGCATAGCTTTAACGTATTTCATCATATTGTTCATTTCGGTGTCATTCTCATTTGTGTGTAGTAGAGAGTGAGTGAAAAGGTAGTACAGAAGAGCGGTGAGTAGAAGGTGGCTGAGGTTATGAGACAGATGTGAGAGATGAATGAGGCCACTGGGTGAAATTATTACAGCATGACACAGCAGATATATTCTGCCAAGTCATGATTCTCACCTCACTTCAGCTCCATGACATGCAGATATTAAATCCTGACATCTTGATTCATTAGAGCTGCTGTGCAGACACTGGTTGGCTGAGTGTAAACCAGTGAATGTGCTAAGTGTGGAAATTGACTCCTTTCATTCAAATAGGCAAATAATTGGAATGAGCTTGACCCTCCAGGTGATGCAAGTTAGTTATGATGTGACTCTCAGTTGTAATGCTAAAATAATTAGTCATTTATTGAACAGAAACAGAACTGATGATCATTTCAATAATAGCCAATGACTTTGTCCTTTTTGTTAGCTTTGGCACACTATTTGTAACTTACTCCTGCCTTCTACTTCTAAACTTTTGGCTCCTTCTATCTATTTGTTTTCTTATTACCTTATCATTTCCACATTTCCTTGTCTTTCTGTGTTGTGAAGGGATTACAGTAGTTCATGAGAACTCATAGAGACATACTGTAATAATACATAGGTAAATAGATAGAAATCCCTGTCTATAAAGTGCTAGATACTTAATACAAGTATATGTGTGATATGTAGAAATTATATGATGTGCTGAATGCACCGAGGTTTTAGTCCTATTTGGCTTAATTAACAACAAAAGCATCACTTCATTCATGTTCTGATGTAAAGTGTTATATATAGAAATGTCTTGAAGTAAGAGCTCACTTTTTTTTTTCTCTTTTTCCCCTCATCTTTCTAGATATTTCCAGAATATCGTACTATGCTGGTGAGTACAATTTTTCCACTTTGGTATATAAGTATTGTTGACCTCTCGATTTATGGTAGAAAATGCCTTTTTTAAAGTTTTATTAAAATGTAAAGAGTTCCACCACTAGATGTCAGCTGGTGTGTAATTATAGATTGTCTATGTGGTGTGAATTCACATTCATGCACGGTTTTTATATGAATAAAATAATGTCAAGCACCTCAACATAAGTATCAGTTAGATTTTTCATGGTCATTAGGAGAGGTTGGCCCTTATTTTTTTTTTTTTTTCACAAGACACAAGAGGGCTGGTGTTTCTGTGTTATGGTACGTATGGAGGCAGAGCTGAATAATTTCAGAGGTATAGATGAGACATTTATGGCCCTTAGCTCTAGTCTGTTGCTAGGTAACGGTTGATCCTATGCCTTCGAACGGGATGTTGTATATTTGGAGCTGAGAACTTGTCATTCCTGAGAAGGACTGAAACATAATTTACATTCCTTAACCTTAACTTTGGCAACTTTCCCCTGGGAAAGTCGAGAAGATGCTCTCTTACTTTGCTATCATGGCACCATTGTACAGAGTGGCAGTGTATTGCTCCTGCTGATAAGGATCAGATGTTCATTTTTAGTGAAGAGCATACTGAGCTAACATTCAGCCTCTGTTACTGTCAGCCCCAGATTTATGTCATTCAACAATTTTAAATGGTGATGAGGCTCACAAAAAGCAAAAGTCTAATTATTTTGTTTTCAAAATGTTGGTCCTTTTATATTGCTCTAAAGACTGATGCCTGCATTGAATTAACCATTAATGTTTTGAAGCTGAGCCCAATTTATGGCACAAGCATTTAATTAATCATTGTTAATTGTGTTGATATTGTGCATCCTGGTAATTAAATGTGTTTATTCCTAAAACAGCAGCATCAGTTCATTTAGTAAATGCCCGAAGCAACATGTTGATGTTGAAGTGACAAAGCCATTTGTGGCTGCGATAATTGTGATGGGAGCGAAGGAGGAAGTCAGGTGACATTATTATATAGCAAAAACATCCACGTTGGGAGGAGGTAAGGATGGATGGATAGATGGGTTTGACTTCAACAGCAGAGAGTGTTGTGTGTTCATTGTTAATAGTCAGTGTTGGTTTATGACCATGACCATGATTGTTCCCCAACCTTAGCCACATGGTTATTATTGTAAACACAATGATAAAGGCCTGGCAAACTTAAATTATCTAACTACTTTTTTTGAACCTAAACCATAATCTTTTCCTAACCTGACAAAGTTGGTTTTGTGCCTAAATCTAACCAAAGCGTTAGCTTAACCAAAGAGTTGTCATATCGTAAGATGGATTCACTTTTCATCTCTGATTCGTTATAGTTTTGAAAGACACAGGTGTTTAATTTGGACAGTTTATTGTCTAAACTATTTATATACACAGTCTACATCAATTTGTATCACAAAATCATTGCAATATGATTGTTGTCAGTGCAGCTGGATGCTCAGCTATAAAGTGTTAACGATAATCTTGTGCTCTGGTACATCAGTGGTGTTGAATGTCATAGTGCTTTATTGACAATGAAAAGCTGGCATGCTGCAGGGGCAGGTGAAATGTGGAGAGGAGGAGGAGAGGGAGCAGAGTGAGGACAGAGGGCAGTAGAGACCTGCTGTGGCATGTGGAGGGAGACAGGCAGATGAAGCTGGAGGAGGAATGAAAAGGAATAAACAGGAGTGAAATAACAAGTGCTGTAAGGGATCAAAGACTGAAATATGAAAGATGTTTTCAGCGGCCAAGCTCTGAGCCTGGTAAAACCTTTTGTGCAAGTATGTTAATGAGGTTTGTGTGTTGGAGTGCCTTTTATTAAAGTTTAGATTAATTGGGTTGTCCCATTAGCTTATCTGATGTACTGTCCGATCAGCTTTCTCAGTTTCCCCTGCAATTCTCAATTATAATTCTATCCCTCTGTCTTCCTCCATATCTCTCCCTCCTTCCGTGCCCTACACGCTCACACACAAACATCCCCCTCCCTCCCTCTCTCTGCCTGTTAGTGAGTGGAGCAGCTTTTTCGCAGCATGGTCACAGCAGCCTATACTGAAAACACAGCGGAGGAGAAACACTTGGCTTATGCATGCACACACTCACTTGATTTCACACACTCCTACCTTTGCTGGTTCGATTTCATACATTTTCACTTTTCCTGACACTCGCACACAAACATTCACTTGATTTCCCACACACTGTCGCCTACCTGCTTAACCGCATGCACACGCACTCTCGTATACGCTTCCACACATACGCATGCTATACTGTCTTTGTTGCACTCATTTCAACTGTGCAGGGATTGAGTTGGAATCGTGTTTTTCATCGGCTTCTATAGAAGAAAGCCTTCAGAAACTGGACTGAATGACACACAGCTGACTGACTTCAAGATGGATTTACTGCATCTTATTTCTCTTGTCTAATATGCTCCTGGAGCAGCTTTTCTCTTCATTTTACCATCCTGCCTGGCTTCACATCACAGCCTTTTCTCATTCCTGCTTGTTTTTTTCTCCACCTTGCCCTTCAAGTCTCTGTCACTTTATGTCTCTCTCTGACATCAGACACCTGCTTTGACCTGGCTAACTCCTGCAGCCTCCGAGCATTATGGGAAAGCTTTGGAGGATGTGAGGCTCAGCTTCCCCCTGGGGTTTCTCTGCTTTCTCTCTTCTCTCCTTTCTTTATTTCCTCTCTTTCCACCATCTAATTCACTTTTTTTTTGATCGTTCTGTTCTCATGTAGCTCGTCTAACATCTTACCCTGTCTCTTTTTCTCTCTCTCTATCCCTTGTTCCCTGTCTTTGCTTTCCTTTTCCCCTTCTGCGTCGGTCATTCTCATTTATCTCTCCCTCACTATGCTCCATTTCTGTACGCCCCTTTTTGCCCTACATTTTTGTCTCTTTCTTCACTAATGCCAGTTTCTCCTTCTTCCTTCACTCCTCTGTTTCGCCGCTCCTGTGGATATACGGAACAAAACTTCCACATTTTGAAAAATGGTGCTGTGATGTAATTATATGGAATCGTTCTTTCCCAGTGAAGGCTGTCAGTGCTTTTCTGTACCGTAGATGTTTGACATATAATGCTAAATCCTGTGACTTGAGACTTATGGCTGCAGGGAACCTGCCGTCTTCACATCAAGGACTTATTCGTTCGATCAGCAGTGTGACACAGAAGACCTGAATTTGATATTTTATGAGGATTTATTGCACCGTAGGTTGGCCTTCTGGGTAGAGAAGTCATACCCTAACCACAGAAACTAGGCTTGAGCATCTATTTTGAGAAGCTCACACCGTGCAAAAGAGTCCTTGAGTATTTGAATCCTCTGTATCTCTCAATCTCCTTGAAGTGAAGTAGTGAAGAAGAATTTGCCTTCCAGGGATCATTACATCACGTTGTACAATGGGAAAGGTATTTTGCTAGACTAAAGGTCATGACATATATTGGAGGAATTGATTACTAAGACTTGAAACCTGAGCCACTTCCTGATGTCATGATGAATATGATGTTTCAGCAAGATCTGGAGGAGTGAATTGCAGTCTTGTGATCGGTAGCTTGGATTCCTGCACCAGATACTGTTCTTGCAGTGTTTTGTGTGTCAGTTGTTTTAGTGTTACATTTTTTTTCTGGCAAAAGAAAGTCTGACCAAATCGAGATGGTTGATTTGGAGATTTTCTGCATGCTGGTGTTTTCTCTACCTCCTGTGGGGTAGGTTGCTGTGGCACCGCATTTTACAATACAAAGGATATTTAACATCCTCTGTTTCCCCATACTGGGGATTGTAATATTTACAACCTTGGCAGAGGTTAAAAGTTGCAGGATGGATATTATGACCCTGAAACCGACTGCCCACCTATCAGCATAGCAGGTCTGGATTTCTAACTTTTTTGGAGAAATCTCTGTTTGATTTTTTTCTGGGCTTATTCAAATTTACATACTCTGGAGATTTCAGAGTAGCAATAAGCCTGGTTAGGAGTCAGCCTTTCTGTTCTTGGCTCTATGCTAATTTTGGGGCATAGAAGTTCTGTCTGGACTCTGTGGCCGGACCTTGAACCGTCCCTTCAACAGAACAAATGGAGAACAGCGGCTGCATTCCTCTCTGCTGGAGCAAGGGGGCCTGCATCTACGCACAGCACCCCCTCCCAAGTATGTACTAAACAGTATGTTGATACAAATGTGAACCTTGCACAGTGAATGCAAACTACAAAGCTAGAAACACGTAGAAAGATATGATGCTGTATTTACATTTATTGTTCACAACTAATTAAGATTTTAGCATAGACTATAAAATGAAAACAAGCTCTAAATACAATGTATTTAGACATTTCTTCTGAGCATTTACAGGGAATGATGCAGTTTAATGATTTGCTATGCTTGTGTCCCACTCTGCTTGGAAACATCTTGTTATACTGCTACACTACTTTGCCAGTTGGTCAGATTTAGTTGAACTATATTTTCTGCTTCATGAAGTCTGAATCAGACAGAGACATAAATCTAAATTATGCAATTTATCGCTCCTGGCTTTGGTAGAGCTTTCCATTGTAACATCATAATATGCTTCATAATCCCTTGTTTCTGTCTCCATTTCTTTCCATCTGTCACAGCTTATGAAAGACAGGGTGCAGTCACAACTTATAATGCTTATAACAGGCTATTATTTATTAGGAGAGAACAAAATAGGCACAGTCGAGTGCTGAATAATGACGAGAACAAAATATGATTTTATTATTATTGTTTTTTATTTATTTAAACTGTCTAATGAATATGTAACCTGTGAGTCCATGACACCCTTCCTTTTCAGTAGGTGAACATGTGTGGAGGTGACATTTAGGCAAGGACTGAACAGTTATATGTATGTAAATATGAAACTGAACTCAGTCTCTCAATAATGGATGGATAATGAGCATCTTTGGCAGAAGACAGAACTGAGAGCAGTAGGATTGGGGAAGGGGAGAGCAGGGAAAATTGTTTGAGGATGAGAGAAAGATGAGAGGAAGGATTGAAGAGAGATGGTTCAATAGGACAGGAGGATCAAATGGAGATGTGAAGGCAGTGACTAAAAGGTGTGTGTGAGCATAGGAGATGAGCGACAGGAGGAGATTAAGAGAGGGAGAGACGAAAACAGTTGCAGATGAAGGGAGGATGGATGGAGGATGCAGGATTTGGCGACTTTACATGTGGGGAGTGGCTGAGAAAGATGCAGGCTTTAGAAAGAAAGGCATAAACTGAGGGATAAATGTGAGGAATAAGCAACTGAGGAGAAGAGAAAGGAATGGAAAAACTGAAGAGGCCTAGGCTCCCCGAGGATTGTGCTAACCCCAGTAACCTAGATACCAGTTAGACGAGGAGATAAACTGTCCTTCTGCTGCTGCTACGGGACAGAGCTCAACTCCGGCCTTCTGTGGTTTAACAGGCTGACTGTCAGTCAGTGGAGCCCCACTGAGAGCGAGGGGGTGGTGGGCCTGGCAGCCGCCCGCTCCCCCCTGGCTGCCTGCATGGCCTAGTTGATTTGATTCCTCTGCTTATGAGTGTATGAGGGCACGTATGGGGGGATTTAGTGCAGAAATGTTGCCTAGAAATTGGTGCAAAGAGAAATAGTTTCATTTGTCCTGTGCTGTGTAGTGACCTATTTTTAAACAGTAATTAACATACATTGAGCTCCATATATTTTAGTGCCCTAGATCTGATTTTGTAAGGTATACAGTCGGTTATCTACAGGTCAGCCTCCGTAACATACGATACAGTTTTTTTGGGCAATGTTTGTGCTAAACATATCAATAACTATTTAGGATATTTTTTAAACAAAACAATAAAACAGAGGTACATTTATTTTGAACTCTTGATTCTATTAAATTTTATAAGATATTATATTATCTTGGATCATGGATTCAACAACATACAGTTTGGTAGCTTTAACAATATGGAGCCAAATTAATATATGAACTCCAAAGTCTACTGATACATGCTACATAGAAACAAGGACTTTGACTACATTTCCTACTTAAGTGTGATATAACTGCTTTTGTACTCACAGCAAAAAAAGTAGCTGTATAAATGCCATTAAATGTAGGTATGCCTATTTCTCTAATAGAATTTTATGTAGGTGTATGTAGTAATTAGGTTAAGGTTATGTGTGTGCCACTATTGTGTTTTGTGTCATTGTATGGAGTGATGTGTTACAACATTTGAGTGCCTAATCTGATTATAGACTGAGTGAGCGAGCAGCAGCAGATGGCTGACTGTGGTTTGTGACTCTATAGTTGAAACTGACTCTGCAGTCAAAAAAATGTCCATAATACATTTTTAAATGTGTCCCTCAGTGATTACTAGCCGTTACTAAGCCAGAGCTGGTGTTGTTAAAACATTTGAAAAAAATATGTTTGGCAGCTGTATCACAACTTGTGCATATGCTTAACTCTCAAATGTACAGCATATTTTACAATCCAAAAACATACCTAATAAAAACACAAAATAAAAAAATATATTCTGATTTAATTACTCTGATAACAATTTAATACAAAGCCTGACATCTAGTTAGGATTGTATTGTGTTATTAAAATGTTATTAAATAGTTTATTGTACCTGCCAGTGTAGTACCACCAACAACAATACTGAAATGATTCATAGTTGAGACCTCCTTCCCTCTTTCATTCAGTGCTGATCTACAACAAACAGTGAAATGCAAACTGTAGTTTAGAGCACCTTGGTAAAATTGAAACATTCCCAGCAAATATACAGACCAAGCTATTTCTACTTTTGAATCAAGAGACTATGAATTACATTCTGTATAAAAATCTCCCCTATATGTTTGTTGTGTGCAGGGAATGAGTTGACTTTCACAAGTTGCACATTTAAACTATTTATCATAGTGATACAGTAGAGACTCAATAGAAATGTAAAAGTATGCTTTTCAGGGATAGTAACAATCTACTAGTATCGCAGCCATTGTGGTATCCTTATAATTGGCTGATGATAGTAATACTGTGGATGGATGTTTGTAATGTGAACTACACTAATCTTCTGTTTTAAAGCCTTAATGGTGTGTGTTCACTTACCTGTATCTATCCCATCTACAGTGTGAGTGCAGTAGGATGCTATACTGTTTGAATATATAAATGTAGTAGATTTGATCTGCTGGACTGAAAATGCCCACTTTGTCCTCTCTCATTTGAGAATAAACCTTTTTTAGTTAATAACCAAATAATCTTCAGAAAGAAACAGCTCAATAACATATATCACGTATATCACAGTATACATTATGTACAGACAGTACACAAAAGATTAATTCAGGCACATTATACATTATACTAAAGATCAAGGTCAGTGTTTCCATTAATCATTTTAACAACATATCTACAAAGCTTACAAACGCATTTGAGATTAATGAGACCGACAAGAACATGATTGATAGATGGTAACAACAAATCTGAGAAAGATTTGTGTAAAGGAATGAGACGCTTTCACTAAACTGTTAAGGCAGACGTAAAAACTGCAGAGTTTTACACACAAACACTATTGCTACAGCAAGTTCTTACGAGAGAGAGTGCTGAGTTATTAGATACATAATATCCTCATTTACATTTGTCTGCACACACTCACACCAGGCATGTATTTTACTTGCTGTCTTTGAAGAAGAAACTGTAGGTCAAGCTGTTAAAAGTGCTGACACGACTTTCTGTGGACCAGCCTCAGTATTTCTGTGTCTCTGTTTCTTTCTCTCAGTATGAAGTGATCTGGACTGTGACTTGGAACACAGCACAGAAAAATGCTGAGTTCACTGATCTGGTTTTGAGTTTTTTGCTTGTTACAGAACAGTGCTGAATCCTGACAGTAACAATAGCTGAAAACACACTCAGTTATTGTTCCTTTACTATATCTGCAGTTATTTTGTTGTAGAGATCATCACCATTAATAGGAAATTAGCCATTAAACCAGATTTGTTTCATTTGCATTGTTTTTGTCGTCAATAGTGTAGTGATGATGACTCATGAAAGCCTGCCAGGATATCCAGGAAGTCACAATATAACACAGGAGGCAGCAGAGTGTGTGTGTCTCGCACAAAAATGTGTGAAGATGAACCATCAGTAGGTAATGGCTAATCTGGCTGAGGGACAAGAGGCTGAAAATTAGCTGTACAGCCAACACTGGCACATTGACAGCGATATTGATTAAGATACATTCTCCTTGAAAATTTGACTTGACTTCGAATTTTCAACAAATAAATTATAATAGGCCTCCATGACCTTGTTTTTGGTAAAATAAATAAAAACTAAAGAAGGAGGCAGAGACAGTAAGGATGCTCTATGCCTGAGTTTGCTTAGAGCCAGCTTGCATTTATTAAGCACTGCAGGCAGAAGTTTTATTATAGCCTCATTCATTAATCATATGAAGGCAGATACAGCGATACCCCCAGTAGTAGATTTGTTGTGGTTTTCTAGGTTTAGTGGTGGTTTAGTTTAGTTTGGTGCATTCTTAGTCGAAAAAGGCTTTAGTAGCATGAGCCAGAGCCACGCAACTCTTGTATGTCCAGAACAATTTAGTAATCCTCCCACATCAGATCTTCATGTGTCTAGCCAGATTTTAGGAAACACCATGTTACAAACTGTAGCTGAGCAGACAAGCAGGCAACAGTTTTTGCTGTGTAAATTAGATCACTGGACATTTGGCCACTGAGGAAACAACATTTTAGTTGGAGAATACCAGGGATGTCTAGATCAAGTTTATAATTTTTTTTTAAATTTAATTTTTAAAGTCCTTTTTGAATATCTGTTGATACTGATGATACAGGGTCTGATCCAATCATTAATCCAATACCTACTTGATCTGATACGGAATTAGTGCCCTTCAAATCCTCCGGCTCAATGATATATTGTGAGGAAGAGGTGGAGGATCGATCTAAAAATTCAATTTTCATATATATATATATATATATATATTTGTCATATATATAATATATAAAATATAGTTACTGTATCTTTCAAAACAGTTTGGTAAAAATAGCATGACGTGCACCATATGACTGTAAATGTTCACTTGGACTGTAAGTGTGGTCAGCTTTTTTAACAGCTGTTTGATAAAGTACTGGCTGATTTTTAAATCACATATCCAAGTATGTATGAGCAGCTCACATGCACATTCCTGAGTTGAGCAGAGGGAGGTAGCGGCCCCTTGGTTAAGAACTGTGGCAGTAGAGTAAAAGTTAAGAAGGATCTACATTATTTCTGTTGATACTGATCTGAAAAGACATGCCTGGATTGGCTCTGACGCTGGTCCTTAAGAACGAGTCAAGACTTTCCCTGACATTGCTATGAAGTCATGTTGTGACCTTTGTATGTCTGTCTCTGTCTCTTCAGAATATGACCGCCAGTTAGCCCCAGCAGGAGCATCTGAGTCAGGCATGGCGTCGTCTTCCTACTTGGAGCCCAACCTCAATCACTCTGCCGTGGGTGGTTGTGGAGTTAAATCCAGATCTGGGATGCCTAGTGGTCCTGGTGTTGGTACCAGTGGCTCAGCTGGAGGTCTAGAGCGGCCCCCAGGTTCCATGGACCGGGTTCTCAAGATCTTCCATTATTTTGAGACAAATAGTGAACCATGTACCTGGGCTAGTAATATCAGGCATGGAGATGCTACAGATGTCAGAGTAAGACACAAAACAATTTCTCCTCATGACAACCAATGATCCTCATTTCCCTGCCTCTCACACTTTTCTTATTTATTATTTTATCTTATTGTTTAAACAGGGTGTAATCCAGAAGATAGCAGAAATCCATAAATTGCGCTGTGTGTCATCTCTGGGCCTCCGTCTGACTCATCTGCACTCTGATGCTCTCCACTGGTTACACCCTGATTTGGGCGTGTCTCACGTCAGGGAGAAATATGAGAAACTGCACCCCCAGGAGGAATGGAGGTAAAATTACAACTTCACTGAACTTTCTGTTCCCTGTTTTCTTCTTGTTTTTGTGACAAACAGATAAAGTATCTTTTATTAAATGTTTGCAAAGACACCATGCTAAGATCAGTGAACAGGTCTGGATTTTATAGTCACCAATTCCTCTGTTGGTAGTTTAAATAGGTGCTGGAGGACATAAGTCTTTTTATATCCTCATAATAGATCATCTTCATACAAGTTTAGTGGACTATACACTTGTTTAAGCTGCAAACCAACTAATCACCAAAGTTTTATTAAGCATACCATTTGGTCCCAATGAAACCTTTTTATGCTTTTAATAAACCCATACCAACATATAATATACCAACCTATAGTATACTTATGTCTGCTGTATACAAGCAGTAAAATATTATAGCCAAGTGTTTAATATTTAGTTGCCCCCTTTACCACAAACAACAAGACCACCAGTCTCGCCTTTGTTGAGATTTACAACATTTAAAAATGTGCTTCCTTGTTTATCCGTAACTCCTTGTGAATACAGAGCAAAAATAGTGTTTATATCAATTACTGGATTGATCTGGTCAAGGTGAATTATAGGCACAGACACATGATGTACTATTTTGTGCCTGTTGCTAAATTAGAATTTATTCAATTTATTATTCTCAACTATTTGACAAAGGTGTCTTATGCACTGTTGTAGGGAAGAATGGTCACTGATTCTCTGTGCTCATCATTACTTGAACGCATCTCTGTCTCTTTTCAGCCTACATTCAAACTGTACTGGAGCTTGTCAATCCTCAGTTGATATTATTAACATGCTTCTTACAATTTACCCCATTGTCCTGCAGTTGAATTTCAGCTTAAGTTGTTTAAAGGGAAATTAATTCAAAATGAACAAGTTGTTCACACCGTTGAACAACATGCAGCACAGCAGCTCTGCCAGTTGTTGCAGCTCTGTCTCAGAGGACGGCAGAGCTGCAAGCCCACAGGAGCTTTTGCTGCTGCCAAGCTATTGTTAGAACAGCAGCAGTAGCCCAGGGGATGGACTGACTCTATCTCCCTCCTCTCTCTTGCTCCTTCATATGCTTTATCTCATTCTGCGCTTGCACTTTCCTCACGTCCTTCTTGCCCTCTATCCTTCTTTCTCTCATATCTCTGTTTTCTTCCTTACCCAGCTCGATCTTTTCCCTCAAACATTATTTTCTCTTTTTTCACACTCTCTTTTTGGTTCATTCATTATTGAACTGTGATGTTTTATTTATTTTGTCTTCAGCCCTGATTTCCTTTGTTATCTAGTTGTTAGCTCTCCTGACCCATTTCTCTCCACTTTAGTCACATTATATCAGGTATAACATAATATGTCATATATATGTCATAGTGATTGGCAATCTGGGTGCTTTTTTGACTCAACTAACTTTCAGGTTTAACAGTTTTATGGTCTATGGCATTAAAAGGTTAACACTATCTGTTAGTTTGCAGTCAGCAAAATGTGAAGCCAAGAGGAACATAGTGATTAGAAAATTCAACCAGATCCATAGATGCTCCTCTGTTGATTTGAACATGGACCAAGCCGCATTTTGTTCAACACACAACATTTGTGTTTGTAGTATATTTCTGTGTATGTGTTTGATCATATGCCAAATCTATTAATATTTCTAGGCTATTTATAAAACAATTTAGTATGCTTTATGTATACCAATGCTGGCTAAATTGTTTTGCTTTGTATGTATAAATATAACTACTTTTTGGTTGTTTTATTCACCAGGCTCCCTTTTATTCGACATCAGTCTATAGAAAGTGGTGAACTTTCTCTCATATTGCATTGGAAAAGGAATTTGTATCTTCTAGGAAAGTGTTTTAAATTTAATGTATGTGTTGAATGAATGAATGGTCACTGTTGTAAATGACACAGGTTGTTCAGACAAACACATCCTGTTTTTTCACAAAAAACACTATCCATTTTGAACACGGATATAGTCATTCCTTTCAGTTCTCAGATAGCACAAACTGGGCCAGAGTGGGGGCTTTAAAATGTGTTTAGGTCTGTCTATCCGTCAGCTCTATGTGTGAGTAAGCGTGCTCCTTCTGTCTCTATGCCTCAGGCAGCCAGAGAGGCTTGGATTCTAAATGCTATAGGTTATTTCATCATGTGTGTCTGTGTGGGTGTTTATTTCACCAGATGCTCTCTCATGTCATTTTCAGGTATGAGTTGCGGATGCGGTACCTACCTAAAGGTTACCTCAGCCATTTCTCTGAAGACAAACCTTCTCTCAACTACCTCTATCACCAGGTGAAGAAAAAAGATGAGCCAGAAAGCTCTTGTCCTGGTGAAATAAAGCAACATAAAAATACATTTTGTGTAGAATGATATCTGTAAATTTCGTGAATCAAATTCTCTGCCACATACACCATCTCTTTTACGTTAGGCATACCTTGAACGTGAAAATTCATACACTTGCCTACTTAATAAGACTAAACATTTTAATGCTTTTTAGCTCCATATACAGCCTTTATGGTGGTTGTAGTTATAATAGCTGTGTTGCTACTCTGTGTTTCTGCAGGTCAAGAGTGACTACATGCAACATAAAGCTGATCATGTGGATCAAGATGTTGCTTTAAAACTGGGCTGTTTGGAAATCAGGTAAAAACACACATTTGTTTTTAAGCTGTAGTCATGTCAAAACATTCATCACAATTAATCTGTTCTTGACTATTAGTTCTTGCGTAAATCAGAGATGTTTTCTGAAGATCTGAATCAGACATTGACTACTGAATCCAGTTTAACTGTACTTTGACTCTTTTTCGCTACAGGAGGTTCTTCAGAGAGATGCCAGGCAACGCACTGGATAAGAAATCCAACTATGAACTACTAGAGTAAGATGATTATTGATGATGAGATTATTTCATACACACGTTGTGTGAAAAGTAGATAGATTCAATTTGTGGTTATTAATATTATTATTATATTCTTTTTAGGAAAGATGTTGGTTTGAGAAGGTTCTTCCCCAAAAGCCTGCTAGACTCTCTCAAGGTGAGGTTAAACCAACATAAAAAAGTTTTTGTATGTCTCTAACTGTCCACTGTGTCACTCTAATGCCAGATAATAGAAGAAGCAGTGGCAGAAATGTCTTTGGTAGTCCTAGTGCTACTTAGTTGGCTGGAGGACTGAATGGCTTTTTACTTGCAGAGAGACCAACCTGATGACTAAATGGATATCTGCCGAAATGTCTGATTCATTGATTTTCAGGAATTAAGTTAAGCTTCCTGTTGTCAGTGTTAGTGGGCCTTGTCAGATGTCTATTCTAGGTTCCTTGGCTCTCAACCAACTTTCTCACAGATGTCACTCTTTCGATTGTTTGTTTTCCCTGCTCTTGATCAGGCAAAGACTCTTCGTAAGCAGATCCAGCAGACCTTCAAGCAGTTTGCTAACCTCAATGATGAGCAGAGCATCCACAAGTTCTTTGAGATTCTCTCTCCCATCTACCCTTTTCACAAGGAGTCCGTCAAATGTGCTTTAGGGGTAGGGTGACACTCCTAAGTAGTGCTGCTGCATGTGAAGTTGAATATTTTATTTATAGGTTTTCCATACTTGAAAATTAGTTTAGAAATTGTATTTTTTCAACTGATGAAAACAGATGACAACATTAAAATAGTTTCATGATATCCATATTTTAGTATTAAGTTTGCCATTACTGTGTTTTGATAATGAAACGAATGATATGGCGAAATATGAGGTTTGTATTAATGATTTGCTTCTCTCACTGTCTTTATCTATCCCACTCTAGTCTAGTTGGGTAATCTCGGTAGAGTTAGCTATCGGACCAGAGGAAGGAATCAGCTACCTCACAGATAAAGGCTCAACGTCAACGGTGGGTATGCACAGGCATAAGTGTAGTAAGTTCACAAAGGAACGTATATTCAAAAGACCTTGCTTAATTTATCTACTGTAACTAGCATATTGTCCAGAGGACTTTTCTTCTATAAATGTAATGCTTTAGAGGCAGTCATACTGTATACTGCATGCATTTAATTAGTTCACCATGCTGCCCTCTACTGGTTTGTTTTTACCTCTCTAGAAGAAAGGTTTTCTCGTTTTCTCACTTGCCCAAGTATAGATACAAGGTGATGAAATACCACTAACTGGCAGGTATTTTTATAGACAATATAATCTTCAGAACTCACTATGGCAATACAAAAACATACAGGAAACGGTTGCACACATTCCTGTTCACACATTGAGTGTCTTACTCTTAATGAAAACAGCCTGTTTATCACATTGTCCAATATTTGTGTAATTAATTTACCTGGCCTTCTGAAACATTTTAAAATTTACTCTTGAGGACAGTGTTGGAAGTCTATGATTACTGTGGTTGCCACTGTTGCATGACTAACTAGGACAATGAAAAAAATGTCTCATCGCTGTGCATCCTTGCATGACAGACCTGTTTTTTTCTCTGCAGCCTACACACTTAGCTAACTTCAACCAGGTTCAGTCCATCCAGTACTCAGCTTTGGAGGACAAGGACAGAAAAGGCATCCTGCAGCTCATGGTTGCAGGGGCTCCAGAGGTGAAACACACACACACACACACACACACGTATTAGCCTTCTATATCATGCAGGGTGGTTCCTGTAGAGCCTGTAGTGCTTTCATATAGCTGTTAAATGCAAAGTAAAATGTTTTTTTAATGTGTAACAGACATAATAACACCGTATCTACTCATCAAACATTGTATCTTAAGTTGCATAAATTTTAAATGACATAAAATGAAGGGAAGGGAAAGAAAAAAACAGCACGTGGGGGTTGCTGTTGCCATCTCAACTTAAATGTCAGCATGAGTGTGTCTGGTGAAAGGATGTGTGTTTGCAGCAGACTAGCACTAGTGGAAAAGCATGTGTGCATCACTGCAGAATATCTGTGTAGTGTTTGTGAGTGTATATGTGCTCTGGCAGAAGACGTTATCCCTAATAAAGCTCTCGTTGTGCCACTGTGAAGTAACTCCCTGTCCTACTCTCACACTAATCCTTCTGTGTGTGTGTGTTTGTGTGTATGTGTGTGTGTTTGCAGCCTCTCACAGTCACCACAGCATCTCTGACTGCAGCAGAAAACATGGCTGATTTGATTGATGGCTACTGTCGGCTTGTCTCCTCAGCTACTCACTCCTTCATTGTCAGAGTCCACAAAGGTAGGAAACTCTACGACTCTTGTCATTTTATTTTCTTTATACATCCAAACCTTAATACTTTAGGTGTTTAACAGAATAATAATGGTTAAGTTGTGTGCAGCAGAAAAATTCTCGTTTATATAAAAATAGAAACTTGAAGCAATGAAATAACTGTACACCTTACAGTGTAAATAGTACTTGGGAATAAAATAGGTGTTAACCATCTTTCAAACTGTAGTGTGGTTAGTGAGACATCGTGCTTGTCACTTTGGATAACCACCCTGTGTTTGGCGAGTCATCTCTCTAAAAATAACCGGAGCTTCAAATAAGTGGTTGCAACTCTAACATGAATCCAGTCTATGTTGTATTTAATTTAATGTTCATTTGATCTCTGTAGAGGGGGACAGAGCTCTGCCTTCCATACCCAAGTAAGTCGACTGACTGTTTTGTCTTGTTAAGTCACTCTATCATGTCATATCAGTTTAGGTGATACCAATTCCCTCCATTTTGCTAACACAACATTTTATGTAGTGATTTCACACATTTTGTTTTAAAGCATTTAAACCTAAAGCATGGCAGCATTTAGCTTGTGTTGGGACAATAGCATTATTTTTTTCACTCTTAGCATACTATTTGAATTATCTGAATGGCTCTTTTATAATGTTTGACCCCATGACAGGATGTGGGATTAGCCCTCATTACTCTGTTTCCACTACTACTATTTACACTGCTGCAGCCAATGGCTCATTCAGCTCATACATTGGTTTAAGTTAATTTAGGCCAAATACTGAAGATGATTTTTGCCTCTTTGGTGCAGAGTTTCAAATCATGAGAAGAGGATGGAAAAACGGATGGATGGAGTAAGAACCAGAGCTGTTTGTGTCTCAGGTATGAACCCCATTCTCTCTGCCTCTCTGTCCACTGCCTCTTAATGACAGTGACTGCTAAGAGCCAAATAAAGGGTTCATAGATATGTGTTTGCACCCTGTTTATCCTATAAAGCCTCATCTGTGTGTGCAGTGAAGAGTCCTTGTCTTGCCAGATGTCTTCATGGAGAGCTTTAGTCACTGTCACTCTGTCTTTATTCTGTCTACTGACCTCTGACTAACTTGCAGTTACACAGAATTTTGTGAAAATTTCCTTTCAATATACTGTCAAGTTATTAAAGTCACTAAAACTAATCTGAGCCTCTCTCACTTTCAAACCCTTCTGTCTATGTTTCATGCTACATGTGGCTTCGGCAGGTCACACTAGTGGCGATGGTAAATAACATTACTCATATTAACCATATTAAATTAATAACACAGTGGAATTCCTGACATGTCTATATTTAGCAAACAGTGTGTGTGTACAGTATCTGTCTCTGTATCAGCCTGCAACTGTTTCTGCCTTATCCATGACTCAACTTGTTTCTCTGGAAAAAATTAGCCTTTCTATCCCTCCCCTTTCCTCTCCTGTGTGCTTGTGTGTGTGTCTCTCTCTCTCTTTCTCTCTTTCTCTTTCTCTCTGTCAACCATTGTACTGTTTGTCTCTCATTTCTTATGTGCAGCTATTCAGTCGTGAACATTTATATTGTTGTGCGTGTGTTTGGAGTAGGGCATGGTGACTGTCTTTTGGAAAGGTACTTCTGTCTGTTGATGGTGTGTTTCTGTTACTAGTGGCATTTTCACTTCCTTTTTATCTGCGAGGAGCTTCTTAAGTGGCATGCAATCAGAACATTTTGTATTGATCATTCGTCTGGTTTGTGTTTTGCTGAGGTGGATAACGTCTGAGTTGAAATTTAAATGGCACTCCAAGTCTCTGTTATATTGAGTGGATGTGTCCTTGTTGTCAGCTCTTTTATTGCTCACCTGGTGAGATCTAATGTTTCTTGGCTAATTTTCCCTCTCCACCTTGCTCTGGCTCTGCAGAAACAGACGATTACGCTGAGATCATAGATGAGGAGGACACCTACACCATGCCTTCAAGTGAGTAGAAACACGTACACAGCCACTGTAGACAGCTAATGTGACAAGTGAAGCGACAAAATTACAGGTGTTTGTCTCGCATACTGTGTTTGCATGTAAACATTTGTTCATATGTGTTCAGGTTTGATGATGGAAAGAGGCTTAAAGGTCTTTAGGCAACGTGACCGTGTCTCTGTGTAAAATGGCTGTTATGTTGGGTTGAGATCAGTGAGTGAGACTAATACTCGATAATAATAATAATTCAACTCTATTTTGAAAATATTTGACTTGAATCATTTTGTTTGGGAGCTATTAATATTAACCCTGAACCAGTTAATAGGTGATTTTATTAAACTAGATTTAAGGTATGCAAAGTCAGATTTAATGTTTAAAAAATGATTACATGATGACACTATTCTGTTTCTGATGTCGAAATCAGATGCAGCGTTTAGTGCTTGGTATTAATTAAAAATAACAGCCAATAACTACATACGATGATCAAGTACAGTCTAGGGTCAACAGAAAAAACAATCCACATAACTGTAGAGTAAGCAAAGTATCTTGAAATATGGTTAATTAGCTGTTTAAAGTATTTCATCACACTCAACTGTACAGGTGGGTTTCATGATACACTGTATAAGAACGGAGTATAATTGTATTCATACTTAGAATTGTAAAAAAATGAGGGCCAATGTTCAGAATTTTCCATGGTCACATGCAGTAATCGTATATCAAAGGGGAAGTCAGTTAAACTATGTATTCTGTGTAATATTAGGTCTGCAAGCTATATTTGTTTCCTGTCACAAGAACCAATTTCCTCAGACTGCTCTGACACATTTTCTAGCCACAATATTGACATTACAAATGTTTTTCAAATGGCTCCCTGTCATATTAATTACTGTTATATCACAAGATTTCTTCTTGACAGTTGCATCAGTGTAGAGGCGTATCTAGCCTTAAGATTTGCTTAATCTGCATTAGTACCTGAAAAGTTTCATTAAATATAAGAGAAACATTAATGAGGGGTTGCTGTGCTGAGTAGTGCCTGTTCATCAGCTCACGCAATGCTAAGTGGTGAGGCAACATTTAGAGGCAGTGGAGAAAATGGGAAATACAGCTGGGTTTGGAAGATTTTTACTGACAAATTTCTCCATTTAACCTGCCTCACAATGTTGCATTGGTATCATAAGCACATGTTGTTTCCATGCAATCCGTTTCCAACATGGCTTTGCTTTTTGGTCGTTCATAAATTATAGATTTCACTTTAGTCCATTGGGCTTACAGGTGTAAACACACAACACATACAGAGAGAGCAGGTCAAACAGCGAATAAAAGTGGCTAGATGTTCACACTGTAAATAACCAAAACTAAAGGTTAACTAAACTAAATTCTCTAATATTCTGTTAAACATGTTGACACTCACTGGCCACTTTATTAGGTACACCTGTACAATCTAATTGAATCTAATACAGCTGCTCTCATGAATTTTACTTTTACAAGGTTATAATTTCTTGGTTTTTGTTTTGGTAAAGTCGCAGTGGATGGTGGAGTCGTACTGTGCATTATAGTGCACTATATAAAGAGGTGTTTCTAATTTCTAAACTGAGAAATTGCAACCTTATAAAAGTGGAATTTGTGGCAGAGCTGCTTTAGATCGTACAGGTGTAAAGTGGGCAGTGAGTGTATGTAAATGAGTGATTTAGTTAGAAGTTAGATCAATACACTATAATACATAAAACAGCCAGGATGACATTTTGGTCTTCATGTCAAAACAGAGCAGTTTTGTTGTCTGTTTTAGTTGTGGTTAACAACACATTTCCAAGTATCCAGATGTATATATTTGGCATTTAATATGAAATTTTACACTTGCTAGCAGGGATATGTATCACCACCACACTTCGACAATGATAAATATTCTTGACGTTACATTGGCATAATAACATTTATGGCTCTCTGTACTCACAGCTAGTTATTTCTGTCTCCTATCACTAACCTATTTTCCCAGAATACTATGGACTAGATCAAGGTAATGATTGGAACATACCAAAAGTCTGGTTGTATTGTGATGGCTCTTTGATTTGGTGGTTGTTGTGATCCTTATTTTATGTTTGCTTGCAACTGTAAAATAAAATTCTCAATTTATTTCTGTATCTGTACCCTCCTGTTGCTTTGACCCCCCTCTGTTGATGTTTGATATCTTGTCAGTTTTGACCTAGACTGGTCGAAGCTTCAGTTCCAAGTCCCTGTTGTTGAACACAGATGTTGTTGTGTATCATACATATACAAGAAAAAGGTGGAACAAGCTCATTTTCAGATACATGACAAAACATGTTATAATGCAACAACAACAATTCAAAACTGTTGAAGCCCTTTTACTGCCCTGGGTAACAACAACAGTTTAAAATCATATTTTATATCATTTAACCAGGCATGTTAACTCAGTGCATGTTTCTATTTACAACATCAGCCTATTTGCAGTTTTAAACCCAAACCACTAACAAAAGCAGGGTAGTGCCACTCCATTGTTTAATCATAATGCTTGTCTTTTATAAGATCAGGTTACATGGCGACATTTAGAGGCGGTGCACTCAAGCATTAATTATGGCCAACTGTGCATATTTTTACAGTTTGTTACAGCCCATGTCCACATTTAGTCCCATCCCCACAACAGATATTTTATTGCCTGGCATTGCTGTCTCTAAAAGTCTGCAAATATATAGGACAATAATGATCCTTATAAAGGAGAAGATATGTGAAATGTAAATTGACTTTTTTACAGTAACAGTGTCATGTTTATTAGGCAGAGCAAACCACCAGCCTCTCAACAGCCAAAGTCTCTGTCATGTTTTGATTCCATTTTTCTTGAATATAAAAATGTTCACTTTTACTACCTCGCCTGGCAAAACTTACACAAGAAAATTGACTTGACTATAGTAATGGACAAAAGTTTCTTTCAGACTAAATAAATATCAGCATGTTTTAATTACTTCATTCTAATGCAATCCACCTGACTTGATCCATATTATGTTAGACCTAACATAAAAATTCTTGTTCATCTCTTCTTAGTGTTACTGGCTGTTGTTCATCTGTGTTAGATGTACATGGCATGTCTGGCTGTGGTTTGCTGATGCTGTTGCTGCATGCTTTTGACATTGAGCTATGCTTGAAATTGCTTTAAAACCAAGTTTGTCAGAGAAGAAAGGTGGATTCAGTTTACCAATCAAGAACCTTTAATTAGGATTAATTGTATTTAACAGTAATTGCCAAAATGCACAAAATAACTTTTAAAAAATACTGTATATTAAAGGAGAAAATAAACACACCCTGCACACTTTAAATCACTCTGACAAGCTTGGTAAATACAAGGCACACACAGTGGGCTTTGATGTACATATCAGATTTTCTTATTTGTGGGTCTTTGTGTTTCTGTTTATGTCCACGTCTGTTGTGTATCTAGCACGGGACTATGAGATTCAGCGCGATCGTATTGAGTTGGGACGCTGCATAGGGGAGGGTCAGTTTGGAGACGTCCACCAAGGAGTCTACATCAGCCCGGTTTGTGGTCTCTCCATTTGTCATGTATTAGAAATCTATTTTTCTTACTCTGTGGAAAAAAGCCACTACTACCGCTACTGATTGGGTCACAGAGTCAGGATATATATATAAGTTTCCAACTTGCCTATTGAATTGGATGAAAAGAAGTACTTTAGATGCGGATATATGTGTTGTTATACTGCTGCTGATGTTTTGGATGCATCTGTTTCTTGCAGGAGAACCCAGCTCTGTCAGTCGCAGTGAAGACGTGTAAGAACTCGACATCAGACAGTGTCAGGGAAAAGTTTCTCCAAGAAGCACGTAAGCTCTGTAGAATCCGGAAAAAAGCCCTTTTCGTATAGTCTGAGTAAATACTGACCTTCGTCTCTATTTTCTTTCTCTTCAGTCACCATGCGTCAGTTTGATCATCCTCATATTGTGAAGCTTATGGGAGTCATCACAGAAAACCCTGTTTGGATCATCATGGAGCTCTGCACACTCGGAGAGGTAGCATACTGTTAGTTTACATGGTCAGGTACATGTGCCATATAAGGTTTATTAAAGTCATCACACAGAGTATATGGCTATTTTTTCAGCATTATGGGAAGAATATTTTGAAATAAATATTATTAAACATCTACTTAACTTGGATGATGCGTCCATTGTTCCTAGCTGTTGCTGCAATTTCTATACAGCACTGATTCAAGGACATCCTCTCTTGGTGGACTACTGTTTTGTTTCAAGCCTCTCCCTCTATTCACGCACGTTATATCTCAATCCAATTTCTCTGCTTTCCTTCTCTCTCATCCCTCTGTTTTTTTTCCCTCTTCCCTCCATAGTTACGGTCATTCCTGCAGGTGAGGAAGTACAGTCTCGACTTGGCCACGCTCATCCTGTACTCTTATCAGCTCAGCACAGCACTGGCATATCTGGAGAGCAAACGCTTTGTACACAGGTATGTAAGAGAAGAGTATCCTGAAACTACACACAATACTAGAATCTATATAAGTAAGGAAAGGCAATATTGGGACAGGTTTTAGTTTGTATAGCTAAGTTGTCAGAGCACAATAACTATTTGTTCATCTACAGTAGATGTATTTTACAGTAGTTCATCTTTCCAAATAACTGTGTACAGTATGTACAGTATGTACTGACATAGATGATAATATTATTTTATGACAAATCACCACAGCCTAGTGTTGCCACCTACTGGAGGGATTTTTACAATTCAGCAGTTATGTTCCACTAAAAGTGGAGATGATGAAATGGGGGAAAAGATGCCCTGATATGTGCATGACTATAAGTATCATAAACATACTTGCTGATGTGGAAAACTGAATGGGGGGTTGCAAACATGCTATCCTATTTGCCAAAGTATACACGAGAGTTATAAATTAAAACCCCAAGTGACCTGTCAGAATAACAGTGTAACTGTCAAAGCTCCTAGGAGTTCCTCTCACTCTACTCTACTTGTCATCTTTAGGGACATTGCAGCAAGAAATGTGTTGGTGTCTACAGTGGACTGTGTAAAGCTTGGGGACTTTGGTCTGTCACGATACATGGAAGATAGCTCTTATTACAAAGGTAACACTTCTTTACATAGTGACCCCCACCCCCATAAACACATACTTTGTCCTATCCTTCTAACTTCCTTTGATGTGTTAAAACAAATTGAAAGGCTCATTATTATTCAGTAGACTTGAAGTACTCACTTCTGTTCCTGCCTGTCTCCCAGCTTCTAAAGGTAAACTGCCTATTAAATGGATGGCCCCAGAATCCATCAACTTCAGACGATTTACCACAGCCAGTGACGTCTGGATGTTTGGTAAGTTTAAGTTGCTGTGCTGTTTTTATTTATTTGTTTTGTTCTGTTGTTTTGTTCAGCAGCAGTTTTACTTCAAGTCTCTTTCTGTTTGAGTCTTCACTCTTAGATTTTGCAGCATTTAAGAGCCAATAGGTGACTCATACTGACTGTGTTTTCTGGTTTCCTTTAGGTGTCTGCATGTGGGAGATTCTAATGTACGGCATCAAGCCTTTCCAGGGTGTAAAGAACAACGATGTCATAGGCAGGATAGAGAACGGCGAGCGACTGGCGATGCCCCCACAGTGTCCTCCTACTCTCTACAGCTTAATGACAAAGTGTTGGTCGTATGATCCAAGCAAGAGGCCGCGCTTCACTGAACTCAAAACACAACTGAGGTACCTAATCATGAGTGTGTGTGTGTGTGTGTGTGTGTGTGTGTGTGTGTGTGTGTGTGTGTGACTTTTTGTGTGTTTGTTGATTCTGCACATTTTTAAATGTTTGAATGACTCTTGTTAGAGAGATAGTTAAATTATTGTTCTTTTTTCTATATATACTTATATATAGAAATATATACCTATATACTTTATATCTGCTGTGAATACTACTGCAAGTTTTCCTTTGCTATTTTCCATTAATAGTTCAGGTAAAATACAGGCGTATGCTTTCCTGCTGATGTATTTTCTTTACACCTTCCTAACAGCAGGTGTCACCATCTGTCTGTATTAATCAAGGACAAAGAGCTACATGTGGATGTGGGAATGTGGATTATTGTACTATGACAGCTGTATGTGTAATGTTGCATTTTTCTCTTACCTTCAGTGCAGCAGTGTAATATACATTCTAGTCAGTAACTGATTAGTAGTTAGACAGTTATGCCTTTTTTGTAGTTTTGAAACTGGGACTAAAAAGATATAATGACGTACAAGTTATCACCCTCATCACTTTCAGCCATGAGGGTGTTTGGTTCCACTGACACTTATAGTGGGTGACCAATCTAGCACTCCTCTTGGAAAGTATCTAGTACACAATACCAATAATACCACAATTTCTCCATAATTCATCAGATATGGATGTAAATACACAAATTCAACCTTAATGCGTGTTTTTATAAATCCAGTGTTCAGGAGTCCAAACAAATCTGTTGAAATATTCATCAAACAGCACTTTACTCCTGTTTAGGTTAATGACTTAACAGTTGGTACATGGTAACCGAGACTCGATGATGACAGAGATAGATTAGATGAGAAATCTCTGTCATGACTAGTTTCCTTCTTTAATGATGTATCACTGCCTTGGTGGGTTTGCTCGTGTGTGGACACACATTTGCAAAGGGAGAGACCTGAGCTATCAAGAGACAATATCCAAGGCACGTTGTGGGTCAAATAAGGTAGAGTTAGACAACACTGTTAGTAATTTTAAAAACCCCTAGATTAATCCAACTTACATAGTCATGCAGTGTCATACTACTAGCTTGGCCAAACGGTAAACCATTTATGGCATGTTTTATCAAGTAGACTGGGATTACGTGTTATTGACTTAATAAACCTGACATATTTTATGATTTTACAGAGTGTGAATGTACAGTATTATTAGTGCTTAATCACATGATGTTGACGAACAGATCAACATCATAGTTTTGCCCTTAGCTACACTAACAAGTCAAGTGTAGCTATTCAACATATGTTGCACTTCTTGACTTGATAAGATGTTTGACTTTGATTTGTCTAACAGCATGCAGAGTCCTGTTAGTATAGCAATGCAGCACATCTTAAATCTTCTATCTAAAGTAGATCAAGTAATATTGAAAAACTTTCAAACACAGAACTGAACAATAGTTCGTGTTTTTTTCTCACAAAACAGGGGTAAAAAGATTCCCAGATAAAAAGAAATACAGAGCATTTTTCAGCCAACGTGACTCAATAATTCAGAATAATCCACACATGAACAGACTTGTAGTTTTTGGGAAGTGATGTTACTGTATCACCTCTGATGGTAAGATAGTGGTAGGTGGATAGTAATAGGAGTAGTAATGGTAATAATGAAAAAAAGTTAGAATTACAGATGGTCTGAACTGAGTTCAAATCAAAACTCTACATTGAAAAGAGTTGATCAAAGGTTTGGCTGTTATAGGCTTAAAATACTTTCTTTTATTTTTGGTTGTACAACATATTTAAATAAGGCAAAATACTAATGCAACCATTTAGATTATTAATTTAGACTTGCCAAAAGTTTCAGAATGTCTTAATAAAAAAGGCTTTTTTGACAGGTTGGTCAACACACAAGAAAAAGGATGGTAGCTTTATGCCAGCAGCCCTGGTTCAGAGTGGATAGAATAATGAAGAAGGAACACTACTTCAAAACTTTTCAGCATAACCTTAAACCATCAGCTAGATGGTTGAAATGTGGACACAGTTTTGTGTTCCAGCGGGACAGTGGCCACAAACACACATAAAAGCTAGATGTGAAATGGATAAAGTCCACAAGTTATTAACATTTGGTTAGCTACAAGTACCAGGTTTTCTTTTCCTTCTGTTTCTTAACCATGACAGTGGTTATCCAGATGTTGACTGTCTCTGGTCTAGATACATTTCAGCTAATTAACCACTGGCCATAACAGATGCTACCAACTAAAAGCATTTAAATGTGCTTCATATGTTTCTGCATGCCATCTACATGAAGAAGTTATAATGTGGTTTTGAGATTCAAATTGGGATTTATCTGGAGAAAACTAGTGTGATTTTCTACATGGTACACCACATACTGTTAGTGTTGTGTTTTTACTTATAAACATGTACTGAACTGCTCAGCAAGATGCTATCATTGTTTCCTTCACCATGCACATTCTTACTCTGTCTTGCTCTTTCTCTGTCTTACACACACAGAAACAGGAAAATGTGAGAGCATATTTACCTCCTGTGGTTTTATGAGTTTGCTTAAAACCAGCATGACTCACACCTTAAATACCACCATGATTCCTTCGCCAAATTTTTTTATTGTCAGCTTTCCCCTCTTTTCACCTAATGTTGCTCATTTTTCTCCTTTTACACACCTCTGCTGCTCTTTTTTTATTATCCTCTCCTGCTGAACTCCTTCACCTTTTCATAGTGTGCTCCTGATTCGACTCTGAATAAGTTACAATCCTCCAGTCAGCTCATTAGCCTGATGTATATACTGTAGGTTGTACTGGGCTGAAAACCCAGAGTGGAAAAAATGCACACGAGCAGCATTTGGGCGCTAATCTGACAAAATAATTATGTTTATTTTAATTGTCCAAGATATTTTAACATGAAGCAGAGCTGAGGTGCCCTTTATATTCCTCATCCAGTGTCTTGGAAACCAAGTCAATATTGAGCATGTTCACAGTGGTCACTGACTATTAATAGGAGAAACTCTTGCCATATAAGGTTATACAATTTGGTTTACTCTTGGTCTGGCTTGCTTTTATATGATAATATCAATTATAGGTCTCCCCTGCCAAATATGCAGCTCTCAGCTGCTACTACTACAGTTTTCCTAAATGAAGGACCAACACGAATCTCTGTGTGTGTGTGTTCGTGTGCATATGTGTGTGTGTGTGTTTACACAGTGGGCAGCTGCCAGGAGCTCCAGCTTTCCAACAGAGAGAGGGAGAGAGAGAGAGAGAGAGAGAGAGAGAGAGAGAGAGAGAGAGAAGAGAACTAGACAGAGAGAATGAAAGAAGAAAAGAAAAAAGCAAGCAGAACTTTTTGTTGCTTCACACTCTTATAGTCAAAGCTTGCAGACCAAGGCTTGCTGTGCTCTGATCGCGTGTAGTGATGTAGTGCAGTGTAGTAGAGTGTATTTGTGTCACCCTACCAGGACCAGCAGGAGTTGTCTGTTTAGTGTTGCTGGGATCCTTTGCAATTAATCATGACCTTCAGTAGCGCGTTAGTGCTGAGTGCCACTGGCCTGTCATCATTTTAGTGAATACGTTATTCTGCTAAAAGCTCTTGACTCGATATACACTGTTGCTTTAGGATTGGTCTTATCTGAAGGTAAAGTATGTTTTTTTTCTACATGTTTAGACTTTTTTAGCTGTTGTCTCTGTCTATAAAAGACTGAAAACTATATTTGATACTACTGAGTTTAACCATTTTGTGGGTGCTCTACATGTTTTGTTTTTTTCGCCATACTCCTTTAATGTTTTAGATTGCATTTGTTACTTTACATGTGATTATGACAGATGAGGTCATGATTAGCTACAGAACGACCAAGGATGAAATTGATCTAATGTCTTGCTCAAGAGCGCATAATCTGGGTGGATACCTGCTATCATGAGTTTCTGCCTGATTGAAACCTCACAGTGGACCATACTGTATAGAGAAAATACATTTGCTGTCAGTATTTCAGCTACATTTTTAAATACATATTTTCAAGGCAGCTATATTTAGTTTCTGACCTGCACAAAATGATTCTCAGATCTTAAAACTATGTTGCTTATGATACAATCCTGACCACATACTGCTGAATGGTCTCAGCAGCTCTCAGGTGAGTAGTGCTGTATGTGAGAGGGAAGCAGTGTGTTGCCAAGTGTCAGCCCAGCCTGAGTAAATAAACTAAACAGGCGGTGTTATTCCAGGTGGTGGTGTGGTGTAGGTGGGGGAGGAGATGGTCACCGTTCATGTTGCCAGGTGCTGATGATATTGTCATCACACCAATTCATAGATGATGTCATTTACCGTTAGCTATGAGGCAGGGTGGGCAGGTAAATGATGACAGATTATATTCGCATCAGTTTGTAATGGTTTAACTTTAAGTAACAAAACAAGAGAAACAAAACTCTCAGGTAGAAAAAGTAGATGTAAAATTGATATCAGCTAACAGGAAAGGAAACATTAAAATGAGTTGACGTTTTAGTCAGTGTTCATTCTGTGTGTACAGAATGTGTGCTGTGATGGGAAAGTAGGACTAAACCTGACAAGAGACTGATGTGGACAGGTGCAAGGACACACACACACACACACACACACACACACACACACAGCAGGAGACAACAGAAGAGGAGGGTAACCATGTTACTAGAAATAGCTCTCAGCTTTGTTGTTGAAGAGTGTCTGCCAGTGTGCAGAGTGTGTATGTTGGATAATTGAACCATTCAGTTTTCTGTTTTGTGCAACTGTCAGCTCTTCAGCAGCAGCTCCTTCCTCTGGGAATGTGGATTTGGTTTAGCAGCAGTTTTCCCAGGGATCAGGTCACTGTGAGTCATTTTGTGTGGTATCTTTGGCTACATTAGACCTAAAGAATGTTGGGTTAGGGGCGTGGGACTATGCTAAAGCTCAAAGTGACTCAATTTGTTCTTAGAAATGATTTAGTACATTAGCTGCTGCAACATTTTTTCCTGATGAAGTAAAACATGATGTCTGTGTGAATATGTGTGAATATACATGTGACAAATGTTAAAACATTTATTTTTAACCATTTTTAATTAAATAAAAAATGCATCATGATAGCTGACCATCCCAGCACTACTGCAAGGGAGAAACATGTCAACCAAACTGTTGACACTAGCTTGAATCGTTTGGTCACTTTAGCTGTTGCACTGACTATTATTAGGATGTTCGTCCAGGGATGAACTTTTGTACTATCAAGAGACTGAGCAATTGAGCTGTCGAAGTCTGTATAGTGATGCACTCAAATAATAAGGAATGCTGTGTGTGCATGAGTTTTGTGGTAGTGAAATGTGCATCTGTGTTGTTTTTTTTCGGTTTTCGACGAGTTTTATATTTGCAGCAGAAGGCAAAAATTATTGAAGGGAACATTTGACATGTTTTAGGGAAAAATGTAGGTATCACATTCTTTCTCTAGCAAGAGACTCGGGGTATTGTCAGTCTGACTGTTTCATTAAGTAAATCCCAAGATGGGACCTTCTTTTTTCTCATCTATGAGTCTATTTCCTGCATTAAATGAGTGAAATTGAATTAAATAATGATAATTATACTATAGAAACATACTAGTACCCTTTCACATGTTGCATCATCTTTTCCTCCCTTGTTTCTAGCACCATATTAGAGGAGGAGAAACTCCAACAAAAGGAGAGGAACAGGATGGAGATGAGGAGACAGGTCACAGTTTCCTGGGACTCTGGAGGGTCTGATGAAGCACCACCAAAAGTAAGACATTACATGTGTTTGTGTCTTTGTCTTCTGTCTGTGTTTATATCTGAGTAATATAGAGTCTGAAAGCACCCTGATCATTGTCACACACACACACACACACACACACACACACACACACACACACACACACATTAGTTAAGGACCACAGCCTCTCTGATAAGGTTTTATGGAATTTTATTGATGTTATCTACTTTTCTGTAATGGCATAATTAATATTTAAGCATTGAAATTCATGCACACAAAGTTCAGCTGTTCATTCATTTCCTTTAATTTGCCTCAGTTTGTACCAGTTTGACTCTTGGTGCTAAGTCAAATCGTAGCTGAGGTCATTTAAAAAGTGAGGTTTTCTTAATATAATGGTCAAAGTCAAGAAAAACAAATGTGAAATGTTTTCATTGGAATTATAACAATCTAATCAATGGAACATAATGAAGATGACTCTTTTGAACACATTAGTGAAACTGGAACCATATGTACGATTAAAACAACTTTGTTTGTTTGTTTGTTTACATTTTATTAGCTTAGCCTTTCCTCTTCAGTGTGAATATGCGGAAAGTCTACCAAAATGTGAATTTCCTAAATAATTTGATGTTACACATATGGCAGTATTGATGTTATTCTTTTTGCAAGACCACAAACCCCAACCCCACCCCTCCTCCTCCACTTGTACAATGATTCCACACCTCTCAGCTTGTTGCCCCAGCTGCTGACTGCTTCAACCTCACTTACTGCCCCCCTGCCTCCGCTGTTAGCGCCTGTTAACTGCTTCTTTTGGTTACAACTAAAACCATATGTGTTGAAACGGTAGTTCCTAACACTGAAAAGTTTTTTAAGTATTCAGTGATGCAGTGCAGTTTCCCATTCCTGAAACAAAATATTGTCACCAGAATAAATTATTGCTACATTATGTAATTCTATTTCACAAGCTGATAATTAACAACCTCTTCACTGCAGTTTCTTTGTAGACCTAGTTGTGCATATCACGCACCTCAAACCTGTCTTTTTCACTTGCTCACTACATGTCTCAGTCTTCTGTGATATCTTTCTTTCTGCCTTTTCTTCCCATACCTTTTGTCTTTCTGTTTGCAGCCCAGCCGCCGTCCCTCACTGCAGCCCACCTTCAGTCTGGATTGTCTTTCTGCTCCTTCTCCTCACCACCACTGCCATCAAAACCAACGCTTTGCCTCACAGCTTTCCCTCTGCCTTGGAAACCCTCACCCTTCATCTCTTTGCACATCCTCTCACCTATCCACTCCTCCACTCTACTCATCATCTCTGCAGTTTCCCCATCACGTTTCCTCCCCTCCCACTCCTCAGGCTCAGACAGGTCCTATTCAAAACACCAATTACTATAATCACGCTTTCTCTCAGTACAACACTGCGTTGAATCCTAAATCTAAAGCCAATGCAAGTGTGTCCCTGCAGTCTCAAACTAACTGTTCTCCACCTCACACTAATGGCAATGGCAGCTGCATACACAAGACAAATCCTCCTTCCAACATCCATCTGCTCTGTTCAACTAAGCCACTGTCAAACAACTCCTACAATTTTTGTTCTCACACTCTCCCAGACATCCGGCCCAAAGCGAATTCTAATCCCAAAACCCTGCAGTTGACCAACTTTTATTCTGACAACCAAACGAATCCCACTACACCACTACAACCTGACTCTGACCCCAAGACCCAACACTCTGCTGGGCTGTCCTATGGGAGGCCCCCAGTGGTCTCTCCCAGTCCCCTCACTCTTCTACACACAGAGTACAGACCCTCTGCCTGCACTCTGTCCATCACTAACCCCCATCCAGCAAGTCAAATACCAAACCTCCCAGTAACCACCCATGCAACTTTTCCCATCACCTGCTCTGAAAGACCTACGTCCAGACCCTTGAAGGCAGGTGGCATACTGCTGAGCTGCGCTAAAGCTGTTTTCAGAAACAAACCTGTGTGTCTGTGTGAAAAATGTTGCAGCATTCTTGATCGTAGAGCCTTTCATAAATATTCAGGTGAAAATTCCAGGTTACCAGACCATAAACAATGACGTTACATTACATTTGTTTTCATAAAGTTTTTCCTGTTTTAGCTTAACATGTTTGTTGAACATTGTGTTTAAGATGCTACCTCTTGCATAAAAATTACAAACAATAACTAAAGTACTGATAGTCATATTTGACGGAGCCTTGCTCATTTTCAGCTGGTGACATGAGCGCAGACAATATGGCACAAACATCTCTTGTGTCAAATGACCAGAAGTGTTCCAAATATGGCGGAAACATGCCATATTAAGTCTATTTGATTTTTATATCTTGGAAATTATGACCTGGTACAGGCTCACAAACAATGGTGCAAGATTTTTTTTTAATAATTGTTAATTTAATCGAGGACTAAAGGTCTACATCCAGCCTCTGAATAATTTATTCTGAGTGCAGTGATTGTGATGTGAGTGTGCAGTCAGCATGTTTACATTCAGTCTGGTAGCATGTTCTCTCTGTGAAGGACAAGCTGTTGAAGTGTCCTCTGTTGTGTTTGAATGCAGTTGCATATATTTGTCTTTGTCTGTGTCATGCATAGTGTTGATGTGTCCACAGATTATTGCTCCCTATTTCTAGCCTGTTCGGGATGCCTGTGATAAATCCTTATTCCACGGGGCTTACAATATGACTCATCTGACACATGCACAACTTGCTGTGTAAATTGTGTTTTATGGACAAGTCAGAAAAAGCAGAGTCGCAGTACTAACAAAAAATGGTCAGCTTTAAATGTCATGATGACTAACAGTCAAAAAGGGTGTTAAAAACATTTTTACACTAGGTGCAACCCAAAGTACAGAACTAATGCTGTAAGGCAACAATATTTCCACTCTCCAGCTTTGGCAAATTCTCTACTCTCCGCACCGACCAAGAAAAACAAGCTTTAGCAACTGTAGCATTCAGTATAGTTTAGTATGGGTGCACTTTCTGCTCTAAATTCCATCACACTGATTTACTCCATATACTACTGAAGCATGTAAGAATGTGTGAGGCATAGGATTAAGACAGGTACTATAAATACACAAAGAGCTAGCCAAAAGGTCGGTGTCCACAGTTCTTCAGCCTGTCAATACTGAACGACTTGCTCTCCGTCACTTTGATCTAGCAGACGAGTGCTGGCTAATACATGTGAGCTTGTTTTGGTAGGTGACTTTGTGTGTGACCTCCTTATGCTGAGCTGTAACATCACTCTCAGCATTAACATTATCAGTTTTTATTACAGTGGAAGTATTAAAACTATGTAGTGCAAGTTTTATGATTGTAACCAGTGACAAGACAGTGATGGAAACATGATAGAAAAAAACACTATAGATGAATAAGGCAGGAACTGACCTTTAGCTGGAGGACATGTGAAAAGTAAAAATCGTTTTGGCAGAATTGACTCCCTTTGTATGTTTGTCTGTCTGTCTGTGTGTTCGAGAGCTGCACTGTGTTTGCACAGAGATGTGACCACTATGTTGAAAGATGCCTCTGTGTGGGAAGAAATGAACTATGCCCCAGAGTGATAGATGAAGTAAAAAGAAACTCTTAATTACATTGGTCTTTTCAGCATTCCTAAAATTCTTCGAGGAATTATTTTATTTAACACAGGCATGTGTCTCACAATAACAGATTAATTTTAGAAGAGTCCCACTTACACTTTGGATGTAAAATTATACCATGTGGTGTCGGTTATTAATGACAGATGTCAGAGAAGTTGGTTTTGCACATTTACTTTTACCAGCTTACAGATTCACTACATAGGTGGCCTCAGGTATAAACTTAACAGCTGTAATAATCATGGCCTGCAGTTGCATCTTGTTTGTCTTGCCAATAGATGGCATGGAGTAGCACATATATCTGTGTAAACTGCTGCTGCTGTTTCCTATGTTGCCACTTCTGGCCCTGCAGCTCTGCAGTTGGACGATACTTACTAGGCCTATCTGCTTATTTGGTCATTCTTATGTTTGTATTTGTTCAAATCTCCAGATAGTAACCTGTTTGTGTGATATCTTTACAGTCCTGTCTGATTAGCCCCCTATGTTTAGCTTTCTATTTATAAATCGGGTATTCCCAGGGAAACCTCGCTCTACATGGACTAGCTACCACACGACTTTGAATCTATTTGGGGCAGATTTATGCTTAAAAGATATAATTTTCTTCTTGTGAAGGAACTCTGTGTCCTTCTGTGTGAGCATGTCCTCAAACATCCTGTATGTTTTTGACTGTCGATCTCACCCTCTGTCTGAACGTTTTAAGCTCCTATTTGTCTCGTCTTCAGTTTCTTTGTCTTGTCTGCTTCTTCCTCCCGTCCTACTTTTTTTTTTTTCCTTTTTTTGTCCTTTCCTTGTCTTTGTGTCATCCCTCCCTGTCTGTTTTCTTCCCTGTGTGTCTTTATGTCTGTCTTGCTGTCGGAGGTGTGGTCCAGAGAAAGCTACTATGAGAGACTGTGGAAGGTAGAGGTTACAATACTCTTGTGCCAGATACGAGCTCTGTGTTTAAATTGTTCAGAAAAATGTCTTCAGTATTTCTGAGAGGAAACTGTTTATCACCTTTCAACAGCTTAATTCCAACCAACCAACAGAAACAAACAGAAGAAACAAGGCTGTGGTTTCACCAAGCACTTCTGTTTTTAGTTACCAGTACAAATCGAAGAATAGACAAGAGCAGTAGGCTGAGTATGTGACTCAACCTGACTCTTCACGGGGGAAACCCCACTGACTGGCAATTTTTTACTCGTTTGTCTGTCATCTACCAACAGTACACGTTTTTCCAAAATGCTTTAAAAAGAAGTCTTTGGTGAACATGCAACCGTAACACACTATTTACACACTCGCATCACATCTAACCAGAGAACTCGTGATCAGGGTTCACCAAGAATGGTTCTACCAGTAACCCAAGGGTGTTGTGTGTTGTATAACACAGAGATATTAGGTAGTTAAACTAACAGCTTGCTGGACTTGCAGCCCAGTGGGTGTTCCCTTTTTGATTGACATCTAACCCAGCCACACAAACAGCTCCTGGGGGTTTGTGTGTTGATGTCTGAATGACCAGTGCCCCGTTTTCTAATGTTTAATTTGATAAACAGATGAACAAGCATTGTAACTGAGTTTTTGGTTTTGTGTCTTTTCTGTCCCCCTGGTTTTCTATATCTCCACCTCTGTTCTTCATCTTCTTCTTTCTTTCTCTTCCTCTCTGTCTTTCTGTCTGTAGCCAAGCAGACCCGGCTATCCCAGTCCTCGCTCGAGTGAAGGTTTTTATCCCAGTCCCCAGCATCCTGCACACTATCAGGTACAGAAGTCTCCATTTGCTGTTGTTGTAAATACACTTACTGGCCATTTGTGATTTGTATTTGCAGTAAGTTAAAAGAATTCTGTTTGTATGGCACATTTTAAAGGAAAGACAGTGCTGACTAGACTTTATTCCCAAAGACAGTTGAAAATTATGATATTAAAAAGGCAAAAATATGAAACCCCCAAAAGTATTGAACCTATTTTTAGACAAACAGATACATAGAGAGAAAAGAAAGAAAGATATGTAAATAAGTGTAGAAATCCAAATACAACCGAAAAATTCCTCTCTCCTTGTGTCAGATGGCAGGGTATCCTGGACCCCACACACTCCCCTCAGTGCCCAGCGCCCTGTACCCACCACAGGCTGCAATGCTGGACACACACCATGCGCACACACATCCCCGCCATCATGTCCACACACACTCGCACGCACAGCAACTTCAGCCTCATGGACAAGACATGGCACTATGGGGCTCTATGATGGAGGTAGGAAACCAGTTTAACAATCATATACAAACAAAACACACACATTCACTCACAGACATGTATATTGGTTTGAAGTCCTCAGATTTACTTTATTATCCAAATTATAATAAAATGATACAAACCAGCAGCCCATTGAAAGCCATTATTTTAGTGTGTGTGTGTCCATTATCTCAGGTCAGCCTTTTATCAGTCGGCTGTGTCTGTCTTCATGTCCTGTGTGTGTGCATGTTTCTTTTCATCTGTGCTTCTGTGCGTGTGTCCCTGTGTTGGTGTGCATGTCTGTTGCTTTGCCTCGTCCTTTGCTGCATGTTTGTATTTGTGTCCGTGCGTGTGTCTGTGTGTGTTTGTGCGTGTAGGACAGGGCAGTAGACATGCAGCAGTGTGTAGGCCAGCAGTGCCTGTTAATGGAGGAACAGCTGATGATACAACAACAGCAGATGGAGGAGGATCAGAGGTGGCTGGAACAGGAGGAAAGGCTTCTGGTAACACACACAGTACACACATTGGAAAATTCACACGCATACACTGAGGCAAATAGGCTTGATGAGATATTCCTGCTGGAAGATGTTTTATTGCTGTATCTAATGAACCTACAGCAAACTACATTTCTAAGAACTAGAACACTAAGTGTTGTAGTTATTTATATTTATTTGTGATGTTGTAGTGCATGTGGTGTATTATCATTACTGGAAATGCAAAGCCGTCTCACCGAGTTGTCATTTTTGACATGTCAGTGTTTTTTTCAGTCCCATGATGCATGTATTCGTGATTTTCTTTTTGTTAATGTATATTGTGAAATGCGAGGAATTCAATGTTTTCAAATGAGCATTAACTTTGATTCATTATGTACAAGCTGTAACACATCTGAATGCTGTGATCATTTGTGTCATACTTCCTAGTGTTAATTACCTGATTAAATGTGTAGCAATACCAATACTTCACATTAAATCCACCTGGTGGTTTTGGTTTTAATGTTATAATGGACAACATGGGGAAATGTAAATGCCAGTCATGATTGACAGGTGTAAGAACACAGTGCGTCACAGCTTGATGTGTTAGGGACTTCGTAGTTGCAGACCAGTCACTGTGCCCATACTGGCCCCTGTCCACAGTAACATTAAAACCACCAGATGCATTTAATATTCTGGCTGATCAGTGTACAGTATATTACCATTTGGATGCCCATAGAATATAATGTATTAAAGAAAATGCTTTTTTATTCCATACTCTATAATTACTGATCTTCTGTGAAATAATAAATTTTTTATAAAGACAAAGGTGATGACGATTATGTACGTTTACACAGAAGATGCATGAAGCATGAAGTAGTGGTCAGTATTTCAGTGTTCATTTTGACTGGAGTGCCTGCTAGACAATTCTTATTGTAGTAAATGGATTCAGAGTTAGTTATGTCTCATGGATACAGTATAGGATGAAAGTTGTTTTGGTGCTTGTCCTAAAAACGGGGAGAGAGAAGAAGGAGGAGCCTTTTTCGTAGGATACATTTCTGTGAACATTAACTGAAGGAACTGTTATTGTGTGTTATTGTGTGTGTGTGTGAGAGAGAGAGAGAGAGTTTGTAGGCAGGTGTGGCCTGTGTGAATTCCAGGCTAATGATAGGCTTAGACAATCTGACAGCCCAGTCAACAGTCTGTCTTTGACCCACAACCACGAACTGACAACACACAAGATTACTGAAAAGCTAGAGAGGCATATATATATATATATATATATATATATATATACACACACATACATACATACATACATACATAGATACATACATACATACATACATACATACATACATACATACTGTAGCGTGTGTATGCAAAGTGTGCTTTGTATGCATCTGTTTTTATTATTCTACTGTGACTTCAGGGAGGGGTTAGAGAAAGAAAGGAGAGAAAGGGAGGAGAAAGGAAGACGGCTTTAGGGGAAAAAAAAGTGTAGACTTGCCCGCATACTGACAGCTCGTTGGCAGCATGCTTCATCCCTCCTCCTCCTCCTCCTCTCCATCCCTCTCTGTGTGCGTCAGAGTCAGATATAAGAGTGCTGGAGGAAAGTCGCTGAAGCTAAATCTAAATTCTTGTCTTGATGAAACAGACAAAGATACAGAAAGCCAGTGAAAAATCAGATAGAGAAGCAGTTAAAGCTACAGAGAGAGTTGTAGTGAGATAAGAAGAAAACAGCCCATCAGACAACTTTGATGAACTCAATGGCAATGCTGGTCTTCAAGTCCTGTCTTGGAAAACTGGTAGGCAAGGACAAGTGTGTGAGAGGGCGGCTAGTGGGAGCACAGGGTGTGGGAAGGTATGGTTGGTTCTATATGCAGAGGTGTTTGTGTGTGGTTTTATTTTTGCTTTGTTTGTGGGGTATTGCAGTTTGGGGGACATGTCAGTGTGGCAAGTTGTTGGGAAAGGATGTTTGTTTGTAGGTGGCAAGTGCTGGACTTTATTTTTGTGCTTGTGCTTGTGTGCAATCTTCGTGGTTCAGTCATATATCACCTCATTCAATCAATCAGAAAGACCTGAGACTAAACTCGTTTGCTTACTTTTAAGCATTACCTATTGTCCCATATCTCTAAAATCAGTCAATTATCTAGTTATGTGAACATAGAAGCTTCAGTGAATCTGTAATTAACTGCATATATGTAGGAATAAAACCAGTCCTGAACTTCAGTACTGTTGCAATATGGACGTGTGTAATTATTGTGTTTATCTTTCTGAATTAAGAAACCAGATGCTAGAAGTTCTAGAGGGAGTCTGGAGAGAGAAGACGGTGGACTTCAACCTCCAGTAAGTCACTTCTTGTTGTTTCAAGCCCAAACATACACATTTTTACAGTCAAAATCCTAAATGGCCTTCATCACATGTTCTCCCACATTATCTTACAAAAAGAGGGAAGTTATTTTTCTGGTCTGTTTGTGTTTTCTAAGTGTGGAGGATGTCTGATAAAGACAACTTTTGACGGGAGTGCATAATGGTCGGGCTCACTGCAATTGGCTGCAGCATGTGTTTGTTTTGATTGGAACTGAGGGGACCTATCTAGGGACAGGAAGTGACCTTCTGGGGGTGCGGTCAGCAGTGAAGGGTCAATGAATTCCCACAACATCATTGTTATTTATAGAAGACTGTTGCAAGAAAACAAGTATCCATCTTCGCTCATCTCTCTCTGTCCCAGGGTTGCCCACAGTAACTCAGCGTGCTGGTAGCCTGTAGTTTACTGGTCTCTGCCCAAATCGGTCCATGTGTAATTACAGCATTCAGAAAAATATGATGGATCTCAGAAAGTTGTGGGATCTTAGCTGAAAACTAACACAATGTATTTTTCAGTATCTTAACCAGTGTTGACATCATAACAACAATATGTAAAAGATGAAAGACAATTGAAATCAAAATAATCAATTATAAGTATTGGTGAATAATTGTTTAAGATAACTGATCTAAAAAATATTTTTTTTAATTAATCTGGAGTCATCTTCTTCTTGCTGAAGTTTCATGTCTTTTCCAGAAACAGAATTTCAAGAGCTGTGTGTTGATGTCTGTTACATCCCTGATGCCAGTTGAAGTTGTAGCAGTCTGCAGTTGCCATGGGCAAGACAGATATTTCTGTCTCTGTAATTCATCTCTCTGCTTGTCCTCCTCCCATTGAAAAGCTGCAGTTTGTGGTGGGAAAATCTCCCTCGTTTGTGTGTGTAAAACACTGTAGTAGAGTATTTTTGAGTGTTGGTGGTTTAAGATCATGGCACTAAGGCTTTCAACGCTCTCTGTACTGTTTTCTCACACAGAGAATGCAACAAGGATGCAGGAATAATGCAACAACAGTAATTACAGTATAAATCATGCCTGGCACCAGGGCAGAGTTTGTGGCATCACTTTATAATTTGATGGTTTAGAGCATAAAGACATGACACGGGATTTTTTTCCTGGTTTTGAAAGAGTAGCACTAACAAAGGGAACACTGTTTTTTTGTGATCCCTGTGTAGCCAGCCAGAATATTTTTGTTAACATAAGCAACACAGTGCTTAGACCACACACCACTGGAAAGAGAAGCAGCTTCTCGATTGGAGACAACTATGAACTTGTTGTATTTTACAAGAACTGGTGTCTTGTGACACGAACATTTTATTACATTGCCCAAATTTTTTAGAACCAGTAAGTAAGTTCTAATTTCCCATCAAGCTCCTGATTATGTGTGTGACTGTGCATGAGCTAACCGACTGTTTTATTGTGTTTGTTTGTTTGTGCAGACAGGAAACCAGCACATATACCAGCCCGTTGGCAAACCAGGTAATAGACAGGCCCATAAAGCTCTATAATTACAGTCACACAACCACTGTTGTTTTATTTATTCTGTCTCTTAATCTCCAGAAGTACTGTGTTAGCGCTTGTTTCACTCTCTTCTGTCAGAGCAGTTCATGTGTCTATGTTTGTGTGCGTGTGTGTGTCTGCAGTGTTTACAGTCTGTTGCCACAATATGAAAACTGATTGTAAACTGCAGCCTTTTGGGTCTATGAAATGTCAAATATTCACTGGAGAGTTTCTAATGTGATTAAAATAATCATCAGTTGCAGCCTTTTGTATTCAGTTAATCTTCACATAAGGGCTCATGCTTTAAACCCAGAGCAGCTAATGAATAAGAAAACTTGTCAATTTATATGAAAGCAGGAAAATGTGTGGAGAAATAATTCTCACTTTTGTCTCCTGCAGAGCATGCAGCTCCCCCAAAGAAACCCCCTCGACCTGGGGCCCAGAGCCAAGTGGGTAGTCTGGCCTGCTTAAATACTGGAGACAGTTACAATGATGGCGTGAAGGTACAAACACATATACATAGTGACAAACTAGTTAGAATTAGAAACTACTAGATATCCTTTGAGCACACAAAGCTATAACACAAATATTCCACCAGACCCATTAATAGAAAATACACACACGACTAGACTGTACCAGTGATCACCATAAGACACCGCAGCACACACACATTAGGATACACCATTTACCAGATAAACACATTGCATGTTTTTAATGCTTAGAGCATTAATATTTTCCTTTTCTCTTCTTTTCCTTTGGCTGCTCCTTCTCCCCCTCCTCCTCCTGCACTCTGCCTTACTGTTGACCCTAGCCCTGGCGGGTAAGCAGCACACTTTCTGTGTGTGTTTACTGTGCGTCTTGTCTCATTTAGTCCCCTCTCCCATCTGCTCCGTAATTTCTTAAGCCGCCATATGAAATCACATTTCTATCGTCTCTTTTCTTTCACACTAATATCCAAATCTAAATGATGTTGATTTCAATAAATTATGTTTAATTCTCATTGTAAATCTGAGTTATTTTTGCTTCATTGACACTATGGAAGCTATATTAACAAATTAAACAGTAATTATCCAGTTTAGTTTGTGCTAGAGTAAAAAAAAAAGTCCATTCTTAATACAAAGTTAAAAATAAAATTTAGATGAGAAATAGAAGAGGGATCCATCCTCTGTAGTCTCCCCAGCAGTAAAGGTTCTTTCAGATAAAATAGTGATTTCTGACAACAACAATTTTTACTCTAAATTTGCTAATATTTAGCAACATTGATTTTATATGTTCATTATCACAGTAGAAACAATATTTTTAGTGTTTTATTTTCATAAAGCTTTTAAGCTAACGTAATAAGCAACACTACCTATACCTATACCAGTTTCTCAGTTTAATTGTCTTCATTGATAAAGTTACAGTGGTTGTGCCATCTAGTGGCTTTTGAATATCATCTGTGTCTGCTGAGACAGATTGATTTGTTCCATTAAATAATTAATCAGTGCAATATCTTACTCATTAATCTACTCATCCACCTCTTCTATACAGTTTAAAATTTTGAAAAGCAGTGTTAAAAAAGTTAAGATGATTGCACATTCTTTTGTGACCAGATGCGCGAGTCTTAGATAAACAAGCGCATGATTCATGCAGAATTTGGTAATTCATCTCAGGATGTTTTGTTAGGAGGAAGCCCGTGGTTTTCACCTACACTGTTTCAACTTGTTTCTGTGTGTCATTGCCATTTCCCACCATCAGTCCTCACCCAGCCCTGGGGGATTTCTTGTCATTAACTGAGTTTTTGTTTGTCATGGTTCAGCTGCAGCCCCAAGAGATAAGCCCACCCCCCACTGCCAACCTGGACCGCTCTAATGACAAGGTGTACGAGAACGTGACAGGATTGGTCAAAGCTGTGATCGAGATGTCGAGCAAGATCCAACCAGCTCCTCCTGAGGAATATGTTCCCATGGTCAAGGTAACTACGATGTACTCAGGATGTTTTCCAGCACAGTTTGAATCTCTACTCGGGTCTGTCGTGTGATGCAAACCTTGACAGAGATAAATCCTACTCTGTTTCTACTTTTAGTCATCTTCTCTTGACCACAGCGCTGGCCTGTGTATTTTTATATTATTATTATTTGATTTTGTTATGTGTGCACTGGACTGCAACAGTTACTTGTATTTATCATCCGCATCATATTTTGGGAAAGCTATATGTTAATTCATCATTATATTTGTATTACATCACTGAAAAATGAATTCTGTGTGCTTTAGGATGTGGGTTTGGCATTGAGGACGTTATTGGCCACAGTGGATGAGACTCTACCACAACTTCCAGCCAGTACACACAGAGAGGTACAATAACTCTTACAACATGTAAATGTACTCGCACTGTGCTCTGTGCTTATTCGAAATCTATAATAGAAGGAAATTACAATTGTAAATTCATACTATCAGTGTGCTGGCTTGTATTTTATCATATCAGTTTGATGTTTAATGCTCTCATGCTCTTGAACAGATTGAGATGGCACAAAAGCTGTTGAACTCTGACTTGGCAGAGCTGATTGGGAAGATGAAGTTAGCCCAGCAATACGTGATGACCAGGTGAGCAAACACACCAACAATATCACAATACACAAAGAATGATCTTGTTCTGGTGTCTTACATTTGACCAAATCTTTGTTGTGTGTTTTATTCCCACATTTTGCATTTTATATTTCACAGCAGACTTCCTGTGTCTACCTTTGTGGTCAATCTCAAAACAGTTATTGTTCCATTGAAGGATACAAATAAAATCACTTCCATTTTCTGTAAAAGTATTTTAAATTATTATTGATGCATGGAAATATGTGTAAATATCATTCCTGTCTTTTAATTTACGTTTCAGAGGGACATATGATTAAAGAAAAAATAGCCTCTTACTCCCACCAGTGGAAATGTGTTGTGTAATATTCAAAGCATTATCTTTGTGCTCTGTCTCCCAGTCTCCAGCAAGACTACAAGAAACAGATGTTGACGGCGGCTCATGCTCTTGCTGTTGATGCCAAGAACCTTCTGGATGTCATTGACCAATCACGGCTCAAGATGATGGCCCAGTCCCATCTACACTAGCAGCAGGAGCTGCTCTGCTCTTTGAGAGGCAGCATCAGTGTGGTTTCTGTTGACAGTGGAGAAACAGTGACATCTCTCGGGCCTCTCAGTGTATGGGAGTTAATGGAGAAGAGGCTTTGCTACTTTGACATCAGTCCACAAAGAATCATTAGATAGTGAATCCTGTGTAAGCCAAGGTCAGTTCGTCTGGGATTAATGTCTCCACCACTGTGACTTTCTTAACACAAGAACAGAGCAAAACACTTTGTGAATCAGGGACTTGGCAGCTTCACTCTGTTTGGAATTGAGATATAATGATGAAAGCCTCTGACAGAAACACTATCATGGGAGCAACTAGATACGGAACTGTTGACATGGGGTGGACTAGTTTTAGTGGAATACAAGTTTTAAGCAAAGCCAACAGAACCTGATCAGACATCATTTGATCTGCATGAAACTGCACAGTGGGGATTGGATCGAGATATCAGCCAGCTGCCATGTCAGTCCATTTGTTCATGTCATGTGTTTTGACCCCTGGATGTGAAATCCCTCCTCAGTTGAAATACCTCTGCGGATTCCTTTGAATAGGCAGATCAAACCAGATGTTTTCTCCTCTGCTTTGCTCATGTGTGCTGCTTTTGGTGGATGCTCGAGTGAGAAAATTCACACAGTCCTGCTTTGGTCTAGAGAAGCAGCCTCTCTCCCTCCCTCCGTCTCACCAGGTTTTATTTATAGACTCCGAAATTACATAGGAGATGGAGGGAGAGACAGTGGGGGGGAAAAAAAACCCATTGAGGACAGTCTCGCTCCGGTCTACTGCCTGAAGACAGATCACACAATCCTCCTGTTTCCCCTCTATTTCAGCCCCTTTCCTTTTCACTGCTCATGTTCTCCCTGCAGTCTTCCTGAGCTCCTATCTGAGCAGGTTATAAAGACTCCAAATGTGAAGAATCCCACTGCGTCTGGGTCAAGAAACTCTCTGCTCATACTCAATTTAGTCTGGTCTTTTTATCGGCTGGCTCCATGTAGTTGTTTTTTGTTTGTTTGTTTTGTTAGATTTTATTTTGTTTGGAGCTGCTTTCAGTCTTCTTCCTCTTTACAAAAGACTAATATTCTCTCCCAGCATTGACTTTGAGGGGTGAACATTGGAGGAAAAAAATCAGAAGGTAAATTTTGAGTGTTTAGTCTTGTAGGACTCGGGTCACACTTTTAAAAGTCCCTCACACACATCAGTGTCACAAAGTGAATTTCCTGGGGACACAAACTAACCTTGCAGCTGGAACTTTTGGGCTCCAAGTCCCAGTTTCTGTCAGGTGTAACACTTTAGAAATGTCCCCATGGAAACAAACACAGTCACGCATGAAAGGTGGAGCCACATGACTGGAACCCGTCTTGTAGACACAAAACACTGAACTGAAAATCACACGTGTCTTTGTTAATACTGACACTACATGGAGTATGACGTACTGCTATATGAAACATACTGGTGACTGTGCTAGTATAGCATGATATACTGGTATGGAGAAGAGCGTTATTTGCACAGCACCAAAATCAGATTTCTTTTTTTTTTTTTTTACTCTATTGCACTTGGATTTGATTTTCATGTTTATCCAACAGTGGAACCATCAAGTCTCTGGGTGTTCTAGGGATAAAAAAAAATATGTAAAAACAATCTATTTTATTTCCTTGTTGTTGTGTAAATCTGCTCATGTTGGTATATTGTAAGCTAAACTGGTGTGTATCACTGGTGAATTGTACAGAACTCGTATTAGTAAACACTGGTTTTTATTTTGTCTTCTTGGCTAAATCAGCCATCTTGTCAAATAGGAGTTAAAAAAAACAATGAAATAAAAATAATGATGAAACAGAAAAAAGGAGTATTCACATTCTTATGTACCATGGAGATTTATTTACAAAACGTTTCAGGTGTTACAGAGTATTTATTTACATGACTATTATTTATTTATTTATTGTATGTTGTTGTTGGCAAGGGCATGGACGCCCCCTGCTGTGCTTCTCATTTAAAATAACATTTCCTTATATAACATAAACCAGACCATAAAATAACATGTCATTAAAGTGGTACAGGAAGTTATTTCTAATGCTAAGTACCCTCATATGCTTAGATCCAGACAATTTAATAATACAGTATATTGGTTTATTCTGCATCAAAAAATTAAAATAAAAATAAAAAACACTCTGATAACATTGGTTGATGTAGGAGTTGAGAGACACTTCTCCCAGCACTTTTCTAAACACAGACGTTGAGCTTAATTTAGCGTTGTCCTCAGTGTGACAGCAGCATTAATAAACCTACAGTCAGAAGCATCAGTGTTGTGTTAACGTGAATGGACCCAGCTCCACTGTAGTTACAGTAGTCGTAGTTGCAGCAGCTGACTCTGTTCCCGTTTCCATTCACGTCAACGGAGGCGGTCGAGGCAGCTCCCAAACATGTGGACTGACTGGCACACTGCTTCACTATGGCTTTCACAGCTCCTACAACAGCAACAACACACACAGAGGTAGGGTGTAATATTTAACTGAGATCTCATGGTTTTCCTCCCACTGTTTTCATGAAAACTGCTTCTATGACTACTGCTACAATGTAAGTCATTAAGTCGTCTTAGCAGGAATTCTGCATCCTGAGAATTGGAAACAAGTAGTACCTAATGTGTCGACAACAGTCATGCACGTAGTCAGTGGCACCTGACAGTCCTGAGTGTTCTTGTTGCATTCGTCATTGGTGGAGGAAGAACTGCACACATAGCACGTCAGTGACAGTGCTGCAAGCACGAGGAATAAAAACAGAGACAGATTTTTTAATATATATATAAATTAAAAATGTAAAAACCAGTGCAAAGCAAGAATTTGTAAAATATACTGCAGTAATTACATAAAATCCATTCACAAGCAAAGTAAGAGACAAGTGGAAATCAGTGCTTGCCCCTCTTTCATGAGCACATCATTTTAAAATTGTTTTATTGTTGATTATTGAAAATCAGCGCCCTCTGAGGCTTCAGCTGATTGTTGTCTCCTCCTTCCTTAACATCTAGTATCTTAAACATGGTTAAACCTGAGCAGAGTGTGACCTGTTGGATGGTTTCAGTCTAACCGTAGAACAACAAAAGGCTGCGACACATCACAGACTCACACAAGAACAACTCGAAATAGAAAGACGGCATTGTCAAAACTCGTCAGGCTTGCTCCTTTAATTGCAGCGCTGACAAGATCGTACTGTACCTCCCAGTTAAAGCCTGTTGTTCTGCTGTCATATGTCATCACACTCATACATTATCATCAGCATATACACGTGAAATGATTACATGCAAATATGCACCAAATACTTACTGACGAGACTTATCCAAGGACAAAACACACACGTTCATACACATTAAAAGCCAATAATCAAATTCTATTCTTCTTCTACAAATCTACTTTCATATGAGTTTAATCCACATTTCCACTACTGTTAAGTCTGGAGCCACAAAAAACAAAAGTTAAAGGACATTGGAGGTCTTAAAAATGTGCCTAAACCAATGACAGTTAATTATTAACTGAGATAAAGTAAGAGCAGTTCTCTATCGCGGTGCAACAATGTGCAGTGATACTGTACATACAGCATTTCTTTCAGCCACCTGGCTACACTGATAATAAAACTCCCCCTGGTTTTGGCTCATTCTTATATTATTCCATATAAATCTGTCTTAATAATATTTGAATTAATGATGTTAAAATGTATAAGTTATAATAAGCACAGTAAGCTGACTTTTTCCAGAAGGGAGCTGTGATTTCTCTTTTTGGGTTTTATTTTGTGATTTTACCTTTTTAGCAACCCAACCAGTGTCACTGCCTTTGAGCTAAACATTTACTGCCCTTCTCACCAGCCTTACACAGCATACTGTATAAACCCTCCTGACCTGTCTAAGATGAACTTTCTTACCTGACGAGAAGAGGAGAGAGAGGCTCAACAGGCTGAAGAACATCTTCATATTGCAGGTGTTATTGTCTGCTCAACATCTGAACCTCCGCTCTCAGCGGTCAGACCTGGTGTGGCCCAACCTGGGGTGTGTGTGTGTGTGTGTGTGCAGAACCACAGCAGTTCCACCCACTTCCACCTTGGCTTAAAACTGAAAGCGTCTCTTTAATGTCTTGGCACGTGTGTGAGTGTGTATGTGGGAAGGATGTTCTCGATCTTTCTCTGGTTTCACAGATACTTGTCCTTTATTTATCTGCTGTCAATCTCAGTCACTGGATTGCTTGTTGTGTTAAGGCAGCCGTTATCTGAAACCCAGTCTGCGTCTGCTGAGGCCACAAAAATTATGTAACATGTGATACATGTCAGGCTGTGCTGCAGAACGTCTTGGAGGGTCGTTGACTTTCTTTGCTTTAGTCCAAACTAAACTCCCATTTCCAGGGACATGTTTATCATGAGAGTGAAATTAGAAAAGCAAAACACTGAAAATGAACCTCATTCCCTCAAATGATCTCGCAGCCTGTCGGTCAAAGACGTCGATGTGTGATAACACGTCTAACAGTTTTATTAATGACATATCTTTGAAAATAAATGATGGTCACAAAATAAATAAGATCTTGTTATTATGTAACTTAAACGTGCTGCTGTCAGATCACGCCTGGCACTGCCAACAGGAATGCAACCTCACACACCTGATACTCACACCCAGCACAGACCTAACACACACACACACACACAAAAACACCTTTTTAAAAGATACTTCTACAAATCAACTGTCATTCGCTGTGACCAGGCAATAATCTTAAAGGGACACAGGAAAGATATTTATTTATTCTTCGAGTACAAAAACAGCAAATAGACACACACATACTCACACACACAAAGGTATGTAAACAATCTATGAAATGTCCTCAGCAGAAACCAGTCAGTTGCCGTTATCACCAGTCTGCTGTCTCCTGATTCTACTTGCTTACATACGCACTTGTACACACATGCACATCCCTCCCTACACAACACAGTACAGTATGGTCACGTCTACTTACTCGGTGAAGCTGTTTTTTTCTTTTTATTGCATTTTATAAAACATAACAAGCAGAGTGCTTGGAGAGCAAAACAATCAAAGCTGAATTCTTTTTTAATGCGGAAATTATTCAGTCAGCGGTTGAGTCCGAAAAGCAGCGGTGGGTGATTAGGGCAAAGATCAGCAGAGTCAAACGCAGCAAACAGCTTGATAAATTATGAAAAATGTTCCTCAGACTTTGTGATGCGTCAGTGTGATGACTGATGTGGAAAAGCCGCATTAGTCTTTGACTGCATTAGAGGGATTTTTAGACACATGCCATCAAAATACGTGCAGGTTATTCATAACCTGCTGGGAATATCACTGCCATAAAGATTTAGTGCTGACGTTTAAGAACATAACAACTGGGCAAATGTCTGTCCGTGAGATTTTCTAGCTCAGCGCAGCATGTGCAGCTGTACAGCGGAGAGTTTCTGTCTTCACTGGATCGTGTTTAGTCACACAGTAGTTGCTGCAGCACACGTGGCAGAATGACCTGCTTCAGTCTTTATCTGGATGCACCCAGGTTGATTTGTTCCTTTCCGTTTTCTTTAAAGACATCTTTTTGTGTGTTTGTGCTTTAATTTCTGAAAAGACGTTTTTGTCCCCCTCACTGAGTCTTCACTTTCTTGCTGTGGGTCCCGGACTCTCGTTTTCTGGCCTTCGGGGCGTAACGCCTAGAGAGAAAAGACGACAGCAGAATTTTATTCTTGTTGCACACATGCACACGTAGCTGTGGTGGATGGTGAAGATGGTGAAGAAAAAACACAGGTGGATGAGCTGAAAACTGTCAGCAGCGGTAAGGCAGCATTAAACACTCTGTGTAGTGTTGTGTATAGACTGTCCTACCTTCGCTGGTAGAGGTAGAAGAAGAAGAGAAGCTCATCTCTGAAGCAGGAAATCTGATGAGTTGATGAAAAGGAGAACGATCCAGAAGAGTAGAAAAAGGAGACGCAGGCGCACACATCTGAAATCAGGGTGTTCATTCCCTGGAGGGAGAGAGCAGAGATGAGAGAGAAGAGAGGAAATCTCTCACTGACGAAAGCTCCCTAGAGGCTCAAATCCTAGCTAGAGTTGAATTAAAAACTGTTTACCAAGTGTTATATGCCTGTAAAGATTCAGTGTAGAGTAGAGGGAGATAAACACGATTCACAGTGGAAGCATGTTCACTGCCTTCTGAGAACCAAAACACAGAGAGAAATAGTCGTACTCACTCTGTACATCAACACTGTCCCCTGCAGGTGGCTCACGGACTTCAACTGAGGAGCAGAGGACAGTTCATACAGGAGTTTTACATCCAGGAGGTAACTTATAATGATAATATTGCAGGACATACCTTATGGTTGATGAAGAGCTGTGGGAACATAGACAGGAAGCCAAAGGCATACACTCCTGATGGGAGAGGAGGGGAGTTAAAGGACACTAATGGTTGATATAAGAGTAAAGGTTTAACTTTTTTTTTGCTTATGTATGTTTTATGATCTGTTGTACAGGGAAGAAGTAGAAATGGAAATACTTTTGTACAGTACTCAAGTAAATCTACTTAGTTACTTTCCCCTGCTGCTGTTACAAATGATGTAATGGTGATGGATGTATTTCAACTCACCAGTCACTACTGTGTTGACCACCCAGGAATAGTAACTGTCAACATAACACAGTTCAATGTTAATGTAATGATCCAAAGTGAATATTCAGTATATGAAATCTGAAAACTTCATTAGGTATTGAATTGTATTAGGTATTGAAAGGCTACATGTGTAGTGACTAAATGAGTGTGTGGCCTTTGGTAGCAACTATGTGTCAACGCAGAGGAACATGATGACGGTCAGTTCACCTCTTTTGGCGAAAGTAAGCCAGTGAGAAAAAAACTCCACTGATACACAGAGGGTAGACCAAGTAGGACAAGTATCTGGACGCCTCCGGAGAAAACCACACACGAAATATTAACATTAAAAGACAGAATAACAGAACCAGAGCACCGGCAGACGAGAAGACGTCTGAAACATACTCATACCTGTGAATCATACGCCACCGTCTTCTTCTCTTCCTCATCCAGTTTATTTACCTGCACAGTAAGCGAGTAAAAGTCTTAGAGGCAGAGACAAGTTCTGTCACCGACTTAAATTCTTACAATGACAGAAGAAGATTTAAACTTATTACTCTACGCATATTAAAGCTTTTGCGAAAATTAATAGATGCACCACACTCACATGGAGCTTAGAACCTTTCCACTGCAACGGGATCTTAAACACTTTAAACACCTTCCACACCTGTCGGGATGACAGATCAGCCGATTAAAACTTTCCCGGTGAGTTCGCTGTTTGACGCTTTCTGTGTAATACCTGTCCATACCTCTACACATGCTCCCAGTCCGACAGGAAGCAGCACAAGTAGACTGGTCTCCTCTAGCAGATGGAGGAAGATCAGCAAGGTACTGAGGCTACGCCACAGGACTGAAAACACGAGGAGGGGACGAGGCACATTCAGGCCCTAATCTGTGCTATTTTAACGTTTTCATGCAATTTACAAAAAAAAAAAAAAAATTGATGATTTTCTTACCTGACTTCCTGGAGATTCCTGCCATGCTCTTCTTTTTTCTCCATGAGCTAATGTCATTTTTAAGAGCCAAGAATTCACAGGTGAGCTACGGGAGAACACAGACGCACATGAGACTTTAAATCACAAAGACCCTTTGTGCATGGTCTAGGGTTTTTGCCACCTTTGGAAACTCCTACTTGTAAAGTTGTGATGAGTGCAGTCAGCACTAACAGGTAGAGGTTGGATCCCACCAGAGTTTCCTTAATCTCGTCAACGTTCTCCTCTGTGAATCCTTAAAAAACACACAAAAGCAGTATCGAAGGATTCAGGCACTCTTTATATTATATGAACTGAAGGGCCAGATGTCAATCATCCACATTCACTCACCAAACTGTCTCAGGGAATAAACCATGTCCTGCAAATGGACCCAAAACCTGAATCTCCTCAAAGAGATTCCCTCATAGGAGACAGTCAGAGGGAGCTGAACAGTGCTGCTGCTGATCTCCTGTTGATGTCATAATAGTGTAATTAAAAACCCAATATTCAGTAGACAAGAGTTTGGGTGTCTGTTAAGTCTGAGTGTAAGAGCGTCTTACCATGAGGTCTTTAACTCTGAAGCTGAGTTCATTCACCAGCAGTAGCGGTAGGTAGATCATCTGTCGGCCCTCCTGAGAGCTGCATGAAGAAAGTTTAAACAGTTTAAACAGTCCTGTTGGCTCAGGGCACCTTTAACGTGTTACTGTAGAGATGTGACAGGTTCTAAGCGTCAGCTCACTGTTCACAACAACAGTCGAGCTTTTATTACTGCACCATGTTTTCTGACCAATATTCAAATAAACACAACTGTTGGATTAATGACTGAAAAGAGATATTATAGGCCTTTAGCCGAGGTTACTTTGATTGCTGAATTAACGCTAAATGTTTTTCAGGAATCTATTCCCGACAACTTGACTTACATCCTCATGTAGCGGCGGACGTCACTGGGAAGCCCTGCCTTGGTGAAGGTGAAGTCCTCCAACATCAACGTAACTGAAAGGTGAGGCCTCCAGTGGGACACAGGATTCTCTGACCTGGGACTGGTCCTCTGAGAGAGACACAAAAATAGCTGATGTGCACTAAAGCCACACGTCCAAACGTACTGTGGCATGCTGCTTGAAGTGGGATAGGTTCATTAAGAGAAACTCGGTTTTACCTTCTGCACGTCTTTCTGCCCCTTTGTATGTGAGGGGGTGATGTAGGTGGTGAGCTGAGCTGCATAGTGGACTTCTCTGCTGTCATCCAGAGGTGAAACACCGGCTTTGTGAACATAAACAACGGCATACAGGGTGCCATTCGCCCGAGTCGACTCTGGCAGGGAGACATTCACCTGCCTATGGAGAGAGAGGGTTATACAAGCATAAAGCTTTTGTTCTTATATACTACAGTTTACCACCTATTGAGTTCTACTGATGATGAACTGTTTACATGTCTTATTTGTTATATTTCATCAACCACTGTGTGAAACAGCATTGCATGCAGTGAAATACTAAACACAGTGTTAGAGTTAACAAATGAGATCAATGGTAACATGATTGTAACGTCATCGTAGGTGAACCCACCTCTCAAATGTAGCATGTGGGTCAAATGGATCTATTTTTACAGCGAGGTTGAGTTGGCTGTTGTCTGGCAGGAGGCAGGTGAAGACACTGAGCTGGATAAAAAAAAAGAAAAGACCCAGAGTACTACAGGGCCAAAACAAATCAACAGTAAATGACTATAAAGCTGATGAAGTCACAGACAAATCCATTACTTCACCATGGAACTACCCCTGAAATGCCTCAGGTTTGATGCTCAACAGTACTGACATGATAGCTGGTTTCAGCTGAGGGATCAGGCCCATGCAGGGACTGGATCTCACAGCAGGAGGAAACAAAGGCCTGTGCTAACCTGCAGTCTGGGTCTGGCTGCCAGATAGGAGGTGATGCACGGCTCTCCTCTGCCCACTTCGCAGGGTTTGGTGTTGAGGAAGCCGTACAGCAGCCAGGCGGTGTGAAGCATATAAACCACAAACACACCGAGCAGCAGCTTAGCGATGGATCTCCCCTTAGTGCCGCTGTCCGCGGTTTTGGCGTAGCACGATGGGAACATGGCCGCTACCGCAGAGCACCAACAGCGAAGAACTGAAATAGTGATCTTGTTCAAGGATGTTACTGTTTAGAATCGGACACAGCGACAACAAAATCCCCACGCTTTCTCCTTGTCAGAGCATCCTTCCGGTTGTCCGCATCCAGCTGGAGGGATGCTGGTCCAGCTCTGCGCCTGCGCCTACACGGAAGATGTGTTTTGAACATCTAATCTCCTAAAAACACACATGGTAGTTCACAGTTTAATAAATAATATGTATAGTTGATCAGGTATCTGTCAGGGTCATTAGCACTCGGGTCCTGGCAACACGTGCTGCTCAGGGTGGATGCTGCTAAAAGTAGTTGGATCAATTATGAAAGCTATGTAGCCATTACTGTTTATACCATCACTCTGTATGTTTAAAGTATGTGTTTAATAAAGCCATGAAAACGCATTTGTGTGTGGGTTGTATCCGCTTAGAAAGGTCGTGTAAATTTTATTTTATTATTCTGATTAGTGAATATAAATGTCTTTAACCAACTCTATTTGCAGTCCGAGGGATGCTCTTCTCTAGAGACGATCTTTGGCAGTCGTGCCGCGTCACCGCGGTGCATCATGGTCCCGTACGGTCCTCTGTCCTGTGAGCTCGTCCTGCTCATCAAGCTAACCAGAAGATCTGTGTACTTTCGAGTTATATAGTTTTATATGTTGATACAGGAGCGTCCGTAGTTAGCGGCAGGTCACTGACTTGTGTTACTCGTGTCTTCTTTTACTGTCACTGCGAACTTCAACGGAATAATTTGAGCGCAAGCTGACTCTGACACTAACAGCTAAGTTAGCACAACATGCAGAGCTGCAGGGAACTCCTGAAAACACTGTGAAGAAAGTTGAGGAACTACTGTTAAGATATGACGAAGGCATTACCTCAGGCTGTGACGACCAATATTTGCTCCTTGCTTGATATTGTAATAATGTAAGACATTTCAGACTTGTTGTTCTTGTGGATCTGGGTTATCTGGTCTGACAAGCAAACTGTCAAATATCTGGTAGGAACTGAGGGGCCAGTGACAAAAACCCAGGATTTTACCCCCCTGTTTTCTGCTGGAAGCTGCAACTATTCACCACTATTTCCCTGCTGTTTTCTGATCTTGCTGCAGCAAGGTGGTGGTGTGGAGATGAGACTGCACAGGGTGCTGCTGGCTGCCTGTGTGAACTGCACTAGGATGTATCGGTCATGTGGTGGGAACTTTTATCCCAGGCGCCTTTACAGTTCTGCAAGTACTTTTACCTCAAGACGTGGTGGCACTCACCCCTTCACCCTTTATAGGACACTCAATGTGCCATTTAGAAATGGAAAACTGGGGTTTTGCAACCGGAGCTACGGTGACTTTGGTTTAAATACGCTCTGCAGTCAGACACAGCTTGTGTCTAGATGTCAGACCAGGAGCCCTGCTGTGGTGAGAAAGGAGAACCTGCTGCAAGCTGGTGCAACATGGCCTGGTAAGAATCAGATATAGTCATTTTAGTTGCATACTGACAACAGGTCATCATATCTCACAGTACACATTTTAAAAACATACAGTATATTGACATAGTCTTTTAGCAAAATACCAATTTAAACAATATATGTCATATTTTATATACTCACACTGTAGCCAATGTCATTGGCTTCTTATTAGAGTATCTCGGCTAATATTGCTATCAGCATATGTGTTGGAAAAGTAAAGTGAATTTTCATTCAGTCATCTATGGGAAAGTGGCATTTAAAATGACTGCATGCCTTTTCTACCTATTGTACTGACTCTGAACCAACCACTGCTTCATGTTATATACGTACAATAAAATTGTACCTCAGCTGAACCCAGATAGGTGCATATATGTGAAAAGGCAAGGTGTGGACTTGACACTAGAATACATCCTGTTACCATTTTTAGTGTTGGTGTATCAAATGAAGCTGTGCAGGTGAAAAAAATTTCCTTTACATGTGATTAAATTTTCCTTGAACAGCATCCTCTATCCGCTGCAGAGTGACCGACGCCCCCATTTCCAGTGTGCCTCCAGTTTTTGTTGTGGTAAGAGACGTACTAAGGACAGTTAGCCGAAACATTTGAGTAGTTAGATATTCTTAATGGTAAGATGCTTTTGGAGAAACAGATTAGGGGTTATTGTTTGTTGTTTATTTCACAGATGAAGTTTGACCAAGAAGGAAATGTGACATCATATGGTAAGTGTTGGAAAATTAAAGTTCTTTAAAGTATTTGGTTGACATGCCTGCAGTTGATTCTGATGATTAATTATCTCCTTTATTCTGTGATATCTTCATTCTAAACAGAGTGCAGGTATAATTTTCAGTATATCTTTAGAGTACACATTAGAGTAATTTTAGCCATGCATAGTTAGACTTGGAGTCTAGACCATATTACCAACTATTTGGACAGTCATACACTGGCTCTGTGCTTTGGCTCATTCAGTTTGAAACATAATAATGGATGATGTATTACAGGGCCAGGATGCAGGTAGACATGTTTCCCTTACGTAGATGACTTCCTGAGATTAAAGCTGAGACTTGGAACTTTACTGTAATATCCATTATTCTAGTTGAAACTGAACTCACAGAGCCTGAAGAACAAAAAATGTGTAACTTTGCAAATACTCCAAATAGACTTGTTGCTTACCTTTGTTACTGTTACTATGGTGTGACCCTTATGATTTGTGTTAGCTCCTATCTTTATGTTCTGCAACAGTAGTGTCTTTTTTGCTGTTTTATAAAAGAAATGGGTAAATTAGATATTTTGTAACCATAAATTATGATGGCAAATATGTATGAAATTGGCTGGTATCTACAGTATTACACTGTGCCCCTGCCCTTCTCACTGCCGTTTATATTTAACTTCATAGAGAAGAAGAAAACAGAGCTCTGCCAGGAGCTAAGTCTTCAGGCCAGAGACCTGCGCTTTCAGCACAGCACCAGCCTCACTGCTAGAAACAACTGCATTATTATACGAATGGAGGTATGCTCTCTTCCACTTTGACAAGCACATCACATAGTGATTCATATATTTCTGTTCACAAGCCAAAACCACTGACAATATTCAAGTTGTCATGACCGATAATAAGCTGAAGGTTCTGCATGACACTTAACAGCTTGCTGATGCAGCACTCATCTTCATTAGGTTTTCAGACTGTTTGTAAAGGAGATGTAGTGCCCCCAAGTGGATATCTTAGGGCAATAACAAATTAACAACAAATTAAAACTAAATATCTAGGCAATTAAAGTTGTTATCACTTACACAAAACACAGGGAAGATTTAACTTAACCAAGACACCCATCGCATTTCTCACTGTTATCAGTAAGTGGTTGATGAAGTGGTAATGCACTGTTACTGTTCATTTTACCTTTTTCGTCCGTCAGCAGCCTTCTGGTTCTGTTCTGATTACGCAAGGGTTTTTCATTGATCCAGTCTCTCGCTGCAAATATTTACTGATTAGAGTTAACTGTTAGACCTGCAAGCTTTGAAAGACAAATTTGACACAATGAGCACAGAGAAATTAACATAGGAAATATGTTGATCTATGCTAAAAAGTCATCAGTTGTTGAATTAAATTTTGAAATTGTATTCACTTTTTAACATGATTCCAACTCTTCACTCCCTTATATACACACCGTCACAGTAACACAGTTGTTTGCAGGTAATTCTAAAAATGTGAACCCTGATATTAGATATTTACACTAAGAGTGCATATTTCAGTTTTTTCCAGCATAGCTTCCTCCACCTTGTCTCTCCACAGTCTCTGAAGGCCATCGTGACCCCCCAGTCCCTTTTGGTGTTGGATTTTCGTGGTCTGGGATTAGAACGTTGGTTGATACTAGAGCTCGCCCCCCAGCTAGCATCACAGACACACTCTCTTCCTTTTGAGTTCAGAGCACTGGAGGCTATCCTGCAGCACAAGGTAGGATTAAAGAAGAAAATATAATGTCTAGTCTAGTTATGTCTAATATTATGTCTCTAAACAAAAAATAAATAAATTGAAAACTGCAGGCATAGATGAGACTCTGTTCTGAGACAAGCTTAATGTATCTCTGTCGATAGGTGAACACTCTACAGACTCGGCTTAATGAGGTTGAACCAACAATATTGGACACATTGGAGTCACTAGTGGATCCTAAAATCCTTTCTGCTGACAGAAGTAAACTACATATACTGCTGCAAAACAGCAAGAGGTAAAGCAAAGAACCATATAGACTACTGTAGGATGTGAATCATCGATGTGTTTGCTTCGAGAAACTGCGTCATTTACTTTCTTGGCCATTGTATGTTTTCATCATAGCAACTAAACTTTTTTTCTTCACTCAGATGTCCCTCCCAGTTTAATTTTGAAGTCACTTTTTCCACCCTTTCCATTAGTGGTCCATATTACAACCATGCAAACACTATATTTCCTACCATGGCTGTGTTTACCTCAACATGAACATATTCACAGTTAGTTTTGTCTGTTTCTCTCAGTTCCCCTCTTGTCTGTTATGCCTTTTGCAGTTTATCGGAATTGGAGACGGACATAAAGGTTTTTAAGGACTCCTTGCTGAAGATTTTGGATGAGGACGAGATCATTGAAGAACTATGTCTGACCAAGTGGACAGACCCAAGAGTTTTGTATGTTACACTTGGCACTCATACACACTCACACATATGCTAAAAGCAGTTCTCTTTAAAGCATAAAAGGAACCCATTCAGAGGTGGCAGTAAAAGAAAAAACAAAAAAGACAATTTTAAGTGTGTTTCTGTGGCACTTCTGCAATATCACAACATTTATTTCCATCCAGAGTTACATACATTTTTCACCAAGATCTTGTATTGATGATGGGAGCGTCGAACTGCTGCACAAAGTCTTTTCCAGCACATCCCAAAGATTCTCAATGGGGTTCAGGTCTGGACTGTGTGGTGGCCAGTCCATGTGTGAAAATTATTTGTCATGCTTCCTCAACCACTCTTTTACAATTTAAGGCCGATGAATCCTGACATTGACTTTCTGGGGTGACATGTAGCTCACTTGGTAGCGCAGTAGTCCATAAACACCAGGGTTACTGGTTCGATTCCTGGTTCCTCCTGGCTATATGTTAAGTTGTCATTGGACAAGACACCAACAAACACCCCATAGTAGCGCTGTTGTCTATTGCAGCTGTCTAAACAGCAATTTCCCCAAGGGGGATCAATAAATTTCATTTTATTTTCATCATCTTGGAATATGCCCGTGTCATCAGTCATTGATCAAATAACCTGGTCATTCAGTATATTCAGGTAGTCAGCTGACCTCATTCTTTGGCCACATAATGTTGCTGAACCTAGACCTGAGTACCTGCAGCAACCCCAGATCATAGCACACACATCCCACAGGCTTGTACAGTGCACACTGGGCATGATGGGTGCTTCACTTCACCCCCCTCTCTTCTTACCCTGATGCACCCGTCACACTGGAACAGGGTAAATCTGGACCACATGACCTTCTTACACTCAGTTTCATCAATCTCCTTGGATGTTCTCTTTTCTTGATGCATGACAATAATTTGACCCTTGTGAAACAGATTAACATCTTTTGATATGGTTGTTTAAGAAATGAGAAGCTACTCACTGCATCAGTTAGGGTTAAATAACTTGCTGCCATGCAGTAATTATCCAATGGGAGGCTCCTACGTATTTGCTTAGGTAATTCCAGGTGGTGACTTTTTGGGGATGGGCAAGTTACACAGGTCCAGATTAATACCAATTGCTTAATTTTCTATGACAGACTTCTGAAGAATATAATCAAAAATTAAAGAGGGAGATTAAAAAATGACCACGAAGGGACTCGAACCCTCAATCTTCTGATCCGAAGTCAGACGCCTTATCCATTAGGCCACGCAGTCCAATGAGAGGAGAAATACTTATATCAGACAGAGTGAGACTTAACACACTCATTCCTGTCAAGTGCAACTCAATTTTAATATACTGTTCATCACATCACGCTTTTTACCAAGAGGTTTAACTCTAACGTTTTCTTCTTGTACTGGCAGCTGATATTGTATGGCTGCCTTAAAGTCTATGGAAGTACAATCACCATTTATTGACGACTTTCAGTATGCTTCCGCGGTAGTAATGCTTTTGTTTGCTTAAGTCTAGGAAGTGAAACTCAGTGGTGATCTATAAGATTATTTGTTTATATATTTCTCTACTGCCCGGTGTCAATTTTGTGTATTCTATTTAAAGGGAAATTCATGATGTGAAAAACACATTTGAATATATGTTTGTGTCCCTGTGTCTTCTAGTGAGGAGAGCAGTCTGGGTATTGATCACGCTGAGGAAATGGAACTGTTATTGGAGAATTACTATATGCAGGTATTGCATAAATTACCACCTTTTTGTGTTCAAGTGCAAATTAATATTTATTTTTTGCCTCATTGTGCTGTCTATCCAGTTGAGCCTTTTATCATTTTAACATTTAAAGCAGTCCAACACATTGTTAATTGTCTTCTACATGCAGTGTAGTGAGTGTGTTGTTGATTGTGGTTGAGTGTTCACACAGTGACCATGAACTACTCCATACAGGCAGAGGAGTTGGGGAACAGGGCCAGAGAGTTGAAAGGGCTCATAGACGACTCAGAGAGTGTCATCTTTATCAATTTGGACAGGTACAAACACACATACACAATATTAGTATTCAGCTGAATATATTCATAAAAAACATTTTGTAGATACAACAATTTGAACTGTTTGTTTTAGATACACTAGAAGCATTACTAGCCCACAAAGATGGAATGTGAAACCATGTGTGCAGAGCACAATGGATCACTAGTCCATCACCTTAACAATTCAGCTACCTCGTCAGGAACAGCTTTGATATTGAGCCAAAATGTTCAGTGCTGTCTGTTTTTATTGCAGCCATCGTAATGTGATGATGCGCCTGAATCTGCAGCTGACGATGGGTTCCTTCTCCCTTACCTTATTTGGTCTGATAGGGGTGGCCTTTGGGATGAATCTGACATCGTGTTTTGAAGAGGTGTGACAGGTTTCTGCTAAAGAATAGATTGTGGAGTTACAAGTTCTTCATCTTTATAGTAGGCCATGTGTCTCTATATACACACGGTAACTTTTGTTTATTTATACCCACATATATTTCTGTCTATGTTGTTTGTCTGTTTGTTTTAATCACCAGGACCCTCGTATTTTCTGGCTAGTAACAGGCTTCATGTTCTTGGGTAGTGGGCTGATATGGAGACGGCTGCTGTCATTTTTAGGGCGACATCTAGAGCCTGCAGTGCCCCCGCCGGTAACACACACATTTAATTAATTAACACAATCATAATTTGTTCAGCAGTTTTTTTTGTTTGTTTGTTTTGTTTTTCACCAGATGAACAAGTGGTTAAAGATCAAGTCACAATAGTTGTTTCTCCTGTTTGTCTTACAGATACATCCAGTTTGGAAGAGAAATCTAAAAGCATCAGACATCAAGGCTGGAGTCAGATGAAGTTTGTCTGCCTTTGTCATGTTAAATACCACAGAACTCTCACAGACTTTTTAGCTTTAAAGACTAATGTTTTATTACCATGGACCTCCTGAATTCTCTACCAAGGCTGGAAATGTTTATTTTTAATGCACCTCATTGTATTACTCTCCCGTGCCTAGAGGCTGCATCCTAAGATGTCATATTCATGTTCCCCACTCTATGGTGTTGATGATTGATTAGATGTCTTCTTATCTATTCATATGATACATATGTATCATGGATAAAACACGTGGACACAGACCACTGCTCTGGCATACTGACTTTTATCGGCATATGAGTGGACGAGGGGCAACATTGGAAGTGAAAGTCATAACAAGTCGAGCAATACGATGATTACCTTTTATGCAGTTGTACATTTCCTTATTTCCTAGGTGAAAAAGGGTATGTTAAAATAATTAATTTCTATTATTTAAATAAATAAAAAACATATTAATCTAATAGTTGTATTGTTACGAATTATAAAAAGAGTTATTTCCTTTATGAGCGATATGCAGTGAAGCGAGGACTAAATAGACCTGTTTCACAATGGACATCTTGACTTCAGAAAGTGGGAAAAGCACAAACGTAAATAATGTTAATACTCAGTGCGAGAAAGTATCACAGTAATTGTGATTATTCACAACAGCCAAAGTCTGGCACTTGGTCATATGAGTGGATTAGAGCTATCAGTGTGTAGTATGTTTTTAACCCTCACTGGGTTTTTCTTGTTTTGACATTTGTCAAAATGTTTACCACGAGGGTGGTTTAATCTCAGTGAAAGTCAAGAATTAACCTGAAAATAGCCAAATGTGGTGTCACTCCAATGTGGTTGTCAACATAACTGATTAAAAGCATTGACACACAGGAACGTTTAGCTTAACCCTGATGGATTGATTACACTGATGGAATGGAATTGGCTCTTAAAAAATTTAAATTATGGCTAGTGACAGTGAGGCACTTTGTTACTGCAAGAGTCTCAAATAAACAGTTACCCATAATGAAAGGGACTCATACTATCACAACAGCAGATACTGTGGTTCCCAGCCTTGGGTTCAGAATACCCTCACAGGTCGGAGGTTAATATATGGAAAAGAAATAACACATTTCATCTCCTTAAGTTTATTTTTTTAGGTTGTCTTTTTTTGTTGTTTTGTTTTTGTTTTTTTGTGTTCTATATGTTATCTATTTGGGCCTCTAAAACATACAAACAAAAAAAAAAACTGGATGAACTGGTGAAGACCAACAGACATACAGGATGCTGGGAAATTACTGTCGTTCAATACTGTGTATTATTTGTTACAACCCCAGCCAAGTCCTTCGCATTTTACCAGTTGTCACTCAGCATTGTATTTAGTGCCTTTAAAGAAATATTCAAAGTTGGTGAAATATTTTTGTTTATTTATTTAACCACTGAGTCACAAGTTGCTATTCTAGGTCCACTGAGTATCTAATGTTGCTTTTATAACACTGAACAAAAGAGATTAATATCAAAGTGAAAACACATCAATACGTGTTTGATATTAAACTAGGTCTAAGTGTAAGTATTTACTCATTTTAAGACCATTAAGGCACCTGAGGCAGCATTGCAGCAGTTGTAATGTTTTAGCTTCATGTGTTAAGAGCAATTAAGATGCTTTTACATATTGTCATAACCATTGTTGGCACTAGAGGGTGTCCTGTCTGCACACTGGTCACCACATATTATGTTACTTTATAGAAACACTTCCATATACACTTACTGACCACTTTGTTAGGTACAGCTGTACAATCTAATGTAATGCACTGCAGCAGCTCTGCAATGAGTTCTACTTTTACAAAGTTACGATTCTATTTGTATTTAAAAAAATTCAATGGTCAGATATTATTCTTCCATATTTGTACTGTTGAGGTTATAGTTGGTGGTGGAATAGTACTGGAGTACTTTATATTTAGAGGTGGTCATACTGTTTGGCCACAAATTGAAATGAGTGAATGAGGGGCCCTCAACATTAGAAGCATATTTAATTATTTATAGAGAAGTTGCTGTAGTTTGTTTTTTCAATACTTTCCATGTAAGCAGGTAAATATCAACTTGTAATTTTCACAGCAAATAATAAACATAGCCCAAACTCAATTCAGCTACTTGTTGATAAGAGAATATACAACATTATTCCACTGTGACATTTACATAAAATGCATTAGTGCAGAAGTTCTTGCACCTCGTAGTAGTAGAAGATTCTTTATGGTAATGGTTAAAAGTACTCTTCACAGATTTAAGGTAACCTAATACCACTATTAAAATTGCATTTAGATCTTATACATTAGTGCAGCAAACAAGTAGAAGCACTATATTTAAAGTTTTATTTAAAAGTTCAGTATTATAAACTAAATTTTTATTAAAAGCATAAGTGTTATTTTTGCAGAATAATAGGTAAGCAAAGTTTTACTGTTAAGGTTGGACTCTTCCAAAGGTTCATAAGATGAATCTCAAGGGTTAAGAGATGAGATAGGGAAAGGGGGAAAAATAATATCTGATCTTATGTTATCTTTGTATTCAGCCTTGGAACTTCTTAGATGTTTAAGGCACATTGGAAAGGTACCTCTTAAGATCGCAAGCAGTTACTAAAATCAGGTTAGACAGGAAATCTGTGTTAATCTTTAACTGTGTAGTCCTACTGTAATTTGTAACCTTATCAAGCATCTTTATGAGGAATCCTAATCAGAAAATTAACCAGTAGCTGCGTCAGTCAGATAAATGGTGAGGACCAGTGTGACGAGGGATATTTTAACTAAGTGAAGACTTGGTTTTAGAGCTGAAGTAGGGATTATTAAGGTTAAAGGAAGAATTCATTTTAAAGTCCATAGAAGAGCGTGCGTGTGCTCGTACGTGCCACTGTGCGTGTGCCTGCGTCATGGCGCGCTGACGTCACCGGCACCAAACAACTTTTCTCCCCGAGGAGCTCCACATCACAGCGCGTCCAGGAGAGCCGCATGGAGGTGCCGAGATTCAGCAAAGTAGCCAAACGACGTTAGCTCGCTCTTCAGCGTGTACATTGTTTTGTGTCTCTCTTAAGTTTTTTTTTTTCTGTCATTTTCTTCGTATCTGCCGTGTGTGTTTTTTTTTTTGGAAAGTTTAAGATGAGGAATCTGTGGTCGTTGCTCCTCGTCGCACTGGCGACTGGCGTTATCAGTGAGAAAGTAAGTAGCTTTAATTTGTGGGGTTTTAATTTCACTTCAGCGCAGCTGCCGTTGTCGGGAGCTCCTAAATGTTGGCTTCACTCGATGAGTTGACGTTGTGTCTTTTTTCTTTTTATTTTCCCCCCCCTCGTAAATCACTAATTGTCCGTTGAGGTTAGTTGGTGTCCATTTAAAAACCCTCCGTAACGTTCAGTCGGTTCCAGTCTGTCTGTTTTCGTCATGGCTACAGAAACGTTTCAACGGTTCCGTCCTAGCTTGTTCGGGTCGTGTTCGCTATTATATCTTTTCCTCGTTGGCCCACCTACCTATACGTTTTATGTAAAGCCTGTGCTATAAATCAACAACATAAAAATGTTTTTTATCTTAAAAACGTTTTATCTTCCTGGCAGCGGCCCTATTTACATAAGACTTGTGTTATTTGGCTCACCAGCCTTTACTGATATTCAACAATAGCATGTGTATTCAAGTCCAGGCGACCATGTCGATGTCAAGTTCACTCAGGGCCAAAGTCTGTTCAGCCTCCAACTCACAGCTTTGACATTGAAACCCAAACATCCAGACCTGGCCTGAGTTTCTCACCCACACACATTTGAATGTCATTATTTTGTAAATGAAATTTTGACTGTATTAATATCCTTCTACTTGTTGCTAGCCAGACTAGAATAACGCCCCTAACTCACATTAGACAAACTTTGTCATTCCCTTTCTCTCCCTGTGTCTGTCTGTTGCCTCCTTGTCTGTGCTCCCTCATGAATGCGGAAAAATACTGTGATTGCATGATTTATTGACTGTAAAAGTCCCAAACGAGAGCAAGGGAGATTCAGCACCTTTCCACAATTGCATGATATTTATGATTTATGGACTGTATATTGTAAAGAGGAGAGATCTTAAACCTGACACTGTCCTGCTGGATGTTTGTATCAGGAAGAAAGACGACGTGTTGACTAAATACAGAGAGAGTTGTAGACATACAGGCAATAAATACAGCTAGCCGTTTCTTTCCCAGCGAAGGTTTAACGTCTGAATATAATATAATATCATATAACAAATGTGACCACTGTTTCACTGCTAACCTTTTAATTGTATCACCATGTAATGTATGCCTTTGTAACCCATGTCGTTAATACAGACTTCACTACTAAATTGTTGGGTGTGATCGGTCACATTGTATATTCAAACTGTCTCTTTCTCCAGGTGTGGTTGTAGGATTAGTAGTTCGTCAGTCATTGAAGTTACTCACATCTGAATGATGAATGTTAAAACAAGCTTCCCGCCTGTGACAGTGTGTGAGCCATAGTTGTCATATTCTGGGTCGCACTGAACTAGTCCAGGCACGCATGTAAGTGCGTGTGATACGCACAGTTTTCCACCTAACCAAAGAAGGAAAGAGGAAGACGGTGACACGTGCTCTCATTATAGTATTTTAGGTTTTTCTTAAACACATTAAAAAAAATACACACATGACAGAAAGACCAAACTATAAACAAGCATACAAACAACAAAAAAAGATTAAGTTACGGTCAATGACTGTCAAAAGAGTAGGATGACATCTCTGGGTGTGGACAGTTGAACAATGTGGTAAAGTCTTGTGAGCTCTCAGTTAATCAGTAGTCACAACACTGTATGTGATATGAAAAGACTGTGTACATATGATTAACAGCCAGAAAGTTTTTGTCATTGGTTAGATATCGGACTTCCAATCTCAACATATCCCAGATAGATTTTCACACCATTGTCAAATATTTACAACAAGACTGTTGAAAGATCATTCAAATCAGAGCTAACCAATTTTTTATACTGCATGTCTTTGAGTTTTAACATTTTAAGGCTCTTAAGTGATGAAAATCGAATCCTTTGTCAAATAGTGCTGAGTGCAACCTTTAGTTTGTCATCAGCAGTTTCAAGTGACTGTGATGCATATCTCAGTTTAAGGCTTTAAGACACAAGCACAAGACAGAATTATAGTGGTATTTGCTGACTTTATACACTAATGTCTTTATGTACAGTCCTACTGAACTATGTTTAGACTTGCTGGAAAAAGTACAATAGCTTTTTACCAAGAAGGGGCCCTGGTTTCTTTTATTGACAGTAATGTTGACTTTGTGAAGCCTTTAGAGACAGAATCTGCTGCTCTGTACCTCACTTCTGACTCACTTTAAATAAAAACTTCTGCCAAATGACTGTAAATGTAAACAGATACATCTGATGTTGAGGGGTCAGACATTATATGACTCATATCCTTGACCAAACATACACCCCCTATGATCACAGTGTTGTGTGCTTCTGCCATCTAGATGGTGATGACAGGTCTTCTGTATGCTTTTGGCGGTTACACAAGCTCGCTCTGGGCACCACTGCTCTCACTGAATTTCAGTACACTGAGGAAATATTTTACTTAAAAGACTTTTAGAAAATAATTTTGGTGTTAATTGATTCTTAATTGTTATAGCATTTAATTATGCACTGTCTTAGCATACCCTCCCCCTGCCTTCAGTATTTTTTGTTTTATCACCATGTCCTGGCTGTTTCCAGAAAACAGTTTCCACAATAACAACACACAAAAATACCAGATGGTAGATGGGTTTTATGGGCTGCATGTATGTGTTTGTACTATGTTTGTACATAGCTATGTTTTCCAAATGCAAGTGAATGATGGAGGTCTTCCAGTAAGGTCTTAGGCACTCATTTTTGTCTGGCAAAGGACTTGATAGAAAAAGTGATAGATGATTTTATTTAGCCTTTGTGTTTCATGTCTGTAGCTGTGTTTTAACAAAACAAACAAGCAAAAAAAGGTAATTAAATGGTAATTTAACCAAAAAAATAGGTAGCAGTAATTAATAATAAAGTTATTTAGTCATTAAAAACTCTGTGATTCTTGTTCCAGCTTCCAAGTTTGAGGATTGATAATTTTTATGGTTTTATTTGTCTGCTGAATATTTTAGCTTTTTACTCCTTCCAATTATTTTATTGATTAAACGATTTATCTAAAAAACTATGTCAGTATGTTTGACAAGTTACTCAGGGTTTAAGGAAGAGTTTGGCAACAGTGTAACACAGTCATCATAGCTGGTTACTTCATTTTTTTGTGCAATTGTGCATACATCTGCATTAGAAGGGACACAGCCTAACTAATTGTTGTGCCATTAAAAGTAATCCTACTTATTTTAATTTTGAGCCTTGTATTTCTCTTTCACCGAGACAATTCAATTATTATAGATCAAAGCAGGAACTACTCTGTTTCAGAGCTAGACAAGAAAACCCAGATCGGTTGTCCAACCTGCTGCTGTGTGTTTGGCAGTAAATGTACGACAGGCAAGTCAAAAAGATGTAGAAGAAAGATATTAGATGGACTTCACATTTGCGTGTCTGCAGCAGTTCCTAGTAGTGTATCTGTGTGTTTTGTTTTGACAAGCACTGCATCTGCTTTTGTAATCCCTGGCTCAATTTAGAAAGAATGTTAGAGACCCGTCTGTTATTTCAGTCAGCCTTGGCATTATGAGAGTTTAGTGTCTTTTGGAAAATTGGTGTTGGTGATACTTCTCCTTAGCTTGTTTCACCACAATGTTAATATCAGGTTTGTCTCATAATGTTTTTCTCCATTTGTCTTATTATTATTTTTATTACATTTCAGTGAGCCAAACAAACATCGCGTATCACAGACACTGTGTCTAGATCTAGTTCTATAACATTAAAAATAGGCTAAACCTGTGTTTTAGAATTAAACAGCGTTGTTAGAAAATTTTGGCCTATAGTTATAGAATAAATACATACATTTCACATCTCTTTCATTCTTAACATCAAACTTGGTCTACTCTATAAAGTATATTCAGTTCTTTGCAGTACCAGAATGTGACACACAGTAAGACCATAAATCTATTAGTCAAATTAGTTGCCATCTGCATGACTTTGCATGGTTTTGTTTGTCGCCTTATGGTTAAATTTTTGCCTACAGATGGCCTAAGGTACACTGCTGGATGAAAGACTAGTATTGGCACGAGAAGACTAATGCTTTAAAAATTTACTTACAGCTGAATTTTCCTCTAACATTTCCCTCACATTTAAGGTGCTAAAAGTGAGAACGATTACACCAGGAGGCTACACCTCCTCCAACATATAACCCCCTCTATAGCACCTGTTTTATAAGCAACACATAGTACTATTCCTGTCTCCCTCCTTTCCTTTCTTTATCCAGTCTCCCTCTTTTCTAAAACTCTCAGCACCTGTGTTAGTGGAAGCATAGTATGCATACCAGACATACTTCAGGTCTCAATGGACCATATTCATCTATGGCTGTGTGTGTCTATGTCTGTGTTATACTTTTTTTTTTTTCTGTCGTACTGATATTTTGTTGCTTTCTTCATACATGTAGCTGTACTCATATTTTGTAACAAGTTTACACTTAGTCATATGGCAGATGCTTTTATCTATAGCGACTACAATGTGCAAAGGGAGGGTAAGCGTAAGGAGGTCTTGCCTAAGGAACTCTAGTGGAGTTAGGCCACAGCTGGGATTCGAGCCACATTCTCGTGCCTAATGAATAACTTTGTCTATTCAAATACCTCATGTGTTTGGCTTTTTCCTTTTTTTTTTTTTTTTTTTTCCCCACCCAGTCTAGGCTTTAGATGATGAGCGAAGTAGGGGTTTGGTTTTCTTCACACTCCTACTGTGGTGGGAATCTTGGAGTGTTTTTTTTCCGTGTGTGTGTGTCCACTTGTCTGTTTTGTGTGTTGTCTTTTGAAGCTGCCGTATTGCTCCCCCCTCCTCTCACACACTCAGACCTCTGCTGTCTGGCTCTGTGAAGCATCATAAATTACTGCCACAACACATGAAATGAGCAAGAAACAAGCCTCAAACTCTACATGTTACGATAGGAAATTGATTACCATGAATAAACTTGCAGATAACAGTGAATTCTCATATTTGGTTGCCGTGGGTTATTGGTTTTGAGAGGTAGTCTTACTCCAAAACATAGAGATGTTCACATGTTTTCAATTGGTAGGAGGAATTCTCCAACTGTCAGTTAAGATTTATGTGAATATATGTCTCTCCCCCTCCTTTTTCTCTTCGTTAGTATTTCATTCGGGCTTGAATGGAAGGAATAATAATTAAAAAAAAATGTTTTTCATTTTTCTTTCTTGCAGCGTTTGGTTACCACAGCAGATGACTTGTACCTAGAGGGCAGGACTTCAGGCGATGTCCCTATAGATGATGAAGATAACCAAGATGATGGCTCAGGCTCTGGATCTGGAGACTACAGTAAGGAGACCACTTTCTCACAACATGTGCAAGTTTAAATTGTCTAATATTTCTGAAACTTTCTGCTACTCTCTGGAACTTCATGATTCTCAGCTCTCTAAACCACCAGTCTCGCTTTTAAAGTCAAATTTCCTCACATACTGTTAAGTTTACTGAATCCATAGTGCCTTCTCATAATCACAAATCGCAGTTACACACGTCTGATAAATAAATGAGTAATACAAGTGCAGTTGACAAAAGTGCTTGGATATTCAAGCACAGAAGCACCCAAAGTGTGCCAGATGTTTGTCCTGAGGTGATGTGGAATTAGCCAGGTAAGATCTTTATTAGAAGGCAACAGATGTCAAATACCTTCCACCTGTATTATGCATGACTCACCTGTAAACTCACAGTGAATAATGTGTTGGAACATTTGATGAAATTGGGGCTAGTTAAATTCTGGTGACTTTGCGTTTCTATTGTATGTAAAAGGAACTGGTAATTTAACTTCCTCAGGTCACAATTTTCTGACATAGCTCTAAATAAAGATTCTCATACTACAGGTAGATGATTGAAGAAAAAAGCTTTTCCTCCTTAGTCAATGATAGTGCTAGGTTGTAAAGACAGTATTGAAGTATCTGAATTTCTGGTGATTGCTTCTTTTATCTCAGATTTCAGTGAAGAGGCACTCAGTAGGTTTCACAACGTCTCTAAGACCACATTATCCAAAGAAATGGTTCCAGTTCAACCACAGTCAACAGCACACTCTCCTCGCAACCAACCAACCACGGTGGGAGAGAGCCAGGACCAAACAACCACAGTGAAGACACCACCATACAAATCCCCTGACAGCAACAATAGAGAAATGGAGGTAGAATATGCATTTTCTTTTTAATAAGATCTTTATCCCAAAGGTAAACAATCTTCATGAACTGAACCTTTTTTTTTTATTATTATTTTATTTTATTTTTTGGATATTAGTGAATGTTAGGTTGTTAGGTTGACTTAAACCCCAAGCAAGTATACATGCACTATTTTAATTTTGAGATATTTCTTATTTCTGCAATGTGTAACACAAAATGTTATAAAAAAACAAACAAACATATATTTCCAACATCTACTTATAGTGTAAAGGGTGGTAGTAATAATGTATAAAATCACATGATTATTGTTTTCTTCAGCCATACTAATGCATGTCTTGTTCCAGGTGCCAGGTGATAGGTTCACAGAGACCACCAGCCCCAGTTTGACAAAAATGCCTTTCAGTGAAACTTCTGGAACTGCATTCGGTATGGACATTAGTGTAACCAAGGAGTCAGATGAGGCCAACAGTGTGGATAGGTGGGATGTCTTGATACCCAAAGACAGTGGAAATAAGGTTTTGAGCAAAGAGTTTGAAAATGAAATTCTGTCCGAAGATGGTCGAGGCAAGAGACTGTATGAGCTGGACTCTCCTGAAGAGGTCACGTCTGAGAACATGTGGGAGAGGACAGAGGTGCTGGCAGGTAAGGACAGTCCTTACAATGTAATTCCTAGAATATGAGGATTTGGATCAATTTACAATGAATTGGGGTATCCTAAATTTATCTTATTGCTAAATCTGTATGCTCAAATATACATTCTGAAGTTAATTATTTTTGACATTCAGTTTAATTTGAAGAGAGTGTGGATTTCTGTCAAAATATACAATGTTTTGATATATTATCATGTCCTCTCCAGCGGTGATAGCCTGTGGAGTGGTTGGATTCCTCTGTGCAGTTTTTCTCCTTGTCCTTCTCACCTACCGCATGAAGAAGAAGGATGAGGGTAGTTACGACCTGGGGGACACCAAACATTCCACAACAGCCTATCACAAAGCGCCATCCAAGGAGTTCTATGCCTGAACTAAACAAAAAGGATTTTAAATGGAATCTATCACCTGCTTTTCAGGGCTGAGAATGGATCTCTAAACAGCTTAAGATGATTCCTCCTGTTGAAGTTTAAAGTGAAGGACCTCTGCTGTTCTTCTGTGCTCCTTAGATATTTGTTTTTTTTTTTTGTTTTTGTTTTTGGTGATCTTACTTACATTCCTCCTCCTGCCATCCTTTTATCTTTTTTCCTGCATAATATTCATTTTGTGAAGAAGAGGTCATAAGTGAACAAAAAAGATTATTAAAAATAAATTCCTATGTTGACCATACTGGATAAGAAGATATTACATAGAAGTAAACGACTTAATTTCTTATCTAGTATTCAGCTTTAAAGTTCTGACAACACCGTGCCTTCAGACCCACATCACTTTTTTAAGCTGATCTATGTTGGGCTGGACTTGTTCTGCATTACACAAACATTGATTTAGCATTTAACAGAACTAAAGCTCAACTGTCAGCTCAAGGGAACAACATAAGGAAATAAACATAGGAATAGCTTTAACGCACTTTGAATGCTGTTAAATGACATTGTACTACGTGTAAGTATTACCAAGAAGCTTCAAATGTTGACATCCTTTTTTTTCTTTATTTTTGATGCCAGATTTGCTTGTCTATGGACATCTTGCATTGTGATATCTAATTTACTGTAAGCTTTCTTTGCTGAATTGATTTTTTTTTTTTATTGTTATGAGCAATTAATGTTTTTTCATATGCTGCATATGCTACCCAGTATTGGTATGAAAGATTGTTACGTTGCAGGTACATATTTGTGTTGATATGTGACACTTATAGAACTGACCAAATATAAATGTGCTTTATTTGTCTTTATTTTAGTAGCTTTTCCAGTGTGTTTTCATGTTTAGAGATTATATTTACATGAGCCATTGTTTTAAAGCAATAGCCTTATGTAGGTTAAGGTCCTTCAACATTGCATCTGTTCAACATAGTGGTAAAGTAAAATTTTGAGGACTATTTCATTTGGTGACAGAGTGCTCCAAGCATGTAGGACAGGATTGCTAAGGTACAGCCAAGGCTAATGACTATAATTCAGAAACTGTGGAAGTGACCAGTGTTGTCTGACGAACGCCAAAGCACATTCCTTGCTTACTGTCAACTGAATGCAGCTATAATGCTGGGTTTTGAAGTTAAAGGGACTTACACCATATAATGTTTCTTGCAGTTTGCAGTCAGGCCTTATTCATATACTGAGGTTTGTGAATTAAAATGCAGTTACTGATTTCTGTCTTCTTAACTGTTATAAGCAGTGTAACCTAGTGGAGTTTCAGATGGTTAATAGTTACAATGCTTTCCTGAGTAGAAACATGTCAGGTTTGAAGCACAGGATCCTAATTCTGAGTCTGTTCTTTAACCAGCTCAAACATGGGCTCTTTTAGAGACTTTTAGAACTTCAGGAAGTAAACGGCAGTCAGCCGCAGGCTGTTTTCCTTTTTATTAGCAAGTTGTTTCCCCTTGTGCATTGCCTATTAAAATAAAAGAAATAAAATATATGTATACACACACATATATATATATATATACATACACACACACACACACATACATACAACATAATTTACTTTACTGTAGAACTGTAACTGACTATTTGAATGCAAAAGCAAACTACCTATTTTCAATGACTGGAAGAAACAGTCTGATCACTAAGCACTCAAATCCTCAGTGCCTTGCAGTTCATTGTATGTTTATTTACAGTATTAGTGTTATTCGTTGACCTTTGTCTGGACCAGACTCCACTGTGTGAAGTCTTTGGAAAAACTCTGGTATTTCTTTCAGTACATAAATGACATAAACCGTGCCCATAGGGGCTTAAGACAATGGGTTAACATTAACAAGCAATCCAGCAGCTGATGACACACAATAACCTTTCTCCTCTAGGATCATTTTAGGTTTAAACAATATGTTGATGATACTATAAATTCAATGTATTAATTTATACTGGCTTAAAATATAGTTCAGGTTAATGTCAGTGATGAATTGAAATTGTACAGTATTTACTCATCAAAGCTTCTTTATGCCTACTGTTAGTTTTAATATTTATGTCAATGTATTTGACAAGTTTGGTTCAATTCATTTTCAATTTAATTAGTCGTTTTATAGCTTTTAATATATATATATTTTACATTAATAAGTTTAATAAATGATTAACATTGAATATTATGTCCTTTGTAAATATTTTACAGCTTTAATTTTTAACAAAATTGAATATGAATTGACAGAAACCTTAATTTGACACATAAAAGACCTACACAATGGTTTGGTTTAACCAAAAATCAACTTACCAACAAGATGTATGTGCATGAGCTGGCATACAGAAAACTCTGTTGCTGAATTGGTGTATCTTATGAATTTCACTACTGAATAAATGATGTGGCTTTAAAGCAATGTGGCAACTGGCTGTTTGTGTTTTCTGTTTTTTTTTGTTTTTTTTTAATTGGGCAGTTGGTCTGACTATAAGGGCACACACGGTACTGTACTTTCAACACACAGCACACAAATAATTCACTTCATCTCCTCGTAAATCTCACTTTCTGCTTTTTCTGCTGACTATTTTTTGCCATTTGTTCCTCTTTCTGATGTCTCTATCTCTCTGATATCCTCTATGTGCTTATTGGCTATTTAAGGAATAATTTTAAGTGTCTACACAGTAATTGGGAATCATTGCAATTGTCTGGGTTCTGCATTCACTGTGTGACAATGACAAAACCAATATTTTTCAAAGACTATATTAGAAGCTACACCTACTCTACAGAAATGGATAGAAGCTCTTGACTTGATCACTTTAAAATTAAAGTGATGAGCTTCTGGCAAAAATATGTTCGAAGGTCAACTACATGTAAATGAACTCAGCTGTAACTTCGGTTCCACTTTGTTTTTACAGTAGCACTGAAAAACATTTCCTACTGGCCTCAAGAAATATCCTTTTACAAATGTAGGTGCCAGAGAAAAAGGATTTCAAATCACTATGTATAACCAAGCCAACGGCATGTGAATGGTGCCAAATGGTCAGATGCTTTCCAAAACCAGATAATGCAGAGACGAAAAAAATCCAAATGTCAGAGGAAACAGTGGAAATAAGATGATGATAAAAGTCACAGGAAACACTGGATGTTTTATATAATCATGTAACGAAGCAATGGATGTAAGCAGGCTCCTGTTTGTAATATTATGTAAAACAAGTAATATATTAGTTGTAGCAGCAGTAGAGTGTAATAGAAATATAAGTAAACACAGTCTGACTGTTCAACAGGGTGTGTCAGTTATGCTGAATACCAATGACTGCAGAAGAACGCGGAGGATTAGTAGTATAGAGGGTTTGTGGGGATGAAGACCACAAACTGGGCTGTGGGCTGAGAGGTGCTGTGTTTCATACAGTGTGGACAGTACAGTCGCAGCTCTGGACAGCGTTTAGGCAACTACCACTGTTTATGTGTTTAGTGTAATGGAAACTGCAACACTGGAATTTCCCTTTGTGATTCATAAATCATTCTGCCTTAAACCCTAACCCTAGTTTGAGAGTCATTTAAAAACATCTTTGGACCTAATGTACTCATTTCTGTACTTGACTCTGTAAGGCAGTTGTTAACATACCAACATAGAAATAAAGCTTTTATTGTGAAAAAAAAAAACCCCACCGGAAGTTTACTTTCGTTAGCCACGCTACAATCACGAGCGCGGAAGTTGTGTTTATGTTCCGGTGTTTATGTGTGTTAGCTTGTCACAAGATTTATTCCTACAGCTTTTAAAGTCTTGTAACGTCAACGAAATCAGAGGCACTGGAGAATAGAAGGGTTTGTGTTATTTTATAGAGATCTGATCCTCACTGATATTCTAAAAATGTGTTCAACTGCCGTAGCATCAAGTTTCAATTACATTCTTCAGTTTGCGCTGTGTTTAAACCACATTTTACCTGTTTGACTAACAAAACATAAGACACCGGCCAAAAATCTTTGTTAATACCGCGATAAATGTGATGGTGTGAATTGATAACACAGACAGAAACAGATTGATTACATTAATGTGGTCAGATCCTGTAAAAGTGAAAGTAACTTCAAGCTAACGTTGCTTTTCTCCCAGTGTCACTTTACACATGATCATAACCAGTGTTATACAAAAGTAATAGTAGCACTTGCATATGTTGGAGCCATGTTTCTTATACAGTAATTCATTTGTGCCTCTGTAGGGTTTAGAATGAATTGTGTTCAAAGTTTAATTGAAAAGCCAACGCTGTAAAGAGGCTCGGATTACCATCAAAAGCCCTTCAGCCAGTGATACTGCACTCTCCAGTGTTTTCCATGTGAATTTGCAGCAATGTGGGATCAATTATCTGCAGGGAATTTCCCTGTTAGGGTTAATGTAGTGCATGCTTTTTGTTAATCATGATGATGTTTCTCTGTGTGCAGATGGCATGGGAAGGGACGCTGCCCTTCTTCCTCTCCTTCTTCATGTTTTTCTTCATGTTGTCATCTCCCTGTGACTGCCATCCTCACCGGACTCTGCCCATGGGCTCAGTAGCTGTGGCCAGAGCTGTATCAAATGATACTGCCAGGAAAGGTGTTAAATATTTCCTTTAATCTGAAATTTAAAGACCAATATAGGCTTGTGTATGGACATCAGGGTGAAGAGAAGTGTGTTTTTTCGTTTTCTTTAGATCATAAAAAGCGGTGCCACAGAAATCCAATCAATTACAGAAAATGTTCATGCTGCAAAAAAACTGGATCATTAATTCCTGCCTCTCGCACACACCTTCACTTGTGTCCTAGGTGCTACACTTGCATTTAGTCCCATTCCTGTCTTTTATCAGTGTATTATTTAGCATTTGAACTCACATCATGTCTATATTCCTTCCCTAATTTATTGATCTTAAGCATTTGACAGTTCTTTGGTTCTTTGCTTCAACCTTTGTATAAAACTTTAGCTGTCTCCTGATTTGGTCGATTACTTACTTCTATCTTCTTCTATATTTACTAAATTTCTTTATGACCAAAAAAAAACCAAACAAAAACATATCCACTTTTTTAACTTATCTACTAAAATGACAAAGAAAAAAGCTGAAAACGTATTAAACATAGTGGAAAGGTTCTATGATGGGAATAAAACCTGACCTTCTTTGCTGGCATGTTGTTTTCTTTCTGTATTTCTGTCTGAGTTTAGCTTCAGACATAGCTACGGAGATAGCAGACTATGCTGATGTGGCAAAACGGATCATTGACCTGGCTGTGTTTGGAGCTGCCCAGAACCGCTCTTACAGACGTCTGGCTGACTTCACGGACACCATAGGGAATCGTGTCAGTGGCTCAGAGAATCTGAACATGGCTATCAAATACATGTACAATGCTATGACACAGGACGGGCTGGATGTACATTTAGGTAAGTATGGTTGAGCCACCTCTCTGGATCCAGGATGTTAAAAGTGTGCAGTGAAGATAATTATCAGACATAACTTTCACAGGTTACAGGATGTACATGTACTTCAGCAGGGTTTGACTTTCCTTTTTTCTGTGCCCTTATATGGTTTTGTGTCCAGAACCAGTCAAAATCCCACACTGGGTCAGAGGGAAGGAGAGTGCAGTAATGATCGTGCCTAGGGTGAAAAATCTGGCTATACTCGGACTTGGTAGCAGTGTAGGGACACCACCTGAAGGTAAGGACCATGCTATATAATATCTATATGCCTGCCATCTGCCATCCACATCTCTTTTACTCCTCATTGTCTCACTCTTGTATCTCCAGGTATCGAGGCAGAGGTGTTAGTGGTTCAGTCTTTTGAGGAGCTCAAGCACAGAGCCAGCGAGGCCACAGGGAAGATTGTGGTCTTTAATCAGCCTTTTGTCAGCTATGGGGAGACGGTGGCTTATCGTGCATATGGAGCTTCTGAGGCAGCTAAAGTAGGAGCTGTGGCGACACTCATTCGATCTATCACTCCTTTTTCTATTAACAGGTATCCATAAGGGAAAAAAATGATGATCATGTTTGGGACCATCTCTCTTCACATAGTAAAGATATAGTCAGCAGAAATGTATGTGTCTGTTTGTAGTCCACACACAGGTTGGCAGGACTACCAGGACGGAGTGAAGCGAATCCCTACAGCCTGTATCACTGTGGAGGATGCTGAACTGATGTGGCGTTTGTCAAAGAGGGGGCAGAAGATCATGATCAGGGTCACAATGGCAGCCAAGACTTTTCCAGATGCTGACTCCTTCAACACGGTGGCTGAAATCAAAGGCTGGCAACACCCTGAGCAGGTAGCACCCATTCACTTGTACATAGAAAACAAATGTCATGTAATGTAATTAATTTAATTGGAAGAAAGACTCTCTGAATGGTCTTGTCTCTCTCTCAATTAATTTTAGATCTCTAGAAATTCCCTCAGTTATTAAGTCTGCATTTTTTTTGCTGATGTGTGTGATCTAATCACTAAAGCTTGACACTGCTGGAACTGCAGAGAAATGTCAGTCAATATAACATGGGTTTCTATGGAAACAAAACACTTCACAAACAAACTGTCTGTTGTTTATGTTTTGGAAAAAAAATTGTCTCTGCTTTGGCTTCCTATTTTCTTAAATATGGCCATATCAAAAACGGACCTCAAAACAACTAAATTGTTTGCATATGTAATTTCCAGCAAAGATGAATTGCATGGACAGGTTTATAAAATAATCTACAAACACCACTAGTTTCTTAAGGTTTTGTTTAATGGCAACATGACGGATGATGTTAAAGGTGAACACGTGTAGAAAGACAACTATTTGCAAATGTAGATACCTTTTTCACTTTCATTGTGCGCTGCATTAGGTCAGAAACGATACTATACAGTGCAGTGTCACACAGTGTGTCACACATAAGTTCTTTCTACGGTTACCCAGACATGTCTAACTGGTAGAACCTGCTTAATGGATAAAATGCTGCTCTGCTGAAGCAGCAGCTTCTAGAATCTAGACACCTCAGGTGGCATACTCAGCATTGTGCCACAGGTTGCCAAATGGGGGCACACAGATGTGGGTACACCGGCACGACAAGTGGAGCAGGTTTCTGAAGCTGCCCAGAGCTCTCGCCTTATCTGCTGTAGCACAGCAGGAAACGTGAGGAGAGACTCCTATTTAGGAATTTCTCATTTCTCATGTCTCACATGGAACCTGTGTGAAACTTCCACAGCGTCATCTGTGAATCATAGTCTGTGGTATGTAGGTGGAGGAAGCCTGAAGCTAGGGTGTTTTTATTGTTGTTAAGAGAGGGAGCATATTGCATTCGGGCCAGAAATTGCTGTAAACATCATGCATACCTGATAAGATACATGTTGTTGGCAGATGAAGGTAGATGATGTTTTGTGATGGGAATTTGAACTGTGTGTGCTAGAGCTTTTACTCCCCTACAGTCTGTTGAGCCTGCAAATACAAGTCCTGCTGATTCAACAATTGCAAAACATCACATCATAAGAGCTTAGTGCAAGATGACCAAACACTAGATTCCTCTCTTTTGCTTTCAGACTGCTCAAACCTGCTCTGTTTGGTATTTTAGCAACGTCGCCATATCGACTTTGTTTTAGCAGTTCATCCGAACTTCTTGACAAGCCTTTCTGTTTGAGGAAAAAGTGTAGGGAACTAAAATTCAGTCACTCGACTTGAGGAACACAGTTGATGTAAGCTGTTACTATTCTAATCTGGGAACTGATGCTGACCCCTCTTTATAGAAAAAGGAAATGAAACACATGGTGTGGCTGACATCATTTCAGACTTTCTGACTGCTCTCTGGCAGTAGTAGCCATTGTGTGTTCTTGTACATCAATAAAATCTACATTTGACATTTTAGTGAATAATTTAGCCTTTCAGGACAACTCAGAGTCATCATGTTGGGACTTTTTCTGCCCACTCAACCTCTATAATTCCAGTCTTGGGAAATTGTAACTTTTCGATTCCTGAACCATCTGCTGTGGACGCCTTCTGCTTATGAAAATCCCTAAAACGCAAACCATTCTGCAGACAGTGTTTGTGATGAGCACTACTCTGTTTTTGTTGAAGTGGTTTTGTTTTATCACAACTACATGTCACTGAACCACATTGGAACTCTTGTATACTTTATTGGTCTCTCATGATATAAAATGTGCTAACTGCATGTGTGTGGTATATCCTAATGTTCCCAGATGATGATGATGTGTTCCTAAATCCTAAAATCATCTGAGTGCGTAGAATGCACTTGTATGTTCACACTTATAATATTAAATTGATTTCAAGTAAACTGATGGGACTTTTAGCTACAAACAGAAAATAATAATTATGAACAACATGATTGTATAAATGATGGGCCTGTCTGTTTGTTGCTGCTGTTCTGGGTCATTGTCCTGACAAGGCCAGACCAGCTTGGAAAATGTTTTGTAACCTGGAACATCAGGTCAGGAGCATCTCACTGACAGGAATTCCATCTCGATAAAATTCCTGGAAATTGGATTTGTCTTTGTTTTCCTGTTTTTTATGCCAGTTTGTCTGAACTTGCTGATAAAAAAGCAATTTTAAAATTATATATTCAAAGTCAAACTTGAGGCATATCCTGTTTGTGTGTGTTTTATAATAAAATGTAGATCTGAAGTTATGGATCAGATAGAGTTCTCTCGTATTTGTCTGATCTGACTCAGATTAGACAAATACTTGTATCTTTCAGTCTCTCTTTTGTGTGTTTATATATCTTTTATCTGTCCAATCTGCAAGGTTGTCTTGCTGAGTGGTCATTTGGACAGTTGGGATGTGGGCCAGGGTGCCATGGATGACGGAGGTGGAGCCATGATTTCCTGGGAAGTCCTGTCACTCATAAAGGACTTAGGTAATAGAAGGACCAACATACCAGATAGACAAACATAAACAGGACATGAAAACATACATAGGAACTTCCACAGTAAGAAAAGGTGTACTGTACATGATGTGTACACAGAGAGCAGCGCACTTACACAAGAATATAAACAAGTCAAGTAAATGATTTACTTTATTATTTAGCTTTATGTAAGCAGTTAGTATCACTGGGCTCACCAGTATGCTTTAAGTGCTACAAGTGACCAGGCCAATGTTATACCAATTATACCAATGTAAACCAATGGAGAATTATTTCTATTAATATATATTCATATATATATATATATATATATATATATATATATATATATATATATATATATATATATTTAAGTAACCTTCTTGACAACTTAGAGGGTTCAGAATATCCAGTTCCACAGAAATCACATAACAGTTCCTCAGTCTGCACACAGTAAGTTCCCCCCTTAACTATTTGTTGAGAAAGAAGAACAAACATTAGCAGGAAACTCGTTTACGGTAAACGTGCATTACAATATTCATATTGAAGAAAGAACAGGGTCTAGCTCTCCCAACTAAGAGTTCAAGGTCCAGTGATGAAAATGTAAATAGTAAACCTGGAATAACATGGAATACAGGTTAGCGTGTGTTTCAAGCTCTAAAGAAAATGTAATAATAGGAAAGAACATTATTTTCTCTTGCTGTGTATCTACACAGTACTGTGCAAATGGCTTAGGCCACCATTAGGTTATTAAGTTATTATATTCATATATTTAAAACAAAAATATTATTTTGGCTAAAGACAAATATTGAGTATGACCTCTGTAAAGGAGAATGGTGAGGTCAGGAAGGGATCTTATATATATATATATATATATATATATATATGATCATCATAGTGTTGCTAAAAACAAATCTAATAGTGACGGAAGACTTTTACACAGTACTGCGTTTAATTTGCATTGCTGTGTGTTTATTTGACTCTTTATCTGTGTCTAGGTTTGCGTCCAAGGAGAACTCTTCGAACAGTGCTGTGGACAGCTGAAGAGCAGGGAGGTGTCGGAGCACAGCAATACTATAATCTACACAAGGTACTGTCCACTGTCACTGCAGTATTTGCAGAAACCCAGTGTATCAGCAGTAAAGCTAAAGTATTTCTTTCTGCAGAAGCAGGAAAGGTTAAATCACACAGTGAAAGCATGAAGTGTAGGAGTGTCGAAATATGCTTTGAGTGAACTGGAGAGGCCTTGGCTAGCTCCCAGACTTTTCTCTGTGCTGAGGATCTTTGCTACACAGGTTTTAAATGTTTAGCTGCATACCAGGCCTTGACTTCTTTTTCCTATCCAGGTGAACATTTCCAACTTTGACCTGGTCATGGAGTCCGATCTGGGGACATTCAGACCGGAGGCTCTGCAGTTTACTGGCAGTGATGCAGCACGTAAGGTGGGAATGAAAAGAAAATGTTGTTGCGCAGTTAGTTTTTAGTAGTTATGAAGGCTTACATGTCCGAATTTAGCAAAACACAGATTGTGCAAGGTGCAGTGTATTAGCATCCAGCACATTGAATGTACTCTACTTCACATTCACGCCTCAACTTCAGACCTCTGATTCCTAGACTGGACACAAACTTCTTTATTGTGTTAATGCATTAGAATTGATAAGATAATAAGCACTTTGCCGTGTTTCAATCAACAGGTGATGGAAGAAGTGGTCAAACTGTTGGCTCCCATTAATATGACTAAACTGGAGACACATGGAGAAGGGACAGATATCTCACCATGGATGCAGGCAGGAGTACCAGGTCAGTTTAATCCCTCATGTCTGTCTGCACCTAGCAACAAATGTTCACAAGAAGATAATAGAGCACAGTGAAAATTATAGAATAGAAATACTGAACCTGTGCTAGACACAAAGAAATCTAATAAAAGTTTTGAGTCATGAAAGAGTTTCATTTCTCATGAAAGTACCACACTCATCACATCATCATTAACTATGAACATAGCATATGCTTCAAAGTATTTCAAGTGCGATACAGAGAAGTCGCATATTGAAACTTAACTATGTTTAAAGTAGGATGGGACGATGTCCTTCCTCTTCCTGTTCTTCTTTTTATTATTATTAACAACACAGAATACTGCAACCCATAACTTATTTACAAAGGCAATTTATTCTGACAGTTTTCGTTCGGTCCTGTTGAATTTGCTTTTCTGTTAAATATCATATAAAAAACCCCCAGTAACATGGTGACATTCGAGTATCACCCTCTGGATTGCTCACAGTCTACTGTGCATATACTTCATATCTCAGAGTTTGTTTTCGACATTTGTGGCTTTGGTAGAGATTAGAGGTTCATATGTCGTCTCTGTCTAGGTTTTATAGAAGTGAAATAGCATCGGTTGTTGTTTAACCTTTAAGAGAGGAACTGAAAAACATTGTAGCACATAATCAGGCACAACATTCATACTTTAAAGGAAAACAAATACTATTAGTCGGGGAAACTGCCATGTGAATACAGTGGCAGTCCTTCAGTCTGGAGGACCAGGTGAGTGTTGGACTTGTTGTTGTTCAGTATTGATATTGAGGAAATGTTTTCAAGTCCCTGCTTCCTTGACTTTGAGTTTTTTTTTTACTGTGGATGTTTACCTAAGAACACCTGAACAGTATGATGAGCTTCCTGAAAAGAAAGAAACATTGTTTTACTTGTCAAAGCAGTACGATGTACCTTTGAGTCATGTTAAGTCCTTTGGTTCATAAGCCATGCTGCATTCTGAAGGGCCGAGGCATCTTTGGCTGGTCTAGCACCAACCTGTTACCCCTGCCTACTCCCAAGCCTTGTGAACATCGCTGGCTGATTCTGTGTCAACTAAAAATAATCTTGGTGGGTTGGGTACATCACTTGGGAAAGATTACCAGTCCTCAGAGTCATGTTGAATTCTCTGGGTTTTGAAGCACCATAGATGAACTTTGGATGGTTTTGGGTAGTCTTTTGTCTCACTATTGTTGGTTGTAGGGACACTATGGGACTGTTTAAGGATAAGGTGAGGATGCAAACACCACAGTTCTTCCTGGGCACTTTTGCCTGAGTAGCTTTAATGCACAGACAAAGGAATTAGTACTGTAGTGCTGTCATTGGATGAAAGAGTACACTTACTATAAAGTCCATTCCATATGACTTGATGATGTGTAGAAATACAAACCTCTACTTCGGAAGGGTTTGTGCAAAGTTTTGGTGATAGTTGTGTGCTGACTGATCTTTTCTAGGGTGGGGGGGGGGGCAGTCTGGGGGGGGCCACATGCCTTACAGCATGAAAACTGCCACCATCACCATGGCCACAGGACACAGACATAGATTTTATGCATCCAGCTTCACAAATATATTTTAGAACAACAAACAGAGGAAAAAAAACATGCAAAGTCCTGAAACCGACTTTGAACAGAACCTTGTTTTAGTGTCTTTTAGTAATTTTAACATTATAGACACAGTCCCATGTGGAATGGTGCCAACAGTTGAAACATTGCCATAAGGCTGTTCCTGTTATGAAAACCTGTTTTAACTAATGTCTTAGTTGGGAGAATAACAGAAACACGTTTCCTTCCTAACAAAACACAGACGGGTGCAAAGTTCAGTGCCTCTTTCATTTTCTGCGGGAATACGAGAGGATCGTTTTTCAAGGCACTGTGGGTTTGAACATATTCTGCTTAATTCTGGGTTCATATTTCATCCTGGGGCTCCATCGATGCAAGATTATATGACTTCTAAGTTTTAAAAGTGCAGATGGGTGTTTTAAAGCCTTTCCAACTTTCCGCTTCCTGCACCGGTGCATCAGCAGCAGGTTCAGAAACCAGTTGTTCGTGAAGTGTCGCAAACAGATAAAAACACTGCTCGAAGTGTGGTTCTGGCCTGCAAAAACAAACTTTACCCATTGTTAGTTAGTCAAAAACACGTGAATCGGAGCCGAAAAGGATCAAACCAGATGCACAGATGAAGGTTCTGTTTAGATGTGAGGACATGAAATAGCTGGAATTAGTATTATTATTATCTTTGCTCATTATTATTATTTTTTCGCCGTTTCTTCAGTCGTTAACTCAACACTTTGTCGTAGAAATGTAATTCAGCTTTCTAAACGTGTCTATAGCTTTTCAACTTTTTGTTTTGTTCAACTTTTTTAGTTTTTAGTTTTCTTTTTGAAAAGCCATCTATGAGAGTCATTGTTTAATTTCCTATCAACTCCAATTCCTCTTTTCCTCAGCTTCCTGCATCGTCATACTTTGTGGTAGAAGAGTCCAGACAACTTTTTCCCTTTAAGTCAATTTCTTTGTATCTTTTTATACTTGTTGAGTTTTGGTTAGTTTTTTTTTTTTTGCTCCATTTTCAACTTCTCCATTTGTTTGAATGATGGGATGAAGGGGAATTGAACTCTCACTGTGAGGGCTCCCCTTCAAATCTGATCACCTTTTTTTGCTTCTTTCTTCTCCTCTTCGGTCAACTTTCATCTTTCATAAACAAAATATATGTCAAAATGGGGTGCTCCTAGTCGTGGAAATTTTTAGTATGACAAATAGTTGTTGCGTAGGCAAAGGATTTGTCCCATTTACCTTTAATGAGGTGTGTCTGTCTCTCTCCTGATTCGTTATATTTGTCCCCCTATATTTGTAGATTTCAGGACTCGTTTTACCTTATTTGCACCTTTTTTTCTCTTTCTGCCATATATTTTTGGACTCACCTCTGTTTTCTGCCTCTCTCAGGTGCCAGCCTTTATGTGGCGGACAGTCGATACTTTTGGTTCCATCATAGTGAAGGTGACACCATGAGTGTTCAGGACCCTCAAGACATGAACCTTTGCTCGGCACTGTGGGCTGTAGTTTCTTTTGTTGTGGCAGACCTGCAAGACATGCTGCCCAGGTAGCAAGTGGGATGCTGTGCTTAGAAGATAGATGACCACTGCAAACTCTTGGTTGATTCCAAGGCACATGGTTAAATCCAATTTTAACATTTAAGATTGAATATAGGTTATTTTTTTTTATATTAGTTTCTGTTTACTAATTAAATGTGAATTAACCTTGGATCAAAAGGTGAATTGTAAAATGGGACAAATATATGTGTATTTATTAAGTACTCAGATTATATCACTGTTGTAAATAAACAATGGATCAAAATCACAGAACAAGCATACTTTACAACTAAATTAATATATATACACAACTAATGTCTGTCAATAAAGCATAGTTATAGCAATCATCAGTCCAGTGAGACTAAAACTTTAGAATAAGAGGAAATGACATTTCTTTTAGAAAGCTGATTATATATTGATAATTTACCATTTGAGGCAAGATATTAGCATATTTTCTAATATAAGTGCATATAAGATATATACTTTTACAGGTAAACAAAAGCTGATAGTGGTGGTTAACCAGTGATGTGACCAAATGTGTTGATAAGAGTTCTCTTCTTTCTATCTATCTTCTAACTATCAAACTGACATTTAAAATCTGGATTTTTATGTTCCACTTTATTTTCACTTTTGTACAGTGCTGTGTAACAAGCTTCTGTAGCCTCTGTAGAATCATTGCAGTGTTGTGACATCAATAAAGTATGATCATTATTGTTGTATATTATTGTTCCCATCTGCTTTTATGCTATAAAGCGTTGCTGATCATGTAGTTTCTCTTACAGAAGAAAGAGGAAGATGAGGTATCACGGTTGTTTCCACAAAAACGAAGAAAAGGGCAATTGAGAAGCAATAAGTGCTGTGATGGGTGAAGAGATTATCAGAGTGCAAAAAGCAGAGAGATGATACATTGGAGGAGAGGAAGTAAAAAGAATTCATCATTTTGTGGGCGCCATGAAGACTAACACAGCAGATAAAAGACACACACACAGCTGGGGTCTCTTTACCCCATGAACTGATAAAGTCAGCACTCCCATCAGGTGATGTCAGTGTTAGTCAGCCAACCAGTGCAGATAAAGTCATTTAGGAAACACAGACACATGCATATGTGTAGTTTTGTGTCTGTGTTGTAACAAAGCTGTGTATCTTAGCTAATGTCTGGTGGACGCTTCTTCATGTGGCAGTAGGACTGATTCACATACTGTTAGGAAAGAAAGACAGGCTGTGGATGTTTAACACGAACTGAGTCAGGCACATTACTGCTGATGTGAGCCATAGACAACCACATTAACATTGACATCAGACAAACTTTCACAGGCACGACTGCTTTAAATGAATTTAAATTCTATTAAAATGAGCCAATGCAGATTCTATGTTACCTTCTCTGTGAGATTTCAGAAGCAACAAAATGTGCGAATTGAACCCCTACAGCAGCTGTTACGGTGATCTCCCCTCTACTATGTAGAGATTTAAAATATTGTGCAATGAAGTGTTGTGTAAAATAGATTATGAACTTTTAAAATGTCAGTTGTATTTTCAGTTCAGTTTTCTATGACATTGGGATCCCGTCTGCAGAAACCTGATGTTTTTAAGTAACTAGAGGACATTAAGCAAATCAAAATGAAGTCATTCGTGTGATTCTGTGAATTACTTTTTCTCTGCATTTTAAATCATTTGAATGCTGTGCACAAGGTCAAATGGAGCAATTCATTTGGACGTCGGCACTGTGTTATCATTGTGGGGCTTGTGTGTGTGCCACCACCTTGTGGACTCTCTCCAGTGTAGCACCCTCCTGTCATTTCTAGTTCAATTTTCCAGCTCGAGGTGAAAAAAAGAGGTAAAACTGAAAGCCACCTATGTGATGTCTGGACTGAGATTCTGCACTGACACACACGTATGTCATGATATTTTGAAAAATTTAATACCAATATGTAGCATTTTTACAGATAAAAACAAATAATGCAAATCAGGTTTGGTTTTAATGACAAAATACTTCTATCTTTATCACATTAAACCTAGAAGCTTGAATGATAAATGACTGGCAGAACATTTAGAAGGTAACTGCATAACAAATATCAAGAGATATGACAAGTGCAAATGCTTGGGTAGAAACATAACCATATACATTCTGTATATATATATTAATAGTGAATCTGTTCATGTAGCAACAGGCCTTCTGGAGTTGAAAACCTTGATCCCGTTTTGCATTGAAGATCGAGCGTATTTGGTCAGGAGGGCTCCAGTGGTCTGTTTCTCTCCACACAAGTCTCTGGATGATGAGAAGAGGAAGAAACATTACAAATACTGATTAGCTAAAGAAATCACATGTGCAATGTCAACCGGACACATTTGTTTACCTTTATTTAACATAAAGGTAAAAGTAATTGACGTTGCTATTTCTCTTGCTTTTATCAAAGGTTACGATAATCTCCTAAAAGAATGACACCAACTGTATGTATGGCGTGATGTCCTCTTCTGTCCATTTCTCTCGGAGTGTGAAGAGATGGTTGAATCGCTCCAGCGTGTCCTCTGGGAGGTCTTCCACCCGCAGCAAGCAGATGGTCTCTGGACGCGAGGCGCGGTCCACCAGGGCGACGCTCTGGAAGAATCAGAGTTTGGTCAGTGCAGGGATTATTTTCTCAAAAGGACCTCAGGAGTAGTGAACAGAGAGAAACAGCAACTGCCCCACTGTGGTACTAGAAATATTATTCAAGGCAGGTTTTAGACATCTGCACTAACTGATCATCGTTCTCTGTGAATGTAGTATGTATAATAGATATAATCTCACCTTTAGCTGGTCCAGTCTTGTGCCCATGCCCTCTGGCACGCTCTGCTGCCAGACCTCCTGAAACTCCCTCAGGTTGAACTTGATGGCATTCTGCAGGAGCATTAGTGCCATGCCCTGACAGACTTTATCCTCATCTAGTGCATAAAACACTTTCCCTGCATGGAGAAAGGATACAGAAATGTTTGTAGACAATTTAAACTGTGTAAATCCAGCTTGCAGAAGATTTTACTAGTTCACTAGTTAAATCTCAGGATCTTCATAGGTTGTTTTTTCTTTACCATTTTCAGTAAAACGTTTCCCGTAGCTGTTCAAGCAGTGCTCAATCATTTCTCTGTAAGGAAGGGACACTGATTATAGATATGTAGTCTTCCTGTTATAGATCTCTACGGGTGAGCTTGAGGATGACAGTGGTTAACTCACTTGGGTTCCAGTGGAGATAACTCTTCCAGACAAGTTTCAAGTGGTACTTTACTGAAACACCATGACTCAGAATCCACCAGCTGAGTCACATGACCAAGCAGCTTCATCTCATAGTCAAAGTCCAGGATACGCCAGTAGCCTGAAAGAAAGGTATGTACACCAAACATTGGTTAGATTTATTTAGCGGAAAAGCAACTTCTGCTAGTAATAGTTAATTGTCCACTGGTTTTAAAAAAGCATCTCACAGGCACTGCAAAAAAACTTGATTTTGATTTTCTTATTTAAAGTGTGACATCTTTAAAAAAACATATAATTAAATTAGTATTATTTTTAAATCTCAGTTTACCATCTATCTGACAGGCGTGGATGGTTTCTAGGTGCTCCGTTATCTCCTCTTCACTGGCCTGAATCCTCTCCAGCAGATCTTGCATTGTGTACTGCCAACAAATGTAGAGGAAAACCACTTACTACCATCTACTGTTCAAGGTTTATACCTATATATATCTATATTTCTATACTCTTGTTACCCTGTTCTGTGTGTTCTCCTCCTGCCCTCTTAAGGTGGGTCCCTCATATGGATTTTCCATTAAAAGCTTTTTTAGTTTCTTTAATTTAGGACGCTGCTTCCTCAGTTCCCAGTAGCTGTTGCAGAATCCCCAAATCTACAACAGAAGTAGGATATCTTTAGTGTATAAGGTTCTGGTAGCTTTGTGTGTATCCTTGTCAGACCTGTTTCCGTACCTGAGTGTGCATCACATGACAGCTTTCCTGGCTGTTTGTCAGCTGCTCTGGTGTTCTGCATCCTGGCACAAACAGCAGCAGGTTTGAGGTGTCAGCTATTTTGAGGTCGTAGGTTTTGTCACCGCTACAGAGCACGGCACGCTCATCCTTATCCCCTCGAATCACCAGACTGGAAATCAGGAGAAAATGATAAATGTTAGTGATCCTTTACTATTTACATGTGTCTAGATCCATGCTGATGGCGCATCTTACCCCACTACACCACAGTTTTCACCTTATCAACTTGATTTATCATTTGTGTCCACTAAGACCGTGGTTTTCGTATTATGTGCAACATTAGAGTAATGCAACTGTGTTTGTGCTTTATCATTTTAAATTTGAAGTAGCTTTAAACGTTTCCTTATTGTCATTGGGCTATACTATATTTCACCACATTAAAAATACCTCTTTACCTTTGGCCAGATTCTATATGTTTGCACAGTGTGTCGTCCAGCTCCATCAGGCAGTAGTCTGCAGACGACACATTTTCCCCAAAGGACAGACAGTGGATTGTTTTCTGCAGATCCTCTTCTTTCAGTTTGGCGATCTCCAGAGTGGCCTGCACCTCCTCTAAGGTTCTCATTTTGGATCGGACGATTGGTAATATTTTGAAGACTAAATCCTTTTTGACAGGTGAAACAAGCCGTAACGAACTGACTTTTTAAATCTAATATATAAAATCAAATCAAAACTATTGTGACTTTGTCGTCGACTGTCAAATTTCCCCGCTCTCTTTCTGTCTGGGAAGGAAGTGTCGAGCGAAGTTGTGGTGCAACATCAAAACAGGACCGGAGAGAAAATATTGTTGTACTTAAGTAAAAGTACTTAAGTAGTTAAAAGCTAAAATAATAATTATCAAGCGAGGTTTGTCGTTGAGGTGTACTAACAATTAAAAGAGAGTAGTTACTGAATGATGGTACATGTAGCTACATGAGCAAAACATAGGAAAAGTTGTACCAAGGAACGTCAAATCCTCACATTTCGTTTCAACCGAGTAAACTTAAGAGACGGACGTCACTCACGTTGAGGGTCAAATGTTTTGAGGATGTGTTAGTAGCGTTATCGAAATGTCAAATTTTACGAGATCTGCCCAGGTAATTATATATTGTATTATCTTACTTCATATGCTGATTGTTATGTGTTTATTATAACGCTCTGGTATCGTCTGCCACAAATACACTGTTTGCTAGTGTTGCTAACGAGCTAGCCGTGGTGTGTGCGACATGGATGTCATTGTAGCTATTAACTAGCAAACAAGCGGACTGCAGCCGAATATGTAAATACATTGGAAATAAAGTATATATTTATTTAATGTAATATCTCTGTGTTTAGAATAGGTAGTTTCAAACACCTTGTTTAATGCTACCAGTCTCTCCACACCAGATATTTAGAGAAGGTGTTACTGATGACATTAGCTCAGTTGTTAAAAGTGTAGCAGTAATGCACGTACTGTGGCAAAATGTCTTCCGTGAAAGGTCTCTGTGTTTGTCGCACCATTTGATTTATGTTAAGATCATGCTATTCAGTTTATTGAGCCATTTTCTCTCCCACCCCTCTTTCAGCAATGGGCAACCTTCGCTCGCTCCTGGTTCCTAATCGATGCCAGGTTGCAGCCTCCTGGAAAGATCGCGTCCATGTGTTCTGTTCGATTACAAGGGAAACACAAACCTATCTACCATGCACTGAGTAAGTAGTGAACTAAATATTGAGTAGACACCCACTCATATATACCATAATTTTATTTTAATATCAGAAGGGTATTTATTTATGAGCCATCACTCCAGTAGTTCAGAGTTGTCGTAGCATGCAGCAGTCACATGATGGCAGTACAGGTTAACTTTACAAATGCCTTCACATCCCTTTGCTTTTTACACACTTTTTTTCGTGTTGTCGACTTCTTGTTAAATGGATTAAAGTGCTATTTTGCAAGTTAATTTACACTCACTTACACTGCACTTACCACACTTCTTAATTATGTCTAATCAGTGCAATTTTGCTCGGGGCTCTTATCAAAGCCAGCAGGATGCAGTACCACAGTGTAATGTTTGAACACTTTTACGGATGGGAGATTTTATTTTAAGAAAATTGCATTAACATTTCTAAACATGTCATTATGGCAGATTAAGTTAAGATTGAAAAACGCAAGTTCTGTCTTTTTAAAACTATTTAAATATGTAACATCCATATAGTGAAGACATCTAAGTACTTTATGAAGCATCTGTGTTTGTTTTTAAGCATATGTGTTTATTGGTCTGTCACCAGCAACATTCTTGTTTACCAGAGTATTGCAATTGTTTTTGTATAACTAACAGTAAACTAGTTGTGTCTTCCTAACTGAGAAGCACATCTTTATTTTCATATTTTTTTGAAAATGGAAAAGAAAACAGCCAGGTCTCTTTTCATTTCAGGTGACTGTGGTGATCATGTAGTAGTAATAAACACCAAACACATAGCTTTCTCTGGAAACAAATGGGAGCAGAAAGTGTATTCATCGCACACTGGGTAAGTGCATACTGACAGTTTTTATTTTGTTCATCACACAACAAAAAACATTTATTGAAGAAAAACAGTTGTCAGTATAAAACAAGGTGTTTGTTTTTTTTAGTTTGAGTGTGGTTTTGATGTTGCATTTTACATACACGTGGGGCTTAAATATGAGTTTCCTGGTTATAGTATGTCTTTAATGATGACAAGTTGCTATGGGAATAATAATCTATAGCTAGAATCATAGCTTAATTGAATTGAATCCTGGATTTAATAACTAGAGTTTAGTGTATTGATCTAGTGACTCAATTTGTAAATTAAAGTTTTTTTTATTTTTTTTTTTATTGTATGTTTGTTTTTTAACATAACTATATGGTATTATAACTGGTCTCTGGGATCTTAATGCTCTTTGGTTTCATATCATCTAGCACTTGGTTGAAGGTTAAAGTACTGTTTAGTCAGCACTTCAAGGACTGACTCGTCCTTTTTTCCCCCAAAGGTATCCAGGTGGATTCAAACAAGTCACAGCCACTCAACTTCATCACAAAGACCCAAAAGCTGTAAGTGTTGCCATTCATTGCTTTTTCTTGCTTTTCAGCTAAAATGTCAGTAATGCCACTGCTATCACCTCACACCACGAGTTTATGTTACACCGCATGTTTGAATTTTTAACCAATATGCTTTTTTAACTTATTTATTTTTGGCATTTTGACTTTATTACATAGTGTAGTAAGAAAGTAGACAGGAAACGTGGGCGAAGAGAGGGCAGTGTGACAGAAAGGTACCCAGCTTGACTCAAACCGGGGACGCTGCGGTTCTATGCCATGTGGTGTAACCATTTGGCTACCAAGGCCTTTAACAACTCATAATTTCTATGTCTGCCACATACTGTGCACGGTGATTGTTACGTGGTTTGATATTTATCCCTTCCCTTATTTGTGCTGCTTGTGCAGAAAACTGATTAGACCACAGCGGATTTTCACTGGTGATGGTGGTGTTTGGTGAAATTCAGTACAAGAATGTCAGCTCAGGGATAATTCCCGGAGTTTTGGTTGTGATGCATATTTATGGTTTCAGTGTTATTTCACGTTGTTACAAGAAGAGCCTGGCTTTTCAAATACGCACAGACAATTGCATTCAGAACCTTATGTAGTCTACAAGCTCTACTTGAGAAACCCCTGGCACCTGGCCCCCATGTTAGAAAACATCAAAGATTTGGCAAAAGCGAGATAAACAATATCTCATGAGCTAAAATGTGTGGTTCTGGTTAGTAAATCAGTTTTATGAACGTACAGATGTTTTTTTTAGAATAAATATATTATTACTATGCTATTGCCCATGCTATTCAGTTTATATCATGTGAACAGATTACAAATATATATATATTTGTAATCTGTTCACATGATATTTATTATAGAAATTAGATTAGCTTCAGGTTGAATGCCACAGACAGAATGGGGAAGTGTCAAATAAGGACAAAAACGTTTGGTGTTTTCATGAGATTCCTTGATTAAAAAAAAAAAAACAAACATATAAAAAGGCACCAGCCTTTAACCATTCTTGCCTGCGCCTTCATTTTATCATTTGACTGACCTTTTACCCAGCTCGGTCCACAGTGTACAACATGTGTAAATCCTGTTTGTATCTAATCAGTGGACCTCAATACTGAGCCTTAAGGTCAGAAGTGACTTGATGTTGCACAATAGCAGCAGAGCTATTGTGTAACAGCATTTAACATGTCAACTGCAGCAGCAAATTATGGGGTTTTGTGGACTTTTTCCACATGTGGCTAGTGTAGGCTAATAGAAATACAGTAAAATGGCTCGTGTCATGTGGGAGTAGGTGAATGACCTGCACTGGTTCCCACTCTGTAGCTCACAAAACGATGAGAGACTCTGCTGCTCTGCTGTTGGCTCTTTGCTGATGCAGGTTTTTGTCCAGTTGGGGACCACAGATGTGTATCCTGATGGTAGTTTAGTTGAAGTGAGGTCTGGAGAGATGGAGAGAGAGGAGGGAGGAATAGAATTGGGAAGACAGATGATTTGTCATTGCTGCTTCTCTCCAGCTTCCAACATCTCTGTCCAGTTACTGTGTCCCAGTTGAATGAGTATGTCCAGCATCACATTGATAAACAATCCGTTTTTGGATGCAGATGTAAGGTTGCTATAGATACAGATTTATTTTATTTTATTGTATTTTTCTTTTTTTTTTACAAGAAGTAGAAAGTGATCCATTTGCATGTGAACATTTTCGATCTGCTTCTTCTCACCAGATTGTGAAGTTAGCTGTATATGGCATGCTGCCTAAGAATCTGCACCGACGCACCATGATGCAGCGATTACACATCTTTCCTGATGATGTAAGTTCTGTTTTCCCCCCATATCTGTTCGAGCTGACTTCTGCACATACATCTCTACAACTTAATCATCTAGACCCATAAAGGACAATAAATAAGAGGGCATATGAATAAAGGTGATATTTGATATTTGATATTTATGCAGATACAGGCACAAACAATTGCCACTTCTTCATTCTAGATCAAGGTTTTCTTGCCTTTTGCTGTTAATGTCAGTCAAATATATTTTTTCATATATGCAGTTGAACTTGATATTCCCTCTGATACACAGTGAGATGACAGCTGTGATGTTGCCTTACAACTGGACGCCTGATATTCAGAAACATGACGCCACAACAGTACTCTTGCGACTGTGTCGGAAAGAGAAAACTGCACTGCGTCATTGCTGCTGTGAATGATGGTCTCTGCAGTTCACAGATGACATTTTTGGTGCTTTAAGAGCATTAAATTTAGATTGTTGTAAAATTACATTGGCGTCACACATCACAGCTTTTGAAATGAATTGAAATGAAAAATGTACTTGACAGGCTGTTAATTGACCTGGGCGCCCTGCCCAAGGCTTAACTTGATGTAATCTGTGTGCATGCGAGAACACTATCATTAGTTGTGTATGTGTGGCAAGAAGAGAGAATCAGATCTTGAGTTTGTCAGCAACTTGTGTCAATATCAGAATTGATGCTGTGCAGTTTTAATCCCTAATTACAGACAGGAGGACTTAGTGAACCTCGTGAACATCTGCATTCTGCAGTTCTGTATACAGTTTGTACAGTTTGTTCAGAAAATATGGTGTTTGTACATCACTATTTGTATCTTTTAGTCTGAACCTGTTCCTTAAATTAACCCGTAGGTGCACACCCACCTGTAATCAACAATAATTAATGAGATGACTGTCAACAGTGCAGGTCTAAACACTAGCAGTGTGTCCAACATTTCCCAGTGGTGTTGGTTCATACAGGGCACAGCCAGGCAGTACATGTAGAAGAGGCTGAATACTTATTAGTGGTAGATTCAGTGCTGATGTACATAGGTCCAGCAGCTGCTAGGTTAGAGTTTGTGCCAACAATTAGCGTAAAAGCAAATAAATGTAAACTCCCGCTAATCAGTATTTAGAATAATGCAGAAGGTCAGTTAACATTTAATCCTGGCATCACAACTAAAGATTAAAATAATTAATGAAGATGTCCATGATGCCAGCAGGGAATAAATGAACAGGACTTTTGAGAGGTGCCCCATTGCCATGAAGTTAGTTCTTAGCAGTAGAAAAAAACCCAAATGAACATAATGCACATAATTGAAATTATGGAAGCTGTTTCTGCCCCTGCATGAACTGTCTACCTGGGTTTTTATTGGGTTTTGTCATTTATTACGTCTTGTCGCAGTGCACCCCACCTTCACTGACCAGCAGCAGCTCTCAGCCTGTATTTAATTATGGGTCAGGTCGGGTCTTGTATTCACGGGTTGAGTCGTGTCTGGAATTCATTTAGAGATAATTGCCGTTAACAGATTGGTTCGTGGTGAGTTTGCCTCTCTCAAGCTGCCACATTTTTAGCCTGGAGATAAAAAAAACCAAAAAAAACAAAAACATCATGTGAACTTGTTTTTGAAATTGTTTTCTGTCACACATGTTGTCTAACAGCAAGTAGGATTTATAATCTTGCAGCGTTGCTGATTAAATGAATATGCTTCTATGTGCCACTTTAAATATTTAGAAATCTGATTGGAAGGGGCAAATAGTAAGATTAGCAATTGTTGCCTAATCCACATAAAATCTGAAGCTCTTCTACCACATCAAGTGTGCAAACTTATATATAAATATATATGTAAATATATAAAACACTATATTGGCCTTACATTGCACATGCTGGCAGTGTATTTGAGTTGAATATCTACGTTGCATTTGTGGTGCACACGTGAACTTCTTCTTTATTCTCACCCCCTTTGAGTTCTTTCTCCCATTCAGTGTCAGTCCTTTCTCCTTGACTTTGTGTCCTGCCTAACCCTGACACTTCCTGCCCGTCCACGCCTCACTAGGAGCTTCCAGATGACATCCGTGCCAACCTGACGGAGGAGCTGCCTCAGCCCAGGGCGATCCCCAGAAAACTCAGTGAATACACCCAAGAGGAGATAGATGCTTTCCCCAGGCTGTGGACACCGTAAGTAGAGAATCACACAAAGTCTATATTTTAACACGAGGCACATGTGACACAGCAAATAAACTCAAAGACAGGGGAAGCTGACTGTAGTACATACCAAACATCTTGCTCATACAGAATTAACAGCATCAGCGACTCCTTGCCTTGTTACGCTCTCCCTTTTAAAAACTTTAGTTTGTTTATGTTGAGTGTTCATAGAAATAAAAATAGTTTATTTCAGTCCACAAGTAAAAACCTAATGTCACTGAACATTATCTCTACAGTAATGCAATGAAAACTTGAAATAATTATGTTCACTTAATTGGACACCTAATTGTAATATCTCTGATATCCTTTGGAAGAACACACACACACACACACACACACACACACACACACACACACACACACACACACACACACACACACACACACACACACACACACACACACACACACAGAGTAATCTTTTTATGTCTTGTACTAAAGTGGACCAGCCAGAGGGAGGTGTAGTTGATCCGAGTACTGTCTCTTAGTATTGCTGCCAACCTGGCTCTGTGATGCAGTAGCTGTCATGAAGTGGTATTAGGTGATCTTGTATGTTTGAATTCAAAAGATATGTTTACAGATTATTTATTGTATTATTTTTATTTTATTGTATTTATTGTATTGTAATTGTATTTTACAATTAGAAGACGCATATGTTTAAAAATACACAGTAGATGCAAAGTGGCATTTTCATTTGGCACGTTTCTTTTCCTAACCGTGCGCATGTGGGCTGTTGTTGACTTGACCCTGTAGAGCAGAGTCACCAGTGCAGTGCAATCTTTATGTTAATGAGTTTAGGGAGTTGGTAGTAGTGGTGCAGAGCTGCTTGTTTTCATGGTCTTACTAAGCAACATATGCACAAATAGATCGGATTTAAAAGCCTGCCAGCTCTTTCTTTTTTTTTTTTTTTTTTTTTTTTTTTTTTTGGCCTCCGATCCAGCAATTTCTCTTGTGAAGGGAAAAAAAGATGTTTGTAGTTTCATTATAACTACAAACATATGGCTGCATGTGAGTGATTGTCAGGCCAGTGCAGAACTGTCAGTATGTGTCATGATGCACAGACAATGGCTGAATGTTGGACGAGTTTAAAATTGAGTAGGAACTTGAAACTCTTAAATACATCACCAGCAAGTTCACATTTTTTAATTACTGCACGCACAGTAAATCCTTGTGGTACCTGTCATCATGTGAGCATTAATCATGACAAATTAAGACAACTGAACAATTTAATACCATCAAATATCACAATACTCTGCAGTGTTTGTATGTGAGAGATGAGGTTTTCCCCTGACCTACAGTGGCAAGAAAAAGTGTGTACCTTTTCCACTCACACTATACCACTATGTATGGTTGTTCTTAATAAACACGTGAGAGATCTGAATTTCTCATTACATTATATTTGTTAATATTCTTGACTTAGATGAAGATCAAATCACATTTTATGACAAATTATTGCAGAAAACCACAGCCTTTCAAAAGGTTCACATACTTTTTCTTGCCACTGTATTCGCTGTGCCAAACCTTTTCAATATAGATGGTAAAATGTCACAACCACATGAAGGGCAGACTCCACCACTTCCTGGCTGTTTGGACAAACAAGGTTTCTCTGTAGGATGTGAGGGAGAGCATCTGTTATTTGGCATAATCATATTCATGACTTTTCTGAGCAAAGTATTTCGTAGTTGGAGATTAGACTGACATTGTGACCTGCGGTTTGCTATCATGATGATGTCTTCCTGTTGCATTTCTCTGGCCTCACCTGTGGTAAACATCATTGTGACAGGTTAACTGAAAGCACTCTCTCCTCCACCTGCTCAACACTAGCCTTAGCATCCGTAAATCTATCCATTCGTCAGTCTTCCCGCTGCTTATCCAGGTCAGGGTCGCCTCCTCATCCAGTTGTTCAAGTACTTCAGTGTTGTTCAAGTCTTTCTTGAAACGTTCTTTCTCTGATTTTTGACTGAAAAAAAGATCAAGTGTTAAATTCAAAGCTTGTTGTGCCTTTTAGCTCGCCTCTTAGCAGCGTTTCAGGGTAATATGCTGTAGTATCATCAATCCAGTCAATATGCTTCGACATTCCAGGTTGTAAATATTTTACACAGCATTTACTGTGAATTACAGTCATGCGAGATGTGTTAAATGTAGTTTTTCAGAGGCTGTAGATTGTGGTTGCGTTATACAGAGGTGTTGCCGTTTTTTTTTTTTTTTTTTTAGCCAGGCCTCATTGATGTAAATATTGCACACTATTTCTACTTACTGATACGTAACCATATGGTTTGATTTGTTCCCAGTTCAACAATGGAATTGTGTTTATAGTCCTTAATGCATGTTAACAATATTATTTTATAAAATCCAACTGCAGTGTGTCTCTCCAGAAACAACGTTCTGGTTTCATTTGGTAATTTAGACCTCTGTGTCAACAGTTTTCATTGGAACGACTTCCTACTGAAGAAATAGACTCTGTGAAAACTGTTGAGTGTTGTTGTGGAGCAACAGGGACATGTTTTCTGGAAATATTGTTGCCGTTATTGTTGATTATTGTCTAAATTAAGTATTTCAGTGCACTACACACACAATACTATTCATTAGTATTGGGTTTTCTTAAAAACATCTAGATGTCCCACAGAACACTGTAAGAGTTTGACTTGCTTTAACCATTGTGCCTGTTAATACTGGTTATTTGGAGGCTTCTCTTATGTAAGTGAGAGGGCTGAAACCACAGCCCTCCATGTGAGCGAAAGGTTTCTCTAAAGACAATATAACCTTGCAAATTAGTCAGGGTTAATTGAAATCTTTTCAACACAAATTCCCTCTGTTGCTTTACTTCCACTGTAGTAGCAAGCGAAATGTTCCACAGGGAGTTTTTGTGGATTTGGCTGCTATCACCTCCACTGATTACGGCAAGCAAGACCTCTTTTAGTGTTTACATGGACACCGGACTGTTGCTTTAAGACAGACTTGAAAACTTGTGAACCTAGAAATTCTAGATTCTGAAAACTTGGTTTAGTAAAATCTGCTTGTTTAGTTAGAACAAGGGAGAATTGCTGTTTTATTGTAACTTGGGTGAACTGACCATTTAAAGCTACAAACAACGGGACTCTTTGTGGTAAGCCCCTCCATCTGGTACTTGAAATGCCTTAAAACAAAAACCTAACCCACATTTGGCATGAATGTCTGGAATGAAATTCAAAAACCAGATTTCACTCCTTGTACAGATGTGTACAGCACGTCTATATTGCGCTCAGCGGCGCTGTCCATGTGTGTACCAATGATGATAAATGAGCCACTTCTTATTGTTCACTGGTCCAATCTCCTCAGCCAATCAGTGCGCGCGCCCAAGCCTGTCGCTGTGTGGTCGTCAAGGTCAAGCCAATCCTGGTTTAAGAGATGGGCCTTAGCCTAGTTAATATTCACTCACATCCTGTCTTATTCATTTTACTGATCGTGTGTGTGTGTGTCCCTCTCTCAGGAGAGGGGGGAGTGAGGTCACCAAGGGCGATTCAATCATTACCCTTTATTAAACCTTTATTAAACATAGTTAATATTCTCTCAGGAAAACCTTGGCGCATGAGCAAAGGATTATTATTGGGCATGCGCCCCCGCTTCTTCACCACACACACCACTCAACACACAAACAAGGGCTCAGACATTGAAGAATCGATAACGTAAACACACTGCTTTAGTTGATAGCAGAGCCATTACACTATGATATTCTTTTTCTACTTTGTATCAAAAGCAATGCAGCGTGCTCTGTATGCTGCAATCTCTGCTCGAAATTAAGGGGGGGGGGTGGAATCACAAAGAGGATGCTGTGCTGGTCTCATTTTGAAAAGAAAAAAAGCGATAGGATCTGTCTTGTTTCTCATCTGTCACTTTCTCTATCTTTTTCTGTGTAATCGGCTGCGTTTGCAGACTTTTGTGCCTCCCCATACTAATGTGTTGTCCTGCGTTTTGTTCACAGACCCGAGGACTACAAGATGAAATGAAATCACGGCTGCTCGATGTGACCATAGGGTTCTTTCACATTAGCGCTACTGGAAACGACCGTATCAATTACAGCTGCAGTAATAGCGGTTACGAAAGACAAAGTTTAGTAAAAAGTCCGAAACACAAAAACAGATTTTCTCTGGTCAGACAAAACACTCCAAAAAAAAAAAAAACAGTCTGTGTAAATCTAGGCACCAGCATTGGCTTTTTCTGCTGCAGAACTGGCAGCAAGACTAGACTGGCCTTTACTAAAGCAGCACTAAGTCACAATGTAGATGCCAGCATCGTCAACACAAACTCTGTGCCGCCTCTCTGTGGAGTAAACAGAATAAAACCTGTCAGTTGTGTTGCCTTTCGCCAGCGCAGAGCTGAATAATCCAGGAACAGCACGATATTTTCCCATTTGGTTCAGTTCTGATCAGAGAAAATCAAACTCTGTGGGTCATCTGATTGTACAAGCATGAAATGATCCGATCTGTCCCATAAAAATGACATCAGTTGGAGTGGATCCTGCCTTTGAAGGTTTGTGGGTTCACAGTGAACCCATTAATGAGTTACCATGACGACATCCAGGCAATTCGTGCAAGAAATTAGTCTTGTGTTAAACTTGTCCATACTCTTGTCTAATATAAATCTTTTTTTTATGTGAATTAAAAATGGAGTAAACTATTAAATCAACCTGTTCTTGTCGTGTTTATTACAACAGTTAAAGTTTGTCCTTTCGTTTTTGTGAAAGTGAAGCAAATTGCCTAAAACACAGTTTTGTACTCTCATTACAGATTTATTGGTTATAAAAGGCAAACAATAGAAAATAAATAAGTCCATACTACTGAAGGAGGTGGTGGTGAGACACATTCCTTGTTAAAACTGCTCATGTTTGACAGTTTAAATCTCGATTACACCGGGACCAGCTCACAGCTGAACGTTTAGTGCATGTTTTTCCAGACTGCAGTGCAGGAGCAGCAACACAAGACACAACAGAAATTTGTCCTTTAAATTCACAACAAGGCCAGAACAGACCTACTCTGTCTTTAAATAAAATATAGCAGGACAAATGTCGGCCAGATTTTTGCATAATCAAAACAAAAATGAGAATTAAAAAAAAACAAAAAACAAATTGACATTTGATTGTGTTCCACAGTGTTAAGGTATTAAACATAATGTGAACACTGTACTGAGAAAAATCTTCAAAAACATTTAGTGGGGGTGGGGGGGGCGCACATGATTCATATAAAAAGTAGCCTGTACAAGTGTTGCCTCTGATTGAAATCATAAAATGACCGAGCTGGTTACGCACAACCAAAAACAAGATGCACGTGTCCAGTTACACACTCACTGGTTGGCTCAAAGGAGACATGCAGTTTCACACAGAAACAAGGGTTTAGTCCTGAAATCAGTAAGGTGGGAAGAAACGGGGCTTACCTTTACACTACCACTGGACGATGCTAACATAGATCAGGCACTTTTCGGACCTCCCTTTTACAGAGATATCGTTCTAGAGTCCACAGCGTTATTTACACTGTTTCACCTGGTGGAGAAAACCACTGTAGACACAGGGAGGAGGGGTCTCACCACACATTGGAGATGTTTGGAGATGTCAGCGTCTCATTTTTTTCTGTGTGTGTGTGTGTGTGTGTGTGTTGTGGCATGCAGGGCTCAAGCACTTTAGGTGAGTCCATCCTTTCTTTAAAGTCCTCCCTCCTCGCCCTCGTCCGTGACGTCGATATCTCGTGAAAACCTTCTAGCGACACCAGGTGATCTCAGCTCCACGTCCTCTGAGTGGGTGGTGCTCGAGCGGTAACCGTGGGCGAATTGAGAAGGCTGTTGTGGGTAGTACTGAGGGGGGTAACCGCGTTGGTAATAGGGGTCCTGCTCTTCCTCATCCTCCTCCTCGCCTCCTCCTTGGTCGTTGTTGTAAGCCACTGCAGCAGGGTTGTGCAGCTGGTTGTAGGGAGGATTGTAGGGCTGGTAGCTGCTGTGAGGCAGGGGTTGGACTGGAGTGGTGGGAATATTTGGGGTCAGTTGGAGCATTGTGCAAAGTTTAGGGTGGCTTTGGGACTACAAATAAATAGCAACAAGGAGGCACACAACGGAAATGGGCATGCACAGACTGAAATGTAAATTTACAGCAAATGATGTTAAGAATTTGTTTTGAAACTTTGATGTTGAAATAATCTCTGGGACTGTGCATAAGTGTTGAATGTTCAAAAGACTGGGTTAATAAAGAGGCGGATTTATTAAGAATCATCCCATTTCTACCCACATCTGCCGGGTTGTTTTGCAGAAGTTGCAAAAACTAAAATCTAATCTGTGTCACTTTAAGAATAAAATTTTGATTTTCTGCTGACAACATATGAGGTTGACAGAAGTAATGAATGCTCAGATTTGCTTCTACGCCATTTGAGTTTGAAGCAGGTAAAGGCTGCTGCAGCACAGCAATATGTGCATGAGCACTAATGCACATCAGTGGTGGCTATTGTCACAGCAGCACTGTGGGGGTTTCGTTTGGTTATGGCTAATCCATTTTGTCTCAGTCAAATAACGCCAGGGAGCTGTTGTTGTGTTATTGTGCCACGTTGCTTTTTAACTTGAAATGGGTCAATACAAATATTCAAGCCGTTTTAAAAATATTTCAGAAGATAATTTAACAAAAGGTCCTGAAAAAATGAAATGCAGGTTTGCAACAATTATTATGGAAAAGGAAAAAAGGGTACCCAGAGAACCAAAATGTAAAAACCACTGCTGCAGGGATTAGAGGTTAAACAGTGGGGTCAGAAATAATTATCCATCCCAAGAAATATGGAGCCCTGGAAAGAATTATATTTATCAATTTCCTCAGTTTCTACTCTTATGTACAGGGTCCAGATTGAAGGGTGGAGGGAGGTGAGCAGAGGAAGAGGAGGAGGAGGATGGTTGGAGAGTGTTCCTCAGTAATCATTCCCATAGTCCTGTTGAGCTTCAGTCAGAAAGAAAAAGACAGAGGTAGGGAGGGGAACACAAGGAAGAGAAGATGTTACCTTATCTCAGGAGGAGAAAACCCAACAACACCAAAGTGTTAAACCTCTCAAAACCTGCTCACCTGGTTTCGGAGGTAGACAAATACTTTCTTAGGCAAATAAAATAGACAAACATCAAGTTACAAAAAGAGATGAAAATGTGTCAGATCTCTATTCCTCTTTCCGTACATGAAAGAGCAAATAAAGATTTCCAACACAGAAAACAGTACCAATGTAGTCCGAAATAGACCAAGAAAAACATGCCTTAGTAAACCCGTGCATAGGATGATAGATACCTGTTTATGTATCTTCATGCAAAATATCATTAGCACTAGCAGCTCTCACAAGACAAAATTAACCATAAGATTTGAGTTAATAAATAAATAAATACTGTTTAATTACTTACTTCTTATTAATTCTTAATACAAATGGGTACATTTACTATTTGACCCATGACTTGGGCGAAGTTTTACTGTATTTTTACTGTATTTCCTTGACTTCAAACAGCACTGGAACTCTTAATACCCAGTTGCTGAGCTACCAACCTCATTGTTTGCATTATCTCAAAAAGACACACAGTAACAAAAGGCTACACTGGATTTGGGTAAGTAGGTCAGTTCTACCAGCAAAGAGACATAAAGCACACAGTTTACAGTGAGGTCAGAATCTGGGCTGCTGTGAAATGCATAATGTACTTGACTTTTTCCTTTTCAGTGTCAGGGATGTAGCCTTTAATCTGCGCATGGCTGAAAATAACAGACAAGATTCTTCTAGGTAATAAAAAGAATAAAAAGAAAAACATTCTGACTGGAATCATTTTATATAACATAAATCTGGTTTGAAGGATGAAGTAATGTCTCATCTATCAGCTACTTTTAGCTGATGGTGTATCATCAGGACATCTTGTCAGGAGCTGTTAAATGTATAATGTCCTTCTGCGTAAGCTCAAGACAATGGACAAATAAAGCTGTAAGGTCCTCAGCAGCATGAATTTGGGTTATAAATACAGCATGACGCTGTGTGTGTATATTTTATTAGACCTGAGTATAGACAAATAGCTTTGGTCAGTGACACTTAATGTCTTACTCCTTCAGTGTAGACATGGACATATAAACTTCACAGTGGAACAGCAATAAAAGCCAGATTACTCTCCAATTCTCTGAGCTTTACGAGAACAGTAACTATCTCAGAGTCACTCGTCGCTGAACAAACTGTATATTCTGTTTTATAGTTAAAATAGTTTATAAGATGGAAAGACTGGGAAGGGTTAGATGGTTTAAGACGTAGACGCTGACAAATTAGCAAATAGAAAAATAATGAGAAAAATCCTCAGCAGTTGTATAAATAAGCTCTCACAAGAGGAGTACGACAAAATATAATTAATGCTCAGTTGCCAAAGGACATAAGGTCCAAATAAACAACAGAATGTTTTTGTAAGGTCTGGATATTTTGTGTTTTCACTGTTCAGGAAAAATATTCCAGTCAAAATGTTATTTTTATTTTATTCCCAGAACATGACATACTGTATGTGCTTTTATATTCATTTATCTAGTGCTTATTATTATTAAAACAAACTATGCTGGTTCAGTTGTGTGTTCTTCAAGCGTCAGCTTAATTTAAATTCCCCGACAGATCATTTATGAGCACTATATACAAGCATTTATTCAATTGCTTACAGCTCATTATAACGTTGTTGCAAGCAGATATAAGCATTTGTTAAATTTTATGGAGGCTGGCATAATGGCATAATGCACAGTTATTGTAATTTAAGATATGCTGTCAGAGCTGAAGTTATAATAAAAAACAAACAAACTTACATCTGCACATCTGTAACAACGTTATAGTGTGTAAGAGACTTTAATTAAATGATTTTGTAATTCTAACTTGAATTGTTACGGCACCAATAACAGCTAAATAATGTTTACCTCCCACGCTGTATCCCAGACAGGAGTTCTGGTCACAGTATCCTGGTGGGCCAGCTGGTCCTGTGGTACCTGGATTCCCTGGCCTTCCTACTGACCCTGGGCTACCAGGCCGGCCAGGTGGGCCCTGGCTGCCTGTCCGTCCTTCACCTGGCAACCCTGAAGACGTAGGGAAAGTTTATCTTAAAAGACAGGCAATTAGACATAAGGTGCTTTTCCAAAGCTCCTGGAACTTTTCTTTTCCAGGAACTAAAGTCCAGGAACCTTCTCTGGGGTAAAATTGTGATGTGCATTTCCACAGCAGGACTCAAATGCTGTATGATATTGGACCAAATGGCGATATTCAGCACTTCAGGTGCTTTTTTTTCCGGTGTAGAACTTGGGGGAACACAGGGTGAGGAATATGTTTCTCAAAAGGTTCCTGGTCCTTAGGTTCCTGTGGTGGAAATGGGCCTAAAGTTAGTCATTAATAAACATTAAATGAAGTGTGACACCAGGTGAGAGGTGATAAAGGAGAAGGGGGTGTGGGGGTAAACTGAAAATGTGCCACCACCTGACACTGTACTATCACCTGTTCAATCTCTCTAAATCCCACCTGTAACAACATGACATAAAGAAATTACAGGGCAGCAATGCTTTGCTTGTCATTTCTGGATCAAGGAGATGATAGTAAAAGTCCTGAGGGCAGGCGCAGGAATAACACAGTTCTTAGTTGAAATGCAGCCAGAGGATTCTGTATTCTGTTTACACAGGAGAAAACTGCTCCATCAGAACTCACTCCAGCCGTCTGCAGAAATATCAAATCAATATTTTGAGGAGAGTTTCATTTGCCAAGTGCTAAAATTATCATCCCACAAATATTTTCAGATAAGCACAGCAGATAAAGACAGACAGCTCTCCCAATTACCTCTCTCTCCGAAAAGATTTCCTTTCTCCTGTGTTGAAGTTTGTGGATCTTTTTTAAACAGTTATCTGATCATAGAAAAAGTTTCCCGTGAGTTCTGTCAGCTTGTTCTGTGAGTATTGATTGCGCACAACAGTAAACAGAAAATCCCAGCACTGACATGTTTTCATAACACCAACATCAAACTCTGCACAGCACACAGGTAAATCAATAAAGAGAATTATAATCACGGTCCAAAATGTCTGCTACAGAGATTCAGCAGAGAATAAAGTAAATCCAAAACACAATAAGTCTCTGTGCTATTTAAGTCTGTAGATGCAGTGTTCTTTGGTGTTGTTTAGAGGTAAAACAATGAAAAACACATACAGCACATACAGGTCCAGCATGGATGCAGGCTAAAAACACTGCACACACATAACTCATACACAGAAAGTACAGAAAAGAATAATATTCAATAACATTTTGAAGTGGCTGCTGCACCTCCACGTGTTATCTAAACATTGACGCTGAAGGAGAGGGTGGATCACCTTTATCACCTGTGTGTGTTTGCCTGTGTCTTACCCGGAGGTCCAGGTGGTCCTCGAGGTCCCTGACTCCCAACCCCTGGATTCCCCCTCTCCCCCTTCTCTCCCGCCAGACCTGGAAAGACGTCACGAGTGAAGAAATCAGCAGAATTTACCGAATATCTCAGTGATGGAAAAGCTCAAAGAGTTTGAATCGTGCAAAATTAAATTGAAAGCGCCATTAGAAAAGTCCACGCTAGGAATATTTTTTATCTTATGACACTATGGAGGGGCCTAGACCGTAGGATAAGACAGTACACAGTAGTTAAAATAGTTCCAGCTCACAATAGTACAATTACTTCTGAACCTTACAGCATTTATATAGGTTGATTGGTACTTTTAGTAAAGCAAAGTACAAGAGAACTTCTGTACAGCACGCCATCAGTATTATTTAACAATTTATTTTGTAGAAAATGTGTGGATAAACGATGCCTGGATGATCAGTCTAATAAAATGGATGGTAAACCTACAGTCGCCTTTGTGCTGCTGTTCAGTACTGCAGCTGTTTGAATGACCTAATGGAATATTTTTCATACACTAATAATAGAGAACCACATAAAACTCTAATCTGCAGATTTTCTGTCCTGCTGCTTTTATGACTGACTTAATCGATTGCATCGGTGAAGAGGAAGTCAGAACAATAAGGTTAAGGAGAAAACATTTTACATGAACTCGAATAAAGTTTTACTCTCCACACTGGCGGGCTTGTCTTATTTTCTTTTTTTTACGATGGCTTACTGACTTCAGAACAGGGCAATAGTTTAAATGAAATATAATTTGTCCATTTTACTGAAGAATTACTGCTTTCTAATGTGGAGCTTGAGTCCGGCATTATGTGCACAGTGAGTAATATAACATGTCTATCTTAATTAGATCTTTAATAATATTTTTGCCTGTATGGTTTCACTTCAGCCGTTAAAACAATAGTGCAGTGTGTGTATTAGCTAGTGGCTAAAGATAATAAGATCAGATTTGAACAGTTGTAACCATGCTGGACAGTTCCTAACAGAGGTCTGACAGCTCTAAGCGTTCCCGACCCTGTGTGTGCAGGCTCGTTTGGTTTCGGTTCTTCAGTGGGCTGCGTGTTTTACTGATGAAGACGAAGACTCATAAAGCCTGTTTCTCCTCTAAGGGCTTGTGGCGGAGGAATGACCTCATGCATATTGGAGTTACTGTCTTCTGGCCTGGACTGAACTGTGCAGGAGCTCTGACTGACCTCACCGTCAGTATGTCTGGTGAGTCAGAGATCAGGCGTGACTACGAAATACAGTAAACATGCTGGCAGGTTGACGTTCATACTGGAAAAATGGAACCACTAACGTCTGTAAACATAGAAAGTGCATTGCTTGACACTGTGCTTATGTCATTATTACTTACCATCTGGACACACTGTTATACCTAAACATTTACCCAAATAACTGGCTCTGGCTAAGGAGGTCTGTCTTCTCATTTATTTAATTAGTTGACAGCAAGAGGAAAAGTAGAGTCGAGGAGATGAAGATGAAGAAGATGAAATGCATTTTTATGCAAAGCCCAGACTGTACTAGTGTACAGAAATGTGGCTTTAATAAACTTTGCAGTTTTCTTATTTCATTCATGCATTTACATGGAAAAGCTTTTTTGATTTTTTGTACTTGTACTTGTACTAATACTTTGTTTTAACATGACAGTACTTAAATCCACTTAATAGAAATAAAACTGGAAACTATGATCAAATTAAACTAAGGAGGACCACCCCATCTAACAAAACTGGCTAGATGGGGTTTTCCAAACAGCATTTAAAGGACTCTGACAGCATAAGGAAAAGGCTCGTCTGGTCCAATGACACAAAAATAAACACTTTCAGCAGAATGCTACGCCCTGCGTACTGTGAACACTAGGCACTGCTCATTATTAATGATCTTCCCTTCTCACCTCTTTCTCCCGGTTGTCCGTTCTGCCCATTGGCACCAGGGAAGCCTGCTCTGCCTGGGGGGCCCTGCTCTCCCTGAGGTCCAGGGGGGCCTCTCCTACCTGGCTCCCCTGGTGGTCCAGGAACTGTTCGGACAGAGTTCGCAGACTGGACGGGGATCTGGTGCAGTATGGAGTTGTAGCGAGACAGGTGGCCTGCAAGAAGTAAAGTTTGATCATAAACGCTTTCATTTCACTGATTTATATATTTTTTGTTTGTTTATTGTTCATGACATTTTACCAGAATTCAAAGAGATAATAGAAGAAAGGAGACGAGAAGCAGTGAAGCCAGTAGAGGTCAAAAGGAACATTTTCCTAAAAACACTGTACTTAATAATACGCTCATATTAATGTGAAAATATCAGTGATTACTCACTCTGGATGAGCTGTTCACACACTTGCCGTGCTATGGCACGCACAGCAGCTTGGGACTGCACATCACCCTGAGGATTTAAAACAAACGCAGACTTCTCAGAATGTGATATCACCCAGTGGAGTGATGCTACTTTTCTATTCGAGCAACCACAGGAACATAAACTTCCAGACCAGCGGTTGATGAATTGCTGGGCGTGTGTGGTGTGTTGTGGGTGTTTTAACGAGCCCACTCCACCTTTATTCCACACTCTGACGTCCTCATATTTATGTTGGCCAGAAAAGAAGGCATATTTCAAATAGCAACTTTGCAAATAAATGAGAGTATGTGTAAATTAAACAATATAAATCACGATTATATTGTGCAACTGGCACTAAGCTCTCGTTGGTTCTAACTTGACTTGCACAGATTTGGGTTTAGTTTGAGATATGTGTTTTGAGATGTTACATCTGATCCCTAATGTAAGAGGTATGGTAACCTAAAGTAAAGTTGTTGTAAATGTTTTTTATGTCAACGTTTCAAGTCATTCTTGCTCTTTCCTAAAGGGGGGATGGATACAACAAGATTTTAAACTGTTTTACAACTCGGCCACCCCACAAACACAGAAGACAACCTCCTGTTGTGTATTTCTGTGCTCTTCATGTTAAGCCTTGCACTCAAAAGTAAATGCAACAAGGTACAAATGTTCCCAACACTTAAGAAAATAAAATGGACAATACTAGTCCACTTCAGTATTGGGAGGTTGCGTGTTTCTCGAGCCCTCAACAGTGATGGCCTTGCTACTGCGTCAGCGAAAACACAGAGCCCGCTCTGCTGCGAATTTGAACCATGATTTAATTTGTTCTAAATGAGATTGAGGGAGCGAAAAGAGAAATAAAGTGAATGTTTGTGCAAAAGGCCAACAAGAAACAGTCAATGTATACAGGGGGGAAATTTGGTTTCATCAAAAGGCATTAGTGAGAAATTGTCAGCTTTACTTCAGCAAAACAATATTTCCACCGCAAAGTGGTGCAGTAAAACTTGATTTAGAGTAAAATGTGGTTCAAGTGTTTGAGCGAAGTGACTTACTCTTTCTCCTCTGTCGCCCTTGGTACCAGCAGGACCCTGGAACATAAAAGCACAGGAAGAGAATAAACATTTGACTTGTGTATTCAGAAATTGTTGTGCTCATCTCTCTTTTCCTCTCTTGTAAAATGTCCCCACCCCAATACGCTACCATCTCTTCACCCTTTCCTACACTGTTTCTTCTACTGTGCATTTACATTGGACACATTGTTGTGTCCAGGTTCTACACTACACCCATAAAGACTACACAAATAGAAGCCTTTTTTTGTGCCTTGGATGGCCTTGATTTCGACTACTGCCAACACTGTAAAGCACACAGTTGCATATCTGCTCACAAGATACACTCAAAAAGCTACCGAGCACATAAAGTGTGATGCATTGTAATCCAGAAACAAACAGAAGACAAAGATTTCCAGACCACAGAATAGTGTGCTGATATGATAAATATCAGTTTGATGCTGTTACAGCTTTTGAATAAAGATTTATTTATCTTGAGGGAAACATGTCCTTGACCACCAACGGACTGGCTTGTGTGAGTGTAGACTGGTAGATAGATAAAGTGCACAGCCCTGGCATATCACATGCATATTATATTGCGCATGATAGAAAGCCCGTGCCAACATTTGACACAGCCGGTGACTTGGAGTACAGGTCTCCACAATAAAGTCTTCCCCTGGCTGCCTGGATGTCCTGAGTCTTCCAGGGCTTTTAAATGTTGACTGTCTTATCAGACATGGGAAAAACCAAATCAACTGGTGAGAGCGCCAAAGTCAGTGCAGTGTGTCTGCACACACAAAGATTTCTTTTGTTATTCAATCAAACTATCTTTCCATAATGCACTGTATGGACTGTAGAGCCAGTCCAAAGTACTGCTGGTTTTTCATTCAAACGTTTTACAGTTCATCCGCAGAGGGATGAACATTTATGATGACTGTCCCCTAGCATACATGTAGCACTTTGATGTGGACTGATAAAACAGTCACATGAAGACTGCTGCTTTTTCCTTTTGTAACTGGCAAATGTGAGCTTGCTTGCTACCAAATCAAGCAAGATAAATTAAAAAGAAAAACTCTCAAGAGGCTGAGCCACTGTAAAAACATTCAGAAACAGATTTTGTCCAGGTCAGACACAAGCTTGGACTCATTATCATACACCCAGGAGAATAGGAGTGCTATAATGACCTGGTTAAACAGCTGTATAGGCAGAGGCAGGTAGTGTGGAGCTTTGGCTAAAATGTAAATTGTAAACAGGAAGTCAAATTTAAGTGTGTTTAAATGTATATAGCAGCCTAATCAACCTGTCACAAATCATCATTCAACAAATCGTCCCATAAGCTACAAATCAAACATGTTTCATCCTGTCCCATTTATGAATTTCCGTGATTACTGATCTGATAGAACATAACATTACCAGATGCATCATGTAATTCCTAAAACAGAGTGGATTGGATTCCACAATACATGTGAGGACTTCAGGTCACAAATTTGAGAAACTCTTCCTAATCCGTCTCGCCTTCGGTGCAATGCAGATTTAAACGGCTTCTATTTCGGATGAGAAACACTTGTTTAAGAGCATAAATATTCACTTGCAGCATCAACCTGGCAAAGTTTTGCAGAGCACATCACAGAAAGTGAATCAGCATTTGATGTCAATGTGAAGCTAACACTTTCAGTTTAGGAAATAAAAACTCCACACCAGGTCTTTGTGTATTAGATGTGCTGTATGTACGTATATGTCTTTCTCACAGATGAAACAGATGTGATCCGTCATTGTTTTTTTTTTTTTAGTGTATATGCAAGTGCGTGTGCAAGTTACTGGAGAGAGTGTCAGTACGTGATTTATAGCTCTCTCTCTCTGAGCCAAACTTTGCTTCTGGCCTGAAGAGCTGACCCGAGACCAGATTAGCTGTCACAAACGTCACAGCATCATCTGTTCCTGTTAACGTTACACAAAGCTTGGTCTCCAACATCATCTCCTCATCCTTTTCTGTCTGTGAGTTGTGTCATTTGCACATCTGCGTGGCTAAACAAACCGTGACTCACTGCACATTTAGAAATCCAAATGAAGCTTAATATTTTGATTTAAAGATAAAGATATAAAAAAAAATTATTTACTATTTCTTAACAAGTCACTATGATGTATATGCAGCGACATTTGTCTTTTGGATAATCTCTACAAATTGCAGGCATGTGAAAAACTGAACCTTATAATTAATTTGGATAAATTACTTTACATCAAAGTCTGTCACAGCAATGATGTGTTAGACTAGTTTGACACCTTAAACATCTTTGTAGTAGAATAAACCAAAGCAGAATTTATGTGATTCAGGTCAGGTCACAGGAGCCCAATATCTGTTACCATGGACAAAATTATTTTTTCCAGTCTAAAGCAAAACTAAAACATTTTCCACATGAATTTAAACAAATTCAAACTCACAGGAAGTCCTTGATCCCCCTGGGGCCCCGTTGGCCCACCTGGTCCTGGAGCTCCAGGTGCTCCTGGGGCTCCCTAAGAGAAAGAGATGCAGAAACAGAGAGAGTGAAAGATGGAGGAGGAGGTAGGTGAAAGAAAACAGAAAGATCAGTTGGCCTGTCTGTCACAGTGAATATGCAATGAAAAATTATGCTTAGAGCAACAACAGAAAAGACACTTACAATGGGTCCAGAAGGTCCTTGTTGTCCCTGTGGTCCATTATTACCTGGCAGACCCTGAAGAAGCAGAAGTGAAAGAGCTTCAGTACATTAAATATTAGGTGCACTTTCCTAATTGTGGGTTGAACTGAACTGTTTTGGATGATCCCTCTTTAAATGGCCTCAGAAATTTCCTGCAGACTAAACCAATGGCAACACTGTTATTTTCAAATACAGTTCATTTACTGTACAGACTACTGATGGAAACCAAACTCTGTAGATGCTGCATCTGCTGCTTCTGCTTAATATCCCCCTTCAGTCAAACATTTGGTTTGACTTTTGGACAGATTAGATAAAACACAGGTGTTTTCTTCCTGTGGATTTTCTCCCCAACAAAAGATAGGTGGGTTCTACACAGTGTGTATTTTAGCTGCATCGATGTATATAACACCATCAACTGCTCTTTAATGTCTTCTCCATTATGCTGTGGTTTTATTTTACATGTAAAAGCACATTCATACCTACAATAATTCTGTAGGCCAGTTCTCTAAATGTTTGCCATGTAATGATGTGATATATAATAACATATTTATGGGTAATTCAAAATGAACAGATTTGGTGTTATTAAATATTATATATTACATAACAACACAGTCTGACAGTTCCATATAGCATCAGATTACAGCTTAACCTGAGGTTCAGCTAATCCTTGTATTTTAACTTGGATGTGCATTGAACGTTGCGGTCGCACACTGAAGCTGATGCCCTTTCAACTGGGACGCTCGTACAGTTTTCAATTTATCCCTTATGAGGGTAAAACCCGTGAATTAAAACATTTTAAAAATGGTTTAAAATTACACTTTTCATCCTTTTTCCCATTCCCTAATCATGTCTGGTGTCACCCAGTAAACACTTATTCTGCTCAGCCCACTAATAGCACTCTGGAGGAGAACTTGGTTCATACCCGTACTCAAATATCACAAGCTCACACACATTTTACTTTGAAATCATACTTTGAGGGGCATTGGTGGCCTATAGGTTAGACAAGCTTGAAGTGAGAACACTAACAAGATAAAGCTAGTTGGGACAAATGAAATGACTTGCCCCTGAGCAAGTCCCTTTTCTCCCAAGTGCTGCAGGTCAGACAGTGGTTTTACTGGCCAGCCTCCAGTATAAATGTGTGTAACTATGTGAATGTGATCTCTGCAAATAATCCCTGAATAAATAAATGTAAAAAAAAAAAAAAAATAATAATGAAAGAAATTTTCAAAAGTTCACAAACCTTCCCACTTTGAGACAAACAAGCACTTGATGTGACCCTGAGAGTCAAGAGTGTCACACTCATCAGTCAATCGCAATAAAACCTCTACATGTATTATATCAATTTAGTGCTGGAGCATAATGAAAAGACTAAATTACACATGCGCCATGAATACTGACCATATTATAATCCAGAGTTTTTAAAACCTTTTTTCTCTTTGAGGTTCAAATCAGAAATGTAGCCTGTCTGGATTCTTGCTTTTGACGTATCACTGCCGTTATATTCTGGAAGTCAAGGTTTATGGTTTTATGGTGTGACCTATGGTCTAAGAAATAGGGCCAAGGTTAATTTAATTCAGAGTTTTGCATGCATGCAGGTGCTCTGTGTAACAAATGTGAACATTTTATTTATGTACTGTGTAGAAATCGTTCTCTGTGAAGCTTCAGTCAGCAGTATGTCTAAATAAAGCAGTGTGCCAAAATGATGGACTTGAAATAGTGCCAGCACGTTGTTATGAGACCAGATAGGAGGGAAAACCTGAATCTACTCAGTTTGGGCCTGAGTTGAAAAAGTTGTGTAGTGAAAACATCAATGACAAAATAAAGATTTATAGCTGTTTTCACCGTGATATGGACACACATGTACTCAGGGGACATTTACTGTTGTTTCACCTGATCTAACTGGCTTCTGCAGTGCACTCTTGGCCAGGACTTTTTTTTTTTTGGCATGAATACACCTCACAAAAAGTTTTGCACAGTGTGTACGTCCAGCCGACTAGTGTCATGCTGATAAGCTTTACTGGGAATCAAAGGGCTATCTGCTTTTGCTGTTATCCTTTATACAAATCAGATTACAGACCGGTGGCTGGAATAAATCTATTGGCAACCGCAAATGCTGTGTAAGCCGCTTCTCAGTCATAATATTGTTCATTTGGCCACATTCGATATCATATGTATCACTGTCCAGTGAATGGTGCTGTAGTGTTGATAACCTCTGATGAATTGATTCTCATTAGTATTCCCTACTGCTTTCAATGCATCCAATGAAAAATACATTCAGGGGGAATTCAGCCAGAGCACGCTGCTCGTAGCATCAGAGTGTGACATTGCAGTTAATTCTGCAGCAATAAAAGCACCAATCTGGGAGGTTTCCTGCCTTGTACGGAAACCAAATTACAATTAGCTCTTTGTGATTCTACAGACGCTTTTGCGGATGTTTTGTTGTCTCTATAATTACACATATCAAACAGCCAAAAGACCTGTAGCATCTCGATGAAATATGAATGTGGGAGATAAGGGGATGTCTTTCTCAAATGGTACTTGTGTGATGATTGGTAATTTCATATGATTACACTAAAGAATGACATTAATAGTAGTAGTGGGCTGGTTAAATGGCTGAAATGAGAAGAGAACGCTGTACAGAGAAATAAAGGACACACTTAATGAACTGCAAAATTATTGCATTCTGTATTTATGTAGATTTTACAGTGTCCCAACTGCTGCTATTGGGTTTGTATTACAGGCACCTTTGAAAAAAACAAAATAAAAATGTGAGTTGATGCTTTCCTTGTTACAAGGTCATGAACTTAGAAACTACAGCCAGCACACAACTGTCTCGAAGAAAACCAAATGACGAGTCTGAAAACTATGTTTGAATTCTTCTAAAATCAACCACAGAGGGGATGAGTGTTTGGATCCCTGTCAGCCAACAAACAGACAGCAGATGGATTATGTCTAGAGTCTTTCACCTCGTCAGGAGCCAGTCCAGGACAATACTCTTCTGTTATCATATTATGTATTTGGCTAAAACTCACTCTCTCTGCTTGCTCACACATTACGCTTTGGCCGCAATTTTGTTTTGGTATTTACAGCCCAGTTGGGTATTGTAAGGCCTGATTCCTCTGTCAGCGTCCACACAGCCAGCTGGTATCACAGAGCCTTCATGAATGGAATCTCATCTATGGGGAAAGCTGCGGTCAAAGGCAGAGCCCTATGTCCTGTTTTCAACAACTGAGTGAAGATGGGCATGGTTTCATGAGGGCACTTAAAACTGCACAAACACAGTCGGATATTTAGATACTGTACAAAGAACCACACATACTTTCATATTCACATGCAATTCTTGCATCTGTCAGTTTATTTATCATACTCATTGTATTTAACACTTCAGGCTCTCAGTGGCACCTATGCCTGCCTCTCCCCTCCATGCACCTGCAGCTTATTCCCCCTGATTATTTCACATCGTATTTAGACTAGTCTGTCTCACTCTGCTCTTCGCCAGATTGTCTGTTGAGCCTTAGCAGCCGTAGTGTTCCAGCCCTCATAGTCTTTGTTTCTCTAGGGTGTTTTTGACATTTTGCTAGTATCTTTTGATTCCTGTTTTTGCTCAGTCTCACATTTAGCTTATCCAGATTTTTGATTACTTATTACCTGGCCTGTTTCTGACTTTGTAACTGTCGATCCGTTTCTGCTGGTGTTCAGTAAAGGTCCCTCAGTCCGGCCTGAGGGTCGTGCATTTGGGTCTAAGCTTGCTGTTGTGTATTGCTCTACCTTCCTGCCTTTTCTCTTTCTTTCTTTCATCTAGTAGAGTCCCCTGTACAATTCGTAATGATGATGTCAGCAGAAAGATATGCTGTTATATCATATTATCTTGTTCACAGTACAGTTTTTTTATTTACAGTAAAAACCTGCCTCTAGTCCACTTTCAAGATTGTGTTTTACACCCCATTTAGCTCAATACTACATAAAAATAGTAACATACACAATATCTCCATCTATATATACTATATTTTATTCTAGCAGAAATAAATCTATGCATCACTAAATCACTGTGCCCTGTATTCCCACTGAATCACACTGTAACAATAACCAGAGGGGGTGATGTTAATTAATCTTACCCTTGCTCCAGGGGGGCCATCTCTACCAGGTGAGCCAGGGCTCCCAGGTACACCCTAAACAAAATAAAAACAAGCAGGGTTAAATCAACACCAATAATTGGAAATATACAGTATAACCATTAAATGCACATTTAGGGAAGATACAGGAAGACAGAAAATGAGTATTTAAACATTTGACGTTTTGTGACCAAATATTTTAACAAAATTCATGTTTAACTTGCTTATAATGAGTTTTATGAACAGTGTATCTCATTTATTTGTTCGACAGTGAAGACTGAAACTTTGTAAAAAAAAAAAAATCTCAAAAAGTCTCCTGCATTTCATAAAAAAAAACCTGTATATTTAAAATGCATACACGCATTAAACCAAAGGTCAACCAAAGGATTTGCAGTTGTGCTCAATGATGCTTAGACTGTAGCGGATATAAATTTGATATGTGGAAAGGAACGGCTTCTAACCCTCTGGACACAGGACAGTCTCTGCGCCATCAGGCCACCCTGCTGCTCCACACCCTGCCGGGTTTCCCCTTCATCTCCCTCTCTGCAGGTCATTGCACATAACCAATTCCAAAATACAGTCATGGATTAAGTGTTCAGACGATTTATCTCTGTGCTTCAGTATTAGTGGCGAGCTCATAAAACAGGACAGTTAATACTGTTAAAGGTTCTACAAATTACAGGACGGGGTCACACACAGGCCTAGTATGATTAATGATGTGCTGTTGTTTAGATGTTGGCTGAGGTTTATTGTCCCTAGACATCAGCTTTAATACTTCTCCAGCCACTTTCACACAGAAAAACACACACAGAGTATGCATATGCATGAAAAGCATATTGAAACTGAAAAGAACACTGCTAACATTTCCGTCTTCATCGCCATTATCATCATCATGTCTATAACTGAGTCACTCCGAGAGGACTCATAATACTGTATGTCCATTAAATATGAAGCTACCGTCAACACCTGGGCAGTCAGCTTAGCATAAAGACTGGTAACACAAATTTATTTACATTTTCAAATCCATTGCTGCTAGATTTAATGGCTAGATAAAAGCATGACTGCCAGAAAACAAGCACACACACTGCACAACAAACACAAATCTGAACGTCTCAAGCAGGCCTCGAGAGTTATAGGAGTAGGAAAGCTAAAGAAATTAATGGTGCACAAGCGCACAACTGATTCTGATTAAACGTGCCAGTCTTGGGATTGCTTTGCTGAGAGAGTTATACACACACACACACACACACACACACACACACACACACACACACACACACACACACACACACACACACACACACACACACACACACACACACACACACACACAGAGCTGTGAATGTTTTAGTGTCCCATGATAGGAGCAACTATATACATCAACATATATTTCTCTCTCAGACAAAGCAAAAATTATTACTTGATAACACACCCACACGGTCACACTGATAAACCAAATTAAAGTGAGAGATGGAAAAGATGGACGCGCACTAAGCCACACTCTTCGCAATCCACTGCGGCTGCATTTTTCACTGTCAAATTGAAACAGAGGTGGAGGGGACAGTGATGACAAGGTTACATTGTATTTACTGCAGTGAGAAACATAAAGGGGGTTTTGGGTGAGGGGGGCGGTACGGGTGAAAAAGAGTGAGGGAGGTAATTGATGTTTTAGAGTTGTGATATTCTCTGTGGTCGCCTCATATATTGCATCAGGGCTCTGGAAGCTACAATATTCCCCTGCTGAGCCACACAGACACACATTCATATTCCTCTCTCTGACAAAACACATTATTACTTGGTAACATAGTGCGGCACAGGGCAGCACTGTGAGCTTTTATTAATAGGACTGTTCAGGAAAAGAGGCCAGATAGTGCTGCATCAGGAAGGTCTCTGTGAGCTGGTTCACATACTAGTTGCTCTCCTCTAGTGACTACTTCTCTCTTAGAAAATTAGAAAAATGGGTCTCGGTCAACATGTTGAGTGTTACTTGAAATTAATTCTAGTTTTATCAACAATAAACTTGACTGATTCAGACTATTAATAATCATATTATGGTGATCATAGTACCATCATCAGCCATGTGGCACAGCATCAGCATAACAACAAACTGTCATTACAGCTGGCTCTGCCAAAAAGCTTATCTGCATCAGCAATCCAATGAACACCTGTCGGGTACAGAAAATATCGTCCCAGTCGCAACCATTTTCAATTTAAGTCTTATAATTACAAGGCTGATCACCCAAGGATCTAACCAGCAACAGTTTCCCAAGCCACACGCATCTTTAACACGATTAAAGATGATCTACAGTTTAACCAGCACAGTGAAGTACAGCACGAAAGTGTAGCAGCTCATCATAGCTCTGTGCTCTCTGAGGGAAAATCAATGTATCAGTCTGACATGATCAGTGATCAGCAGATGGGAGTGGTGGCTGAAACAAGTTGCTCCGTGGTGTGGAAAAAAATTAATAGTGCTCCTTTATGCTCTCTGCAGGAGCCGTCTTTCGAAATCAAAACCTTCACACAATGAGCTCCACACGGAGAGTTCAACTCCAGATCAATCAGGTTGTAATGAATTTAAAATGAGTTTCTCATTTCTATGAAACATTTTCCCCTGTGCAGATCACTATTGTAGTTGCAGTGTTCTTCTCGGAGGTTACAGGACAAGAACAATCACGTCCTATGAAAAGTTCTTAATAATACTGTGAGTTTATGTCCTTAATAAGCTAAATGGACGAGCACATGTGTAACCAAGGTGTACACCTTGAATAAATCTAAACATTTACAGGCAAAACTTGATTCCAAAGTTAGATCACCTAGAACTTCTTCTGTCTGACATTTTCTATTGAATCTGGGTTCTGAGCCATGGCAGACTCCACTGTCTAATTTAATCTGTTTGGTTTTATAAAAGGGTTCGTGTTCACTTCAAGCTTCAATGGAGTCCCTCAAGAAATGGCCCATCTTGGCCACGAGACTGTAAAAGGTATATTTGTTTTTTTTTCCAGACCATAGGTTTTATAAAAGCCTGCAACAGGCAGAAACGTACCTCAACAGAGTGAATGGATCGGAAAGAGCTTTTAGGGATGTTGGCTCACAAACTATTGAGTGCATAATATCTTGTACACCACAAGCTCTAAGAGACATTGTGATATTCAGATCAAGTGGTAATGAGGTCATCAGCCCAGGCTGTAAAACTGAATAAGACTAATTCACTCTGCAACATAGTAAGCCAAGGATTACTGCACGTGTAAGCACTGTTTAAATTTAAAGTCTGCCTTATGAGATATATTACAGCTCAGTCTTCATAGATCTGTCTCATTTATCCTCTGTTAGTCCAAATCACTATCAAACCCACATGAAAAATGTTGCCTGTGTAGGGGGTGCTATTATGGAATAATAAATTTTGCCTTTCACAAGTGCTGTATATTATTTACATCATCATTATAGCACATAAAAGATACATTTAATACCTAACTCATGGGTCTCGTGGAAGAAAGATTCAAGCCCCCAAAACTCAACTGATCAACTGCAGGGCTCTGCACACACTCATGATTTACCCATGGGTGTTTTCATTTAATTAGGCCTTCTCTCAGGATTGTGTTTGTGTGTGTGTTTATAGGCTGGGCTTGATTTACCTTGTTGCAGATTAGAGAAAAAAAAAAAAACCTCATTGTTGCACTGAGATTTGGTTTCGTCACTGTACGTAATTCCCTGCTGTGCCCAACTTCAACCTGAACAAAGGTCTAATTAAGCAGACTAACTAACACCTCAATGTAGTGCAGAGACCTGTAAGTAGTTGGCAGAGAAGGCTACTGTTTGCCACAGAAACATTACAAAGTCTAACGACAGATATTTAACAGGAATGTATAAAAAAAAATCAACAATTAGCAAAAACATAAACCACAATTATCCAATAGACATTCTGACCAAATCCTTTGTTCACAGTTAGTAGAATACTGACTTTGTCCGCACTGATGGTCCGAGCTCCCAGTAGAACATCATTAAATTCATTCAATATTACCTATGATTGGTTCACTGCCCAATAATGAAGATGCTAGCAATGGTTATGCACATAGCAATGATTCCCTTAAACTATTCTGTGAGTCTATGTGCATGTGTGTCTGCAATATAACATATGTGCTCATTTCCTTTCACCATCTTTCGCCTTCTTCCTGCTTTCTCATTCATTTAGAGTATGTATTTATTGAACAATGGGGACATGGCATTTAGTATTTTCTTCTGCATCTAAATTAAGTTCGGTTGAAACTAAAACAATGATACCTATTAGAAAACAGGCAAAACTGCCAAAATATTGATCTACAACATCCCATTTTCGTTTTCATTGTCTTTTCTTTCAAAATGATCCAACCTGATTATCCAATTGTAGTACAATATCCAGAATTATGTTATTTAAGTTTTAAACTCAGCACTTGCTAAAGGTACCCCTTTGAAAACACTCCTTGACACCATGAGACTGATTAAACATCTTATCGTGACCTCAATTATATAACGATCAGTTACAGGGTGGAAACATCACTGACTACTGGGTTAGAGTTGGCAACAAAATACAATATTGACATCCATGTGTGCGCTATACCAACACTAAAGGCGTGCACATAATACACCCTCCATCCAACCCAACCTCCTCTTATTAAAGCAGCAGTTGATTCATTAAAAAAAATTAATTGCATCACAACATAATTATTATATGATTACGTTTGCTTCATAAACATAATCACAATTGCGGTTTAGTTGCACAGCAGTGCAATTTATAGGAGATAGGGTTGAAGCATCATGTAATTATCACTTAAAAAGACAGCAGTAGTAAATACAATTATTTATATTAATCATTTTTTAATTTAATGACACCAATATACTATTTAAAACAAACTGGCTACATGGCATACTGGTCAGAGAAATACACTTGAATACACTGAAACAAGCATGTTCTTCTTTTTTTTTTTAATCTATTAAAAAAATATCATTTTGTTCTTACACCATCTTTTAAATAGATCAAGCAGAGCTATTTGAAAAATAATGAAAAAAACCAAGTTTCATATCTGTGAGTGTCCAGAGCTAGGACAGCTCATGGATGCAGGATTCGTTTATATTCTTCACACAGAGAGAAGAGGGCAAACACACACACACGCACACACACACACACGCGCACACACACGCGCACACAAACGCACACACACATGCACACACACGCGCGCACACACACGCGCACACAAACGCACACACACATGCACACACACACGCGCACACACACACAGAGCTGGGTTTGTTTTAACACAGTATTACTGCCAAAGCAGAATGATAATTCATTGCATGGTTGGGTCCTATTTTGTGATATTGGGAATCATTGCAGAACACCACACGAGCGCGTCACCTCTGTGTCTTATTATTATGTTAATTTTTGGGGGAAAATGTTGTCTTACCATTGGTCCAGCTGGACCGATCTCACCCCTGTCTCCCTTCTCCCCAGCAGCACCCTGTAACACAAACATTATTACATCTCAGCTGGACCAGTGGTCATTCAGTTAACTAACAAAGGAATGGAAAAAAAACACCATCAGTTATCTTAATAAGATGCTGGGCCACCACGAGTCCCCAGAGCAGCTTCAGCGTGCTTTGGACAAGATCCTACAAGTGTCTGGAAGTCTGTTTGAATTAAGCATCAACATTTGTCAGTTTATATTGGCAGGTGGTTGACAGCTCACTACAAAGTCTGTTTCAAATTGCAAACATGTTGTGACTTTACTGCAGGCCGGCTGGAGTGGAACGGCACACTACACACATTTTGTGACTATGTTTCAATCATAATTCAATGTATCAGGGCTGCTTGGGTTTAACAGAAACGTTTGTTTACATGTTTTTCTTGTAATGTTTTTTTTCCACGTGTTATAACTAAACATAAGTTATGTGTAGATTGTGTGTATTATGAAAAGCCTTACCGGGGGTCCCTGAATAGATAGTCCACTGGGTCCCTGAGGACCGGGTGGTCCAGTGGGTCCAGGGGGGCCAATCTCTCCTACAGGTCCTTGAGGTCCCTGTGAAATAAGCACAGTAGATATAATGCCTGGCTTCATCTTTTCAGCAGCATAAATAAAAAAATTCTCGGATTGTTTAAAGAAAATGATTTCGGTCAATACCCTGACTACTGAACAAGCTTCCTTTCAAATGAAGGTAAAGCCAGGTGATTAAAAACTCCCGGACAGTAACGAAATGGGCCTTGGTGTGCAAAGGTTTTAAGGTTTTGTCAGTACAGTGGATCATTTAGCGAGGATGTTAAATCCTCTACCCTTCAGTAACTGCAAGTTGAAAACAAAGTAGCTCATCAAATGAAAAGTTATATTTACTTTCCTGGAAGATAAAAAGCTAAACAGCCCATATTTCCATTTCTTACTTTTAGTTTTAGTAATTTTAATAAACCTCTAAATGTTTAATTGATTACTGACAACATTTTTAAGGCCACAGTTACGCCATCAAGATAAAACTACAAACTCTGGTCAACATCATCACTATATGCTTCGGGGCTTTTGCTACCACTGGCTGCTTCTAATGATCAGATCTACAAGAGGAAACAGACGCAGACAATTGTCCATTCAACTATAATCAGGTGGTGCCAGCTCATTTGGTTGGTGTGTATGAACTGTAGATGAGGTTCCTGCAGTGGAAGGAATTCTCACAAACCACCACCGATTCTTGGGCTTGTTGGCTCAGGGGCAGAAGTAGCCAAAGTAATCTTTACCCTGGTTGTATTTATTGTTTCACTACTCAACCACACGGTTACTGGCTTCACTTCTTTCTAAAACATGTAAACCGTCCGAAGAAATCACAGATCGGATATGCATGACTGAAGAGGGGGGTAAGCTAAAAAGGCATGTTTAACTGAATGATACGGATCACAAAAATATGCAGCCAAAATAAACCCATACATGATGGCATTTAAATTGTAAGTTTTATTTTAATGACCTAACAATTTATTTATCCATTAATCAGTTCTGTTAAGATAACTTGTAATGTGCCCAAAAGGGATTAGTGAGAATGAATAAGGAAGTATTCGTCTGAAGCCTGTACAACAGAACGATGCAACAATTGGCTGGAGCTGCAGAGCTACAGAAGACGAAGAAGTGTGATCTGGCAAACGTGCATTAAAATACATACTGTATGTGTGCTGCACAGTACTGTATATGTACGGCAGCAAGACAGAAAACCATCTGTCTTGAACATCTCACTTCAAAAACAACATAATTACTGCAGTTCAACATAACACATGGTGTGTACAGTATATATAAGAGCATCCAGGAGTTGGATGATATCAAAAAGTTTCAAGTATTGTCTCTGTAATTAAGCATATTTTTCTAACCGTCACTCCTGGCTCTCCTCTGTCTCCTCTGGATCCCCTTATGCCTGGACCTCCCTGAAACACAGAGCAAACACACACACACACACACACACACACACACACTGTAAAAACAGCACATGATCAAAGTTCACAAACTGTGTCTTGCATGAGAAGAACGGCTAAGAAATGCATCTGTGCAAAAGCATGTTTCCTTCACACTAATTTACATTTAGTCATTTGACAGACGCTTTTATCCAAAGCGACTTACAAGTGAGATATAAGGCAAAGAGCAGGGTAAGCGTAAGGAGGTCCTGCCTAAGGACCCCTACTGGAGGTAGACCAGAGCCAGGATTCAAACCCCGGTCAGACCGTCTTTGTTAGGAGGGCGATGATGTTACCACTACACTATGTAGCCATTCCTTTTCAAACATGGAAATTGGAAGTAAAATAAAACTTGAATATCTTGGATCTTTCACATGAATGGATTATGAATTTAATGAACAGAGGCCAATGCTGATCTGTGTTGCAAACTGCCCCTCTGAGCTCTGCACTAATACGCTGCATCTGTAAGCAACAGCAGTCTCAGGCTGTAAACCTCAGGCTGACCCCACTAGACCAGAGGCTTATTCAGAAATGAACCATACACATCTGCTAATCATTGGCTCATTTGGGATACATCCTCTTCCTGTGTTTACTTAAATAGGTCTCTCCTGGGAACATAGTGTCAAATCAGTAGTTCCTACATTGTTCAGCCAGTGGGGACAAGAGGAACGGTTGCAACGAAATGGGAGGATAATGAAGAGAGGTAGCTTTTACCAGATGTGGTAAGGAAAGCATGTCACTGCTAATGGAACATCAACTTTTCCACATATCATTCATTCATTCATTTATTTACAAGTCTATAATTTCTGTTTTATAAGAGCCACTTAAACATATGGCAGAGAAACTGTATCAGTATTTATGACGACAATAAATACATACATCAAACCATTTAAAAACTGTTCAAATGACTGGCAGGCTGTGATTTTTCCATTTCTATCTTAACATAAGACTCACACGCCCATATGGATGTTGAAGTATTTGCTGGTTGCTGTATTGATTCTTCCTGTTCATTCTGCTATGAAGTGATCTTGTGTAATGGGGTTTTGCAGAGAACTGTTCTCTATTACTCAGAAAAGGAACTACAGTACCTCTTATTCAAATGCAACAATCGTGCCTTTGTAAACTCATAGTGGGGAAAAATATGTGTTCAAAATATGTTATTTTTCAAAATGATTGATTATGTTTGTCAATTTAGCAATTTGTCTCTGCCAGGTGTTTCATAATGTTTTTTTGCAAACAGCGTGAGCCCATTAGTTGTTAGAGGTCAGGCAAACCTGCAGAGAAATTAATTTTCTACGGCAGCAGTACAAATAACTGTGTTTGAATTTTTTTGGGCCTTTAATGGCCGCAGATAAAATTACACAGCTATTATCATTTAATTGAGCAATTTGAAGCCAAAGGCAAATTTACATTTTTTAAAACCAAGAGTTGGATCTCAAACAGCATGGGCACAATTCACTTTTGACAAACAGAGATGGCAGACAGTGCATGTCTTGTTTTCCTTAATAGCAGATTGATTGCTGACTGATGTTCGGTATTGAACCGAGTCTGTGCCAAATCAGGCGGCACAGATTGCAATTCAGTTGGGGCAATCAATATTATTTCAAACTTGACTTAGATTTAGAAAACCGAAGAGGCCTGGTGCTGCGTGAGACAGGAAATAACATACATCTGTGTACACAAATCTAGAAATTACTCTCGGAGAGAAAAGCACATTGTTTTGTTACCTCCACCAGTCTAAGTAGTGGAAATCAATACAGGGGCTATGTCGATAAACAACAAACAAAAGTACATATCCTACTCAATAGGAAAACTTTGTAACCATCAGTCATCTTTTACATCTTTGACCTCTAATCGTACAAAACTTTAGCGTCTTAATAAGTGAAATAATTTGCTTTACACGCCATTGCGCATTTCAGCAGCGCTCTGAATGTTTGGACACTGCTTCAAGTATCCCCATAGATCCACGTAGTCACTGAGTTTTATTTGTGCTCCTTGGTTTATCAGCGTTAGCAAACAGCAAGGCAACAAATTCTGTACACATCCATTGTTTACAGAGAAACTCTCTCACTCTGTTTACAAGTCTGTTAAGATTTTGAAAGTTTTTCTGTCTGTATAAAGCTTTTTTTCCACTGGTGATATATAAATTGATTGTATTAACAACCACTATATTGTTTTAACAAAGAAAATATTAGTGCCTTTATATCTTTCTTCAGAAGCCCAGTGACTATAGCTGCAGTTCTAGCACTAAAGTGGCCATTATTTTGCCATTAAACATTCATCTATGCCCATATACTGCAGTTAAAATGTGATTTAAGAAGCCCATTCAATGTTGGAGACAGAAACAGAAGTGACAATAAAAAGACTGAAAGAGATGATGAGCCTCAGGCTTGTGGATGATGTGGAGGTTAAAAAAATCCCCCAGCATTTTCTCTCATTTGCTGAGACAGCAATATTGCAAAATAAAAACAATGAAAAGAGAGATGGTGACGTCCTGCACAAAGGAGAGAAAAAAAGTGAAAAACGATGTGTTAAAATGTATTATATTACCGTATATTATATATGTGTTAAAAATTAATTGAATTTTTCTTTCCAAATGTAAGAAAAAAAATAAAAAGGATGGTACATTAAACACAGAGGAAAAAAACAAACTGAGAAACTGGATGGGAGGACTGTGTCCTGCAGATATGACCCTACAGGTGAATAAGTGGATCTGGCTCGGAGGGGTGCAGGGGCTGAAGGATGAAGAGACGAAGAAAGACCACTCAAAATGTTAGAAGAAAAAAAAAAATCAGAGAAAAAGAACAAGAGGAGGCAAAATGAGAGACAAAGGGATGAAAAGCCTGACTGTTGCACGCAGAGAGAAAGCAAAAAGAGAAAAGAACAAAGAAGAGAACATGGACAAAAAGTCTCAGCTCATTTACTTCGTCTCATCTCGAGTCTTCTATCAGGTTTTACCTGCTGCTCCATGAGAGGAGGACAAGCTACGCTACAAGCTCATCCCAGTCTCACTAACGCCTCAAGATGTGTAATGTTTTATGTGAGATTTCAAAAATATCCCCTTTGACAAGAAAAAGGTTTCACATTGTTGTGGAATGGACGTTTTATATGTTTTTGCCTCGAACTGCTTCTGAGGGACAATTATGTATTTTGAATGTGATTTGAAAAGTGTGAGAAGTTTCCATTCTTGACAATCTAAACGCTTTTTCTGGACCTGATGCAACCTTATTTCTAGACAGTGAAGTGAATGAGTGAGTAACTGATAGAAGAGAAACATGAAAATGTTTGTTAGCAAATGAGATATGAATAAGTGACAGCCGAGGAAAAAAGACGCAGAGGCAAGGGAGAGACATCTGAGGGTTGTCTCTGAACTGAGCATACATATCTAAAGATTTGTTGTTCGAGTAACTGAATGAATGAATAAATAAGCGAATGAAGAAACTGATCTCTTACAGGGGGTCCGGAGGGGCCTGGAGGGCCTTTGCTGTCTTGGGAGCAGGTACAGGCATGAGGCATGGGAGGACACTGCTCTTCAACTCTCTGAAAACACAAACAGGAAAACAGATGACGTGGTCCGTTTTAAGGCACGAATGAAGCTTGTGAGCAAGATAGTGACGGTAAAACATGAGCAAACCTCCCTCTTGATCTTGATCTTGGTCTTTGAAAAACCATAAAAAACCTGTACTAGATTTGCTATTACTGCAGAGTTTGTTTAAATGTTAGGACACTATAAATACTTCCTTTACTCAGTCATAAAATGCAATGTGTTCCTCTAGTAACAGCTTAAGAATAGGAGTCACAAAAGTTTTATTGAATTGCAGAAGTGTAGGCCTCCTATTTATCTAGTTATTATATGTTTTTATGTTTGGGATGTTAATTGATAGTCTGTGTTCTTGTGGAGGCAGACAGACTTTCTACATATGCGTGATAGATAATACTGGCCGCTGGATTTCTATCGCATAAATAAAATTACCTACCTAACCACTAGAGCCATTATTAGTGGCATTTCTTTGCCCGATAGCTGTTCATTCTGTAAGTAACATGGCTTTAATTCTACTTTTATCATCCTGGTTTCACCATCTCCCCCAATCTGATCATAACTACAATTATCACTCCAACTACCTCAGGCTGTAATATTCAGAGAGAGCTGGAAAGCGATGCATTTAAGTGGGTGTGTGTGTGTACACGTAAGTATATGCATGTGTTCGTTTCTTACCAAGGCTGGAAGCTCACAACACTTATCTCTACTGGCCCAGGATGTACTGCAGATGATGTCAAACATCTGGAGCTGGAACTGTATAAACACATGCGCAAATACATTAGTAAAGTAGTACTTTAGTACATTAGTATTTTGTAATGACGTTGTTTTGTGGTGTTTCTGTGTCGATAAGACACAAGATAAGATAAGAACAGAAACCATTTCTCTGTTTACAAGCTCTACCCACTGGCCAACGTGTGCTGAAAGATATACGTGCAGTCATGCCGAGAGATTCACCAAACAAAATAAACGTTGTGGAGGCTCTGCTGGTCTTAAACTATACAGCAGATTGGAAGTTGGGTCTTGAGCTGTTGTCTGATTCATCTACTAAGTTTAACATTAAGACGGCAGATGGGGCCCGATGATAAACAGTGTTTATTTTATTAGAAGGAGAGTTTCATCTGCATCTGCATTTCTAACCATTGAGAGAACAGATGTCCCCATTTCCTCAACTTTCAACAATGATGTATGTGAAAGTTAAAACACTTACTATATACAGTGTAATACACAACTTAAACTATGGAAAACTCCCTCGGCAGACTAAATAACTGAAAATGTTTTAGGGAGTTTAAATAGATACAGACACAAACACATGAATGGAGACTTGGAGGAGACTCTGCTGGCCAGTGGAAAACTAGGTGATAAGTTTCTGCTTTTCTCTTTGCTACTGTTTCATTTACACAATCTACCCTGACTGAATCTAGTGCATGGAAACATTGGACCTGGTCACTTAGTGTTTCTGCTGTGCTCTTTGCATTGTTTTAAATTCACACAGAGCTCCCGAATGCCTGATGTATTGCAACCAGGTCATTATTCAGGTAAATAAACTTTATTTAATGTTAAAAGTTCAATTTAATTTAGTTCTGGTGTAAGGCACCCAGCATCTTGTGTCACTTCAACTCTATCAAATGTTGAATCCTAAATACAATAAGTAGTTTCAATTGAAATTATATGACAATAAATGGAAATAAGTCAAATGTTTTTAGTTGCTAAAGAGTATAACTCTGCCTTGCAGCGCATGTGAGACTTATTATAGCAATTATTATCCTGCTATTACAGCACCACAGGGGTCTTTGACTTAAAAAGCACTTTCATTCAAACTGGAACTAATGCTTTGACCCAGATTCATATAGGCTGGCTGAGTGGAGACCTTGAGAAAACTGTCACAATTGCCATTACTGTATATGATTTTATTTATTCATGCTAATGAATATTGTAATTCTCTCAAGTCACCTCATCACTTAAAAATCCACAGGCAACTGTCATTATGAATGGCACCGTCAAAACAATAGGAAATCCCACCCAGTGTGAAACAAAATAGTTGTACACATGGTAAAATGGCATAAACTGACTGATTTGTATGACAGTAGAAGGAAGGTAACGCAACCTTTTACCTGCAGACATCTCAACACTACCAGTACCAGTACAGTCTGCTGTACTGGTCAATAAATGACAATCTGTTAGCCAGTGGACAAAATGTCTTTTAGACGTCTTTCAGCCTTTTCCAGCTGATTTTTTTTTGGTGCTGCTCAGAAGTATAAATCTTCTAATAGCAGTGCTGCAGTAAGTATTCCCACATGCCCTGGATATCTCACCCTCTTCCCTGTATGTAAGTGCCAAAAGTTTTTTTACTGTCTATGCTTTTTAATGGGTAGAGCACAGCTAACAGAGTATATGTAAAGCACTTTGCACATTTGCACTTGCAATAAATAAAATGAACTCCCACTGTGTAACTCATTCAAATGGCTTTGGGTATTTATAGCTGCCATTTAACAGGCCATAATGGTCCACACACACCTTGCTGACTGATCACTGCAATCAGTGCACAGGGGACAATGATAAAAGCCAGATGATTATCACCATTAAAGGGCATTTTCTTTTTTTTTTATGATTTGCACTACAGGTTTAGTATTAAAGCCTATGTTCATTTTAATGTAGGCCTTCCAAAGTTCACGATCAATGGGAGCCCAAACATACAGCATTATTCTTCATCTACTCATTGTGCACCTAATTAACACAGACAGGAATTCCTACTGACGGGAGCAGAGGTGTTCTTTGCGCTTCTGGATGGGACAATTCTTCCCAGGACCTCGACTCCATCAGTGGTGATGTTACCAGCTGCACTGACAGGTTTCTCCCCAACCACAGAACAATCCAGCACCACCTTCACCGATGTCTTACTGACGGTTACATGGAGCTGTGTGGAAGAGAGAGGATAGAGTGCATTAGAAACATTGTTTTCCAAAAAAAAATGATGCTACAGGCAAAACTTACCTAGGTGGTTTATAGACATACAAATGGTTTGTCCATTTGATTTTAGCAGGTGTTTTGTATCTATAGTTAACATTATTGCGTCTCTCTAAACATTATTATTGCATTAAATATCTAACTAGACATAAACACAAACAACTGTGGAGATGGAGTCAATAAAACAGAGATGTAACATCTTTTTAAGTCGAGCATTTTCACAGGTCTGCATCAGCCAGATTAACAAATTTAAGATTGATACACCGACAACAGGCTACCTCTTTCCTGGCTAATCACAATGACAATGACTTCTTTTGTGTATGTGTATTTTTTTTGCATCCAAACACACAAATGAGTCCAGTCCAGTCAGAATGCTTGTCAGCTCAAGCTGCCTTCTTAGATGAAAACCAGAAGCGCCATGAACCATGCAACTGAACTGGTCGTATGTTTTAAAGAGAGATGCATCATGATGCAAGACTGTAATAAAGCATCTGCACGTTTCACCATCATAGGAAAAAAATATACAGGCACTTCAGGTCCTAGAAATATGTGCAAATGAGTGAAGTGCATACACTTCTACACACATGCACAAAGTCACAGTAACAAGGTGCAGCTAATGTGGAGTTAGACAAAGTTCATATTCCAGTGTCAGAGCCCATTACTTGGCTGACGTCTGGATGGTTGCATATAATAATGACTTTCCGTTCTCATCCTTCACTCTGCACACTCCACTGGACAGGATGTGTGTGTGTGTGTGTGTGTGCGGGTGATGTACTTTTTTTGTGACATAAAAAAAGCAGAACACTCTCTAAAGTGCAGTTATTTTACCAGTATTTTATGGCATTTATTTGTTAACATCAGTGGCTAGGGGATGATTACAGGACGCTAAAATGTCCAAGGTATGAAAATGTACATGTCTCTCTGTGTTTCTCTCTGTGGGTATGTTTAAAAAAAAAAAAAAGGTTCCTCTATTTACTCCAGCTGTTACTCAGACAAGATGAAGGATGTTCTCCACCACTGAACCACCCTGTGCTTACAGCTAAATTAACATTTAGGATCACAGTATATTACTGAGTTCAATGTCTAATGTTAATAATATATATTACACAACCCTTGAGAAAATATAAACTTTTGATGATCCATTAATTTCAGTACAGTGAGGAGATAAACCTGTAAAAGGGCGAGTATGTGTCTAAGTGAACATCGTGGGATTTTGTTGTTGTCATAGTTTAATTTGAAAAGTCTGAACTCCATTACCAAATTTGCTGACACTTTAAAGTTATATAAACCATTTCAGCTTTGTTTTTCAGATCAAATTAAACTTTCGCTATGTTGGTCAACCACAATTCACTCATGATCATCGTCATTATGGCAGAATTAGAGGATCAAATGTAGAATTAAATAGGACACATTACAATATTTGAAATAGCCTTTGACATTTCCATTGTCGTGTGTGTTTGAGTTAAAACTGCTTTGAATGTTTCACACATTTCGTTTTCGTTCATCTGACACCCATTAGATAACCACGACGCAGACAGGAGACAAACCTCAAAACTGAAACTTGGGATCAGTTTTATAAGCCTGAATCACAACAGAGAAAAACAAAAGCCTTGTCCACAAGGAACAAGCAAAAAGTTTTTCTGTTTTTTTTTTTCCATTTTGCTGCTCCTGGCAGGTCAGATGGCTGGTTGGAGTCTACAGGATCTATCCACAGCTAATACTACTGCCAGCACAAGATGGATTAGCCTGTCTCTCCCTCTCTCTCTCTCGCACACACACATATACAGATAAACAGACTTTCAGTCCTGTATTTTATACAGCTACTGCTGTCCTACAAATCTTGCACTATCTTTCTCCAAAGCACCTCATTTGTTTGTGTCGCTGTCAGATACCTTTATTTTTCTCTATGAGAACAATTTTTTCCTTATTTTTCCAAACAAATGACTTTTTTTTCTACACCACTGACAGTTCAACATTATCTTTGTCATGCTACACACATGACTTTGTAGTAACCTTGCAAACTGAAGAACTGTGATGATGGCAAAAACGGTAACCTAATGGTTCTTTAATGATCATAAATGTCACAACAGCAAAAATGAACAGGATGAAAAATAGAAACACTGTACAGTAGCTTCACACGACCTACTCAATCAAGATTAACATAAAATAATATATTAGAATATGAGTCTATGCAACAATATTGTAAGGACCCCCGACTCCATAACAAAATATGAGGATAAACTGGGGGAGAACAGTGGAAAAGAAGAGATGGAAAGAGAAGGAAGGTGATGGCCAGAAGAGAAGAAGCCGTTTGAATCAGTATGTTCATCTCCCACCTTTTGGTAACTAAACACAAAATGAAGTGGTGCCTCTGATTCATGATGGAAAAGGCAAATTAGTGTGCAGAAAAGGACACACGCTTCAATCGTTGAGTGTTTTTAAACACACCGTTTGAGATAATGTGTGGTGAAGTAGATGAGGCTATCAGCGCTTCTGCTGACACGGCGGTCTCTAACTTGCACTTAAAAAGTGCATGTGCGTGCTAACTTGCTCGTGCTTGGAAGGGTGTGTGTATTTATCACATTTCTGTACACTAATGGCTGCTTGCAGAGTTTGTATGATTAAGGTGCATTAGAGCATTCACATCCATGTATTTATAAACGTCGATATTTATTTCCCTCCACTTTCTCCTTGTGTGTGCACATTATCATGTTGTCAACCACACCTTAAGCACAGGCATATTGTAATGTGGGGGGAAAAAGAGAAATATAAACCAAAGTTTCATTACAGCTGGAGACGTGGCCAGAGTTTTATGACTAACTTGGCAACTGTTAGGCACACATTTTTTAGGTAGTAGTCATAACAGAAACAAGGTAAGCTCTGTATGTCTCTGTCCCTGATGTTTGTGGAAACAACTGTATACTGTGTGTTTGCATAAAGAAGCATCTGCTGTGCTGACAGGCAACTTAAGTGAACTAGAGGGAACGTATGACGGAAAGGATGTTTACAGATCATTAAACCAAAGTATGGTAATAAACAAAAGCAGTTTTTGACCCAATTTCATCCATATTATGAATCATAATACATTAATTGATTTCCATGTTCTGTCTGTTAGTAAATGATTTGATAAGTGACCATCAAATAGATTTGTTTTGTCTTATTGAAACCTGGGTGCAGCAGGAAGAATATGTCCGAATATGTCTGAATGACTCACTGAATTCTCAGACTTACTATGTGATTTAGTTCTTAGTGCAGATAAAGTCATTATAGTGGGTGAGATGCTGATGATAACTGCCTCAACGCTGCATTTAATTCACTATTAGACTCAACTGGCTTTAGTCAAAATTCTGTATACAGTTATATTATGTAAGGTCTTAAACCTGACATGATATGACATAAACTTGTCTTTGGGATTATTACGCAAGTGGTTAAATTAAAAATGAAGCTAAAAGCACAGTTTTGGAAGTAATACTTAATAATACCTATTAGTTAAAAAATTAACTAATAATAGGTACTAGTTTCTCTAGTTCACCGTCTTAAATTATCTACTGTAGCTTTCCACAGTTCCCTGACATGTCATATAATACATATAAGTTGTTTATCATATATCACCATACATAACAGTCTCATCTTCAAGACTGCTTCAGTCATTTCAAATCTGTCCTTCAAGCAGACTGAACCTTTTTTAGCTGCTGCTTTTGTGTTTTTTATTATTATTTTTATTATTATTATTATTACCAACACGTGGAAAGAGATTTATAATAATCGCTTAAGGGCTAATTAATATGCAGTGCATTTTAAATTGCACTTTTAAATACGTTTGGTTTCTGTAGGCTAGAAGGATGCCAGGCACTAGGGAGATGTCTAAATTTTTACAGTTTATTTTAATGTAAGGCACTTAATTATTCTGGGAGGTAAAAAAAAACAAAGGGTCCATGTTCTCCCACAGTATAATGACCAATGTACGCGACTGACAGCAGCTCTGGCTTCTCCTGTCTATGTCTACATCTCTGCTTTGTTCTATATTTTTCTCCCTGTACGTCTCTTTGTGTCTCAAACTCACTGTCATATCGATTTCTTCCTTTGCTCTCCTTTCCCACTCCTTCACCTGTTTATGTTTCTTGTGTTTCTGTGTGTGTGCACGAGCGCGCGCACCACACTCAGCAGTGACAGATCCTGCTGGGTATTCCTGCTTTCACAGTATCTTCATATGCTAATCCTTTTTATAACAGACACACAAACATGCGCACGCACAATCCTCTTATTCACTTGTCTTCCTGTCTAAACGGAGATGAACACTTCGTCTGGCCAGGCAGTCTTCTGCATCTGTTTCCTCCCTCAACATTGTCATGTTCTCCAACAGAAAGACAGGAAACAATAGAGAAGACAAAAGGCAGTGAGAATGATGGACGGCTACTCCCTGACATTTTGAGAACTGAGATAAAGGAAGACATAGTTGGTGGGCTGCTGTTTGGTTTGTTTTCAGCAGAAATCCACCGAGTTTCCCTGTAAAAATAAAGCAGCAACTCTACAGCTTATAAAAACAAAACATTGTCTATAAGGATTTAGCCTGGACTCAATGATGCGCTCCACTGTTTCTAGCCATTTGTCAAACAAATGTTAACCATCTTTAAAAAAGTACAAAGACAATTCATGCAAATATCAATTTCCATCAACTTAATTTAGGTAAATACACCTTTTGAAGCTAATTCAAAGGAAATCCCCCCGAAGACAAAAGAATTGCTTAATATTCAGCAGGCTGCTCTAATTATTTGTGTCAGCTAATGTTGGTATTTTGTGCCAAAGTGTTTTGCTATGTGAAGTAATCTTTCACTGAGCCTGTTGAGGCCAAAACGGCATTCTTCATTCAGTGAAAGCATTTGCATCCCTATTTATTCCATAATTTCTTTTTTCAGAAAACACTTTCTTGTCTCGGGTGAAAAGAAAATTGTCTTTCATTGAATGAATATCATCAAATTTCTCCTTTTCCATTCCATCAGACTAATTCGATACAACATAATTTACATAGAAAAATATTTGGATAGGAGCGCAGTGATTAGGGGAAATGGGAAATGTCTTCGTCAGAGAATCAGTTTAGAGGACAAAGTCCTTCGTCCCTGGAGGTCCGGTCTGAGTTCAATGGTGAATAGAACTAACAACAAAATCGCTAAAATTATAACTATCACAATTCTCACACAAGATCTTATCATAACTACTTTGTGGCTGCAGTGTTCAAAGGCAGGTATGCTTCAGGTATCAAAAATCTAATCACAGACAGCTCATGAGCTGTGACCAACGTGGTTTTACATGTTTTGTAGCCCATGCTCAAGATTTCGTGTTTGCCAAATGCAAATATTTGAGCATAAAACTACAATCAGAAAGAAAACACAAATTATGCAATTTGTCCTTTGAAAACTGTTGGTGCAGAACCGGGCCCCACTGTTAGTAGAATTAGTGGTTGTGGGTGTTTATGTTGTATTGATAGAAAATAATGTGAGAGAACTCACTGCTGTCATACATGCGTTGGAGTCATTTTTGTTGGATTACAATTGAATGGTACCGATTAAAATTTCACAAACACGGGACTTCGATGCTTGAGTAATATATTGATAATTCTGTATGCTATAAAATGCCTAAAACACTGCTGTAACTTCATTATCAGAGACCACAGAGAGAGAGAGAGAGAGAGAGGGGTATTGAAAGGTGATGAAATTTGCAGTTTCACTCCCACTCTGTGCACTTCAGTAGTTTAAAAAATAAAATAAAATGGGCGTAGAGAGAACAGTGGAGAGTGGGAGGGAGAGATGGGGGAGGAGGGCTATTACCATCAAAACACACACACACACACACACACACACACACACACACAGCAGAAGTGTTGACAGGACAAGAAAAAAAAATTCCAGCCCGAGAGCCACTGGAAATCCACCCAACAGGCTCCACAACTTCAAAAACATCAAAATAAAATTCCTCATTTTTTTGTCTCTTTCCCAGTTGTCTGCTGGCGAGCTCCCTGTTCCCTCCGTTTCCTTCTATCAGTGTGAACCTTATTTTGCAAGTGCCGCAAACTGGCAACTGTAGCAGCTGTGAGACGGGCTCTCTGAGCAGAGTAAAACTGATTTTGAAGTGAATGATTGGTGTTGAAGTGGTTGTAGTTCTAATGGACTTGGAACAACATGGTAGCACAGACAGGACATCCAGAAATTACGCTGCAATATTCAGACTAACAGATCAAAACCCCAGTCTACATTATACTGTTATAAAACAGCAAGCAGCAAGCCCATTAGCATTAAACTGTGACCAGCAAATGGGTTTACACTGGTGAATTCATTTTTTGCATTGAAATTTCAATCAGCATACATAAGACAAAACATAAGACAAACCTTGTGGAAGCTACCATGGAAGAGTTTTTTTATTTCAGGTCCCTCAAAGGCAACAGTCTGGAAATCTCCTTTGTAGTCGTAATTGAAGAATGTCAAGGTTTTTCTAGAGTCTGTGGGAGGACAGATGATAGAAAATGTTGACGTTCACATCAAGTAGATACTTGTCACGTACACACTATTGTCTCTGTCTTCTGTTGTTAGACTCCAATTAAGAAGAGTTTGTGCTGATAGTATTAGCAGCCACCAACTTTGTGTTGTGCACATATAACACTTGACATTTTATTATAATATTTTATATCTATTACACAAAACTCTGTATTAAAGCATTTAAGGATCAGCACCACTAAAACTGAAGTTATGGTGCTTTCTCAGACTGATGTGTGTGTGTTTCATTCGGTGAAGGGTTACAAGAGAGCAGCTCACAAAAGAGCAGCTCATGTATCTCCAACATTTTAATGAGGATTGTGGACACAAGGAAAGATGAAAACGTTTCTATTCGAAAGGTATGTAGGCCCAAAAACGCAGACGTACCTGAGCTTTAATTAGGGACTCTTTTGGTTCCACTTCTAAAATCTGCTGCATTATGCACTGTCATGGTTTATTTGGGTGCACCGGGAAGCAGCGGTAGCACACATATGCTGTTTTTACACTTGTCATACTGTGGTGTGTTATGATGCAGGTGGAGTAAAAAAAAAAAGTGACCCATTCAAACTCACTATCCAGGATTAGTCCCACCAAGGGCTTGTTTCCTTTGTTCAGGATTTCCCACAATGCAAAGGGCTCCAGCGGGGTCTCAGAAAGTAGGCGGAGCATCATAGATATGGTGTAGTCAGACGGTAAACCTTCAGGATGAAGATACCTGGTACACACATTGAAAAAAAGACACACACACACACATACACACACACACACACACACACACACACACACACACACACACACACACACACACACTGTGAGCTTAGCTCTGCCCTAAAGGCATAAATCTACCATTCTTTGTCGAAGTGCAATTTGCAGCTTTACAGCTATTGTGAACGCTTTTACAGTGCTTTCGGCTGCCTTACACTTTGAGTGCCACACTCTTCTCGATCAGAGAGTCTAGCTTTTTTCGTGCAACTGCCTCCGAGCACTTCAAGTTTAAATCATCTCAGCTTCGACTTTTCGGAGCACTTGTCAATGTCACTTTTGACAAACTGAACCATCACAGAACAGAAAGCTGAATTTAAAGCTGGTTGACAACATAAACTGAGAAAAGGCTCCTATGACATCACAGTATAAAGACATTACAGGGGCAGAATTGATAGCTCTGAGTGCTCCTGTGAAGTTCTTGTATGTGTGGGCTTTATATGTATATATAAAGTATACAAGGAGCCAAATAAATGAAATTTAAAGTCTATATTAATATGTGGAAAGCATGCAAACAATGTGCAGCCTGAGTTTATTTTAGAGTCTGTTCATTATAAACTATGGACCATTCGACGTCCCTGGTGATAGGTGCAGTAAATGTTAATATTTGTTTATTTAGCATCTGAAATTGACGCTTCGCTTATTGCATTACCTGGCAGTAGGAATTACAGGGATTAGTGGGAACTGCATGTCTAATATATTACTCCAACAAACTGCTGAATGGATTTTCTTTAAGTTTCTACAAAAAATGTTTTAAAAGGTTTTTAGTTTAACTTTGTAAAGTGCATGTTTTTAAATCTGATAAATGGGTGTCACCTCGGGTCCAGCAACAAGATATGGAAATATGATCTTTTGTTAATATTATTATAATGGCGAAACATATTTAAACACAGACAAAAGGCACATATTTCACAGTCTTCAGGATCAGTACTTGTGGTTGTTACCAATGGGGACACACCACATAACATAACACATCCCAGATGTTATGAACTTGAACCCTTGAGTGCTATTCAGATGAAGAGAAAAGATACTTGACATGTTTGCTTTCATGTTAGTTATCCAGTGTTTTCCTATCAGAAAATCAAGTCATTTTCTTTGGATGAACTGTTGACTAGTTCCAGGATCCTGTGTGCATGAAAATTCAAAGGGTTTGTGTCCTGCTGTCCACTGACAACAAGCTCTCCGCATGTCCAGAACAGGAGGAGAGACACACTTGGCAAGCAAATATCAGAGGATGAACAGCATAATAGGCTCAAAATAACTCAGTATGATTAGGGAGCAGGATTTAACAGCATGCACTGTATTCAAAATAGAATTTTTACTACATATTATTTCTGGTTATGATTTTCACTGCTAAAATTAATGTGTCAGTGTGAGTGATTTGTGGAGCTCAATCTTCATTCTAAACTTGTGTATTTATAATTTTGTTGAACTGTCTGTATATTGTTATAGTGAGATTTCTAATTCTAATAATTCTAATATTTAGTTTGTCTCAGTGATATTCATGGACATATAGCAGCTGTGGTGCACAGCTTTATTAACTGTCAGCGAAAACTGGCTTCCTAAAAGACACGTACAAGTGTTAGTGTGGAAGGAGGTGGTTTTCACAACTTCTGCAAAGTGTTCTTTTTTCACATTTCCTTTCCTCTTTCCACAAGTAACTCACTTGGTGGGCTGTGACACCATGGCATCACGGTGCAACCTGTAACATGGGAAGCTGTTGAATGACCCCGGCTCCAGAGAAACCCCAGGTATGGTGCTGTACTCCTTCTCTACCAGGCCAAACATCTCCATCATACGGAAACCTATAACAGGCAAATCACCATCATTACCTTCCTGGTGTTTACAATCAATGCAATCACCAAAGCTTGCACTGTCATTATGCTACTGCCATAATCATCATTAACGTCCTGTCCAGGGGTTTGATGGAAAAGGGGGTTTATTGAACGTCTTACCTGCCATTGTGTTACCACTCATCAAAACAGAGGGACAAGCTGCAAGACAGAAAGGAGTCTATTACTTCACCCATGAATTCTCAACAATCAAGTAAATGCCAATCTTCGTCTGTGCACTAACAATCCTCTTTAACTAACGGACTTTCTCAATCCTCTTTTTGCCTCCTTCACTCCGTCTCCCTTTCCTCTGACTTTTCTGAACTCTTTTTTCCCCTCCTGGTCTCTTACTCTATTCTCTGTTTTAAACATGATGTGATTGTACGCACTGGCAGTAGCAGCCTCGCACACAAAGGTAATGAGCTGTTCTTCTATTTTCTTCACTGCGTCCAAATCGTCCACAAAAAAGACGTGTCTGTCACTGGGCTTGCTGGCGATATTCACCAGTTCTCCATAGTCAGCATCCGCAAAGCCAATGGCAAAGATGATATAGCCTGAGGAGGCAATTAAACAAGAGGATTCATTACCAAAATAAAGTCAGTAGAAAAGGTTAAAGTTGCCTTATGTAACACACTGTCAGGGTTAGTTTTTAAAGCAATAGTTGAATTCTTTAATATATTTTAGCAGAAAAATCTGAATACAGTTCATAAAGCCTCCAGCAAGTCCGAACATCTGTCTTCGAACTTGCCTGCTGCACCAATACACACTTAGTCTATTAAGTTTATTATTTATTAACTAATGGTTATTTTTGTTATGTTTTATGATATGTACCCTCCATCTGCATCTCCTTGGACACTTTGTTGACATCATCTTGTGAGCGTCCATCAGTTAAAACAACCAGGACCTTGGGAATGCCCCTTCTGGCTCCACCCTCAGGGGTGAAAATGGACTCTTTCACATGTTTGATGGCCCGACCTAAAAAGGAAATACATTATTTAAGACAGCTATATCTTTGCCTCTGTGTGTGTTTATGTTTTACAAACTACCTGCATGTGGACCTTGTTTTCCATTCATTTGCCATTTTAAAAAATAAAGCATGTGTCAGCATTAGCAAAAGAGCAGAGTTGCACTGACTGAATCCTGCTAATCGTTATTATCCGTTTCCAGTATTTGATCCAGTGACTGGCTCTTTCACAGCAGTGTGACTAATAATGTCCAGCCATAGTCATGTAGGTGTGCAGCATGGACATTAAGATCTGTCATGTATCACTGTTAACCTGCTCATTATGTTCATGCAAACCCTGTTAGCTGCAGCTCCTGCTTTCGCAGTCGAAGCTTTCTACTTTCTACTCGTGTGACATTTAACATTGTTGACTTTACCAAGATTTAATCTTCGTGGATGTTTATTAAGGGGAGATTAGTTCTTTCAGCAGAATCCTCTTTGACGCTCAGTTTATTTGAGAGTTCACTCACACAGTACAAAATCACAGAACGAATCATTTACAGCAAACTGCTGTAAATGATTCGTTCTGTGATTTTATTTTTATGCTGTTGTGAAATGAAAAAAAAAACATTGCTTTGAAAATGAGGCTGGATGCTTACAAATCCAATGTGTTACAAAGGTGAATGCTTTGGACTTCTCCTACAATTTTCCCATATATATAAATAAAAAAATCTTTATTGTTCCATTAATATTAATAAAATACATTATTAAACAGTATTACATAATAATGAATGACCTAAAAGCTCCTGAAGCCACATTTAGGTTAAGTGCCCACTAGATTTAATGTCCTATATGAGATCTAAACCAGAGAGATAAGACAAACTAATATGGAAATGTCTCAGTCCAGTCAATGAGTTTAAATTAGAAGAGCCTTTGACAGTGTACGGGGCACCTGCTAGCGGACTTAATTGGTCAATAAAATCTGTCTAGACAGCTTTAAAAGGTTTCGAGAACTGTGTGTGAATGTACTGCTGCTTTATGTCTATTATGTCCTTCAAGCCCTCAAAAGATATGTAACTTTCAAAAATGTTTCTCTCCTCTTTCTACTCACCCCAACCAGTCAAGGCAGATGGCCACCTACCCTGAGCCTGGTTCTGCTGGAGGTTTCTTCCTCTAAACGGAGTTTTTCCTCTCCACTGGTACTTGCTCAAGTGGGATTGTTGGGTTTTCTATATAATTCTGTATACAGTTATATTTTGTAAGAGCTTAAACCCTGTAAAGTGCCTTGAGATGACTTCTGTTGTGATTGGATAATTACTGCAAAGATGAGCTTTTTCACAGTACAGTATATTGGCAACAATTTGTGTGCAGGTATAGTTATTTAGCACATACAAACCAACGAGCACAGCCCTCTAATCATCATCACATACTAATTTTTATTTAATGTCAATATTTGCATACTGTCCATCATGATCTGCATTAATAGTTCATATAGTTCATCTACTAATCTCCACCTGACCTTTTCATAATTTAATGCACAATCATGGTCATTAATCCTTTCAATTCTCTTTGTCTTTTTACAAGTTCTCCTCTCATTCCCCGTTGATTCCAGTGTTATTAAGAGAGGGCTATCATGGAACTTGGAATTAAAGAAACAATACCAAGAAGCAGTAAATTGCCCCTAAATTGACCATACAATGATTTTACATTAAAGATCATGTTCTGTAAATGGTTCTATACTGATGTGTATAGTGGAAGTACCATAAAAATCCTCTCTCTTTCAGTTTCTACCCAAGCCAAAACCCTCAGACCACATCCTCTCCTCTCGCAACCCTTTGTTTTTTTTTATGGATCTGTCAGTGATGACAAATGACAGAATGCTTGGCCTGTAAAGTGTTGTGTTGTCAGATATGTGTCAGTGATGCATCTGTGTTCTGTTATCATGCTGGGCAAGCCTGGAATTACAGCAGGTAGCCAGGCATGAAGTCAGACACAGGACAGAGCAAAGGAGAGGGAAGATGAGAATGAGGAAGACATGCTGGTTAGGTGGTGAGGAAGGAGGGGGAAGGGTAGGATGGGACAGAGGGGAAAAGAAGAAGAGATGTGTCAGATGGGGAAAATGAAAACGTGTATCAATACCTACAAAAAATGTTTAAGGTTTAAAACCAGTCATATTGATAATCACTTGATCACTGTGCGTGAAGCAATCTATGCCAGGTTGGATTTGGCCTTCTGTCTGGCAACAGTTTACCAGTTTTGTCAACGAAGGAGCGGAAACAATATGAGAAAACACAAATAGCTGAAATCATTTCTCTCTCTTGTTTCAGCATCCAAAGGCTTGGTGAAATATAACAATATAATATAATGCTTTTTCTCTGTGCTGCCTGTGGAAATCTGTCTGATGAGATTGTAATATTCTCTCTTACTTATTATGAACCGAGCAACAAAATCCTCAGCTATTTGGAAAAGTACAGTAAGTTCCTCATGAATTGGAGAAAATGAATAATCAAATGCATTGTTGAAAATATACAATACTGTAGATTTTGAATATTTTTTAAATATGTTTTACTGGCTTCTGTGCATACACAGACAGGACATACACCTCAAACGCTCTTTAACTTTTATAGACAAGCAGTGACGCCCAGTTCCTCGAACTGTATGAACTGTACAGTGTCAGAGATTAGCATAGTTACCCATATAAAGCATGGTTTTCAATCTCAAAAGACACACACAAACACGCTCTCATATGAATATATACATACATATAATGCAGATAAAGACTATTACACCAGCAGCTACGCTGAATCAATCATTCCCCGAGCCAGTCAGAGTCTCACTAATGCCTTAATGAATAAATGCATAGTGAAAAGTCAAATCCCAGAGTGTTAGCCTCAACACTCGGAATCCTCAACATGCTCTTCATTCTCATTTATAGAGAGGGAACAGTGGGTATCCAAAAAAAAACTGACTATTGAGTGTTAAAGAAGGCAGCGTCATTTATATACTGTTTATTATATGGGCTACTGACTAGAAATTGTCTTAGAAGGTGAATTAGTACCTCTCCCTTCACCTTACGTAACCTTTGCAGTGCCAGTGAGTACTCATGTTGCTACACTAGTAGCTGAATGGCCAAACAAATTGATTTACACTGCAATCTCATCCAAAAAGTCCTGCAAGTTGTTTAGTCCTACAAGCCGTTTAACCTTAAGAGTGAAATCATTGTGGTTTTGAGTACATTTTAAAATGCATTTTCAAAATGTTTTCTCAAACTTAGGGTCATAGGATGATATAAAGTAAGTTAGCCATTTACAGCAAAAACATAAAAAAGGCATAAAAGTTGTGAGGTTTCTGGTTGGCTTCGGCACAGATGTGTCTGCCAGAGGCTATGGGTTAAAGAGGCAGAAAGCTACAGTGTTATTTGAGGGCTTTGGAGGATTTAGACACAGTAAGGGGTCCTGATGGTGTCTCAGAGGAGTATTTGAGGTTTATAGAATGAAAAAATGGGATAGTTTGGCGTTTGGATACGTCAGTCATAAAGCCTCAGGCCTGAAAGCCAGAGAAACTAGTATTGTACATCTCACTGAATCAGCGGAGTAAGTTGTAATTAAGAAGGTTTGGACACAGTCTCCAGAAGCTTGCATTGCTAAAACGTTGTACATTATCTAAAAATATGTGCTGTGTGGGATACTTGTGGAATAAGAACAGCATGAAGAATAGGAATTATGGCTGAACTACTGGAGAAGATTAATTCCTGCATGTATGTGTGGGTAAGAGACAGGGAGAGGGAGACAGTGAAACTGTGACTCTGCGAGCATTAGGCTAGCCTTGTGAGATTGAGCTACCTCCTCTTTCTTTTTTTTGTTTGGAAAAGACGAAACGTTATGGCTTATTTTCTATTGTTATGTAGACCACACACGTCCACGGCCATATCAACTAAAGCACCATCTGCTGCTACCTTCTCTACCTGTGCGTGCAGGAGTGTTAAGGATATAGGGAAAACAAATTAAATAAGGAATGACACATGAGCGCCCTACAGGGTGTGCGAGGAAGTAAAAGCTCTGAGAGGGAGGGCAGCCTCGACCTAATAAGTGACTTAAAACAACCAAACAGACCTTAAAATCAAGTCTGTAGTAGACAAAACTCTCAGGTTAAAGAAGCTTGTAGGGAAGGCAGAACAGTGGTATGGAACTGAAGAGATGAAAGGGTGAAAAAAAAAGAGGAAGAAAGAAAGAGGGGGAAGAATGACCTTCTTCATCAAACGCACTGTGCCCATTTACAGATTATCAAATTCACACATTGAAACTTAATACATTGGACTTTACCTCTACTTGTACTGCATAAACAATTACTACATTAATCCTACATTTCAACTACACTGCCCGTCGAAAAAAAAGTCACCTGAATTTAACTAAGCAAATGGTTAGGAGCATCCTTTTGGATAATTACTGCATAGATTATTATTTTTCAGCTAGCAACAAGTTATTTAACCCTAATTGATAACGGATTGAGCAGCTTTTCATTCTTCATTCTTAAACATGTTAATCTGTTTCAGAAGGGTCAAATTAGTGTCAAGCAAAGAAAACATCTAAGGATATTGATGAAATTACTGAAACTGGAAGAAGGTCTTGTGGTCTGATGAGTCCAGATTTACCCTGTTCCAGAGTGGTGGGTGCATCAGGGTAAGAAGAGAGGCAGGTGAAGCGATGCACCCATCCTGCTTAGTGTCTACCGTACCTGTACAAGCCTGTGGGGGCAGTGCTATGATCTGGGGTTGCTGCAGTTGGTCAGGTTGAGGTTCAACAATGTTATGTATCCAAAGAAAGAGGTCAACTGACGACCTGAATATACTGAATGACCAGGTTATTCAATCAATGGATTTTTTTCTTCCCTGATGACACGGACATATTCCAAGGTGACAATACCAGGATCATGGGCTTAAATTATGACTTATGAGTGGTTCAGGGACCATGACGCAGCATTTTCACACATGGATTGGCCACCACAGAGTCCAGACATTAACCCCATTGAATCTTTTGGAGGTGCGGTGGTGCTCTCTCTCTCTCTCTCTCTCTCTGGACTCTCCCATCATCAATACAAGATTCTTGGATGAAAAATTAATGCAACTCTGGACGGGAATAAATGTTGTGACGTTGCAGAAGCTTATCGAAACGATGTCACGGTGAATGACGCCGAAATCAAAGCAAAAGGTGGTCCAACAAAATATTAGAGTATGTGACTATTTTTTTGGAAGGGCAGTGTATATTATCCTACATTACTACACTGTCCTGACCTGTCTTGGTGTTTCCTCCCTTGTATCTGATCCTCTGAATAGCTTCCAGCAGTGCCTCCTTGTTGCCATGGGAACTCAGCTGGAATTCTGTCCGAGCATCGTCACTGAACTGAGCGACGGCCACCTGGAGAGCGACGGAGACAGACAGACAAGCGGATTGAGTTCACAACACATGTCAAATTAAACTTGAAAAAAAGTTCAATGCTTCCATTTGCTTAAACTATTTTGCTTTGAGACTTGCTCCAGAGGGACGGTTTATCCCAAAATTCAAACTCTATCACCATCTGTTAACACTCATGTCAGTCACATAATGTGTTTCTATATTTGTATGTGCAGTTTGTTTAATCATCTTCCAACACAAAAAGCAAGAGGCCAAGTTAATCCAAGCTGCTCATGTGACATTATCTGTATGTTATGAAGCCAAATGACTGCGTTCCAAGTCCAAAAATCTAATATTTAGCTCATTATCACGTACAATGTCTTAATTTATTGTAAACTCCAACAAGAAGATCCAACAGATGCCGCCTTTGTTCACTAATGAAATACTGTAATTATACAAATTGTGTGTGTTTGAACACAAAGTGAATTTCACAGATGGAAAAGCTGAACCATACATGCCACACAGGAAGCCAAAATGGAACGTTTTCATACTTTAACATCAAGGTTTAATTCATGTAAGCTGCAATAGGTGACCACCTTTTTTTTTTTTTTACCTGGTCAGTGCTGGTGGTCTCGATATTTTACAAACTGAATGTCAAATTGTCAAACTGGAATATTATAGTATTCTTTTATCAAGGTCTCTAGGTGAAAATGCACTAAAATATATCCAAACTCTGGAATTAAAGCCATAATCAATCTAATTGCCTTACTCTAAGAGGGGTGAACGACTATCATTATCGTCAGACTGCTAATGGTGCTGTTGTTGGCTCAGTGTGGCCCACACTTACCAGCCAACTCTCTCTTTACTGTACAGCCAAGTCTCTCACATTACAGCCAGTGTTTTGCTCTCAGTAGCCTACTGCCAGAGGGTTATGGGGCACAGTGAGGGTAGCAAACTGCTTAACAGCAGACATTACACAAGTGGGGGGGGAAAAAAAGGGTTTAGCAAGCACCTCTACAGAGTGACAAATGAACCTGCTGAGCTCTGCTGACAAAGTGGGGGGGTATGCAGGAAGGAAGCAAAAAGAAATTAGTTCACAATGACAACAGAGAATTACTGCTCCAAGTAAGAGTCTGGCATTACTATTGATGAAGCTGATACATGAAAAACACTCCGAGCTAGTGGAGATGGTAATATTCACTGTTATAATGTGATTCAATGTGTTGCTCACAGTAGATTTTATACTAAGAATCAAATTGATAATGTATTAGTCGGTGCTTGAACCACTTAGTATTTATTCTAGATTTCAATGCCTCTACACCTAACTTGTTAAGACCACAGTACCTGCCAGAAAACTAATGTTTTCTGGCACAAAACACAGTGGGAGCAAATGTTTGGAGTTAATAGAATTTTCCTCAGCAGCTAAAAGTCCTTCCAGAAAGTAAAGTAAAGATTGACTCACTGGGGGTTTAAAGTTTCTTCTCACTTTTCTAAACTTTTCTACAGATATAAAGCTGTGATCATGCTGATTTCTCCAGGGACAGACCAAAGAAATTTGGTGAAATTCTGCTCCAAAGCATCCTCCCAATCTTTGTTAAAGTCAACAGCAGCAGTCTTCTGCAAACAAGAAATGAGCCAAAACCACATGGGTCAAAAGGACAAAGAGTAAAGTAGGATTGTCCAAGATGTATTACTTGGATAAATGTCACCGCATCTATAATTTAAATTTGTGTCTGATATGTAACAATGACAATGAAACAAAGCAAAGCAGGAAGGAATATCCAAGAGTCAGTCATTACATCAAGTCCCTTTCCATGCTTTCATTATAGATGTACTTCAGCCTGTCTCCATAATTTCATTATCTACTCAATGCAGTCTTTCTAGTTTTAGAAAGATTTGAAAGGAAATTAAAACTCTCTCTTCGTCCAGTAGCTATGAGTGAAATGGATTTCAGTATATGAAAAAGGGGCGGAGGGTGGGGTGATGTGCAAACCACTACGATGCTGCATATAGCGTACAGACTTTTTTTTCCACAACATTTCTTTTCTGCTTATATGTTCCTTATAGTCATGTTATTTTTACATTACTATGTTTTTTTCTGTGGCTACCTTGGCTACATCTACAGCATTTTGGCTTATTTGGCATTTTGGTTCATTATTTCGTTTGATTAGCACTACTATATAATTGGGCATTTACAGTATTTTTTACTAGACACAGACGTTTAGAAGTCTTAAATGTGAATACAAGCACTCCAAGAAGACTATTATATTATCTATTACTATTATTCACACCAACGCAGAGATTATCAAGGCTGCAATCTAACAATTTTAATTCAGAATTGTTTCCCATGGTGCATTTGGGAAGTAAGTCAAAGGAAAACTTCCTTACCCACCCATGGATCAATCCACCTTTCACTTGTGCTCACTTGGGGACCCTGAGATACTTAAACTTGTTCACTTGTGGCAGCAATTCTCTCCTAACCCAAAGGGAGCAATCCACCATTTTCCAGCAGAGAACCAAGGCCAAGAGCTGGAGGTGCTGACTCTCATCCCAGTCACTTCACACTCGACTGCAAACCACCCCGGTGCACAGTGAAGGCAGTCTAATAAGGCTACCAGAAGCACATCATGTGCAAAGAGCAAAGCAATGTTGAGGTCCCCAAATCAGACACTCTCCTCCCCCCAGGCTGGGTCTTCAGAACCTGTATCCAGTGACAACCCTGACCTAAAGGCCAACACCAAATGGAAATGTATTTAATTTCCTTCTCAAAATCCACAAAACACATGTAGACGGGATGGGCAAATTCTTCTAACCGCTCCAAAAACCCTGCGAGGTGAAGAGAGGTCCAACTGAATGCGAGATTCACCAACTGGTGAGCCTCCTTTCCAGCACACTAGCATAAGCTTTCCCAAGGAAGCTGAGCAGTGTAGCCCCACAATAAATGAAGCACAACCTCTGGTCCCCTTTCCTCTGCTTCATATGCTGCAGATATGATGATATGACCACAAAGATCATACTCCTTATTAGACATGTAGGTGTACATGTATGAACCAACCAATGCTCATTAGGAGCCACCCAATGCTAACAAACATTAGTGTTTGTTCGGACCTGTCAATGACTAACATAAGGCCACCCCCTCTCCTGGGGTGTTATGCCTATGAGTTTTCTCTGAGGTAAAATTACAAAGGCAACATTACAACTGACCTGGGTGCCATCAGGTCCAATTAAATCCAGCGAACCCATTGTGCTGTAGAGGAAACGTGTGATCTTCATAAAATTGTCATCTCCAATGGACCAGGAGCCATCAACCAGGAATGCCAGGTCAGCCTTGGCCTCTTTACACACTAGACAGATAAATAGAGGACATTCAGCCAAGAGAGATATATACATTTAGTCAGCACATCATTTTGTCTCTACATTTAGAAAGTAATTTGATACAGAACGAAGGTCGGCAGAGGACAAAACATAAGTTGAATGTTAACTGGCTGCCTAATATATTCTGAGTAAATATGCATGAAGCACTGTAAATATATATCCCTCTGGAACTGGGTAAATATGCCCACATCGAATCTCCGGTTTAATCTGCATGCTGTAGAATTTATTCGATTAAACACATAGTCCCAATTCACAGTTTTAAACCTTTTTTTTTCTGACCACAAAAATGTTCTATATCCAGTGTGTTTGTGTCGTTCTTTCCTCCTGTCATAAGCTGCTTAGTCATATTCCTGGTGCAGAGATTTTTCCCTCTCAGGTTTCTAAACGACTCCCGGTAGGCTTATCTTTGCTGCTGTAAAGTTGTCCTGTGGTTTTAGCAGGTTTTTAAACTTCAGTTCTTCACTAAATGCCAAACCCCTTTCCTGACCTTATTGGCCTCCTTGAATTCCTTGGAGAATCCTGAAATGTATCTACACCGTTTGGGGGGAAAAAGGGTTGAAATTTTCAAAAAGCAACTAGCAGGAATGAGAAAATACAATAAAAGAGCAACATAAGAGACGATTGCTTCCATCAAGCAATTTTACAGAACTTCATAAGTGGAGCTTTCATGTTTGCCGGAAAAAGAAAATTTTCATTCTCTCTGTGTTATGATCTGACTTGAACACCCACCACTTTCCATCATTTTCTGGTATACTGCATGTCTTTTCCTCACTGCTTTCTATTGATACTACTGTGTCTTTCTGCCGACACCTCTGTGCTTTCTGTATGCAGCTCTGCTGCTGCTTGTTTTTCCTCATGCTTCCTATCACTTTGATTCATTCTCTTCCTCTTGTTCTTTTTTCTGTCTTACCTTGCCAGCTTTCCCCCCTATCTTTTCAGCTCTGTCCTGGGTAAAGGTTGCCTGTCATTAAAGACTGAGACACTGGTCTAACAAAGGTCAGACGTTTTGACATAAATGCTTACAGAAAGGCTCAGCAGGTGTGTAGACTTGTGTGGGGAGTTTATGCTGCAGGTCTAGCCTTTTAGAGGAGCAACCTTGTATGCAATCTTTCTATGCTTGTTATATCATTTCAAAGGGATCCATCTACACTGAGAATTTGTTCATTTAGCTCTCGGCTAGAATTACAGCTGATCGAGTTTTAAGTGCAGTAAGGGATCTTACTAAAGGACTAAAACGCGAGACCACAACTTCAGTAACATGCAGTAAATGTTTTAATGGCACAATGGGAGTAAAACTAAGAGCAGACAAAATGGCTGTGAGGAATTCACAGATGAGAGTTACAGGCAAGATGGCTGACAACAGTTCAGGTAAATTAATTGCTTGTGTTTAAAGTTTTTAGGTTCAGAGGTAAATACCAACAGTCTCTATCCTGGTAACAGGAGAGAGAGCTCAGGTTAGTAGCAATCCAACAGGGGAGTTCACTGATTATGTGAGAACAATAAATAGAAATGAGACTAACCATGAAGCAAACATGAATGTGAACAAAGGTCATGGATAGTTACCAGTTCTGCCAAGGAGAAAATAAAGCAGGTAGGAGCCGAGATAACAAGTTAAGCCAAGAATTGGGAAAAGTTCATCAACAAGGTGAGCTAAGATTGATTGCAGGGGCAGAGCAGGGTGCATCAGGTAGGACAGGAGGGAGGGGAGGGGATGGGCTGGGATAGGTGAGAGACCAAGCATGCCAAAATGAGGTGACTGAGGATGCTCATGATTGGGGAGGGGAAAAATAGAGGTAGGGAACAGTCAAAAAGCAGAACTGTGACAGTGTCATCTCTGGACATAAAGTCAAGTTTTGATTTCTTATAATATTGCATTTTTATGCAGTTTTAGTCGTATAGCTTTTGTTGTTTTTTTGTTGTTTAAAGTAAATTAGGAAACATCCTATAGTTAGGAAGATCACGTCATGTAGAGTAGCTGTTAATCAGAGGTGCAGCCTATGTGCTGGAACTACTGTCCATTTCTTGTAGTTGGTAGTCGGACTGAATTATGTGGTATATTAAGGCAAAAAAGGCGACTGCACTGGAGCAAAAGCTGAGCAGGAGTCATCAGGTTAGCTCTGCTGAGCCTGAGGTAATGAGATAATAAACCAGGATTAGAGTAGTTTTTCTTTATGTTGGCAGCAACCCACAGTAATCTGAGTACATTTCACACTAAAGTCACTGAGGAGGACAGTAAATATCTTGTTCCCTTCCTGGGTGAGACACTTAAATGGATTTGTGTTGATAACTTCTCTGCCCACAGGACAAGTGGCATATCTTTGTAAATGCATTTCAAGAACTGACAGTGATAAAGTAATTGACATGTGATCACAATCACCATTATCAGAAACTGGAATACTGCAGAGATTATCCACAACACTAGCAAAGCACAATATGACAGCATGTGTTTTTGATTTTCCGCTCACCTTCCTTTGCAGGCGGGATGGTGGGAGGGGGCTCGGTGGTGGGTGGTTCAGGTGGAGGTTGAGTGGGTGCTGGCACTGGACACACAAACACACACAGGGAAACATGACAACATCATCAATCAGGACGGTAGCGACAAGTGGTAGCATCACTGGGTTTGTCTGATGATCACACACACACACACACCCCCAACACCACCCCACACAGACACACACACACACACACACAGAGTGCCCTGACACATGACACACAGCAGTAGCTTGTTCCTATTAAGCGTAACATTTCCTAATCCTCTTCCTTTCTCTGAGAGCTGAGTTGTGGATGTTTACAGAGAAAATGCTTCCAGTGCAATCTGGATTTACAACCTACAGCTACATGAGGAATCCGGAAGCTTTGTTTTGTTCTATTGTTTTACTGTAATTCACTGAGTTACAATAATCAGACTTTATTCTGCTACTTTCTCTCAACATTTCTCTCTTCCCTTCCTTCTAGCTTGAGAAACCAAAAGTACTTTTTCGAATCTAGAATCTGACCAGGAGCTGTTTTTTTTTTTTTTTGAGTCTCAAACAGCCCCAGGTTAAGGTATGTCTAAGTGCCATGCCAATTACTTGACAGTGGGTTCTGTCAAGCCAGGGTATAAGAAATAAATCCCATTGGAAACACCGGCAGCTGCACACAGATAGGGCAAATACAGTACATGATACCAGAAGATATAGTTCCTTCAATAAATGTTTCTTCTGCTTCCATGGTAATATGTTTTTCATAACCCCAACTCAACCTTTTGAGTAGTTAATTATCTATAAATATAGATGCATACAATATTATAGCAAGAAAAATAAAAACAAACCACCACAATCCACAATCTGAAGGACCACAGCAGAGGGTATGAATACTTTTGTAAATGAGAAGTGAGAGAAACAAGTTTTATATATGTAATGCAGTTTTGGAGTGTAGGCTGATTTGATCCATTAAAAATGTAATCTTTACAATGAAGTGCAAAAAGTCAAGGTGTCTAAATACATTCTGAAGGGTGTGATCATCGTATAATATATGATTGTGAACTACCCATGAGTATATAAAGTAGTGATTTCCATCTACACCAGCACAATATTAAAGCTCCACTTACACTTTAATGAGTAGAATAATGACCCCATATTACAGTATAAGACCTACATAATAATTTAACACTCTAAAAGTGGCCATTCTGTATAATGAGCACTTTTAGAGTTTCCTGGTAATACCCATACTGAGAGGACTATGGACAGTGTTTATAAAGTGCACCTGCAACTTTTGCTGAAACCCAACTGAAGCCTCTGAGGATGAACAACATTAGTTTGGTAATGTGTGTGTGTGTGTGTGTGTGTGTGTATGTTTGTGTGCGGGAGAGAGCGAGATGTGTGCATCTGAGGCCGTATCTATCTATAACCCTGGTTGTGAGCTGAGCCCTCCTAGTCCCTGGAGCTGTGCAGGTCACCTCAGCTCATCAGCTGGCCAATGAACTGCAACAGTAGAATCTATCTTCCCAAAGAGAGAGAGTGAAAGGGGGTAGGGAGAGAGAGAGCGAGAGACAGAAAACCTAGTCGTAGTAATGAAAGCTAGAGGTACATTAGAAGAGAAAGTTGCAGAGGTGAGACAGCTGGGTGGCAGAAGGTGAGTGCAGAGGGAGGGGGGTTAGATGGACACATGGGAAAAGAAAGTGATAGTGGACTAGCAATGGAGGTACAGAGTTAGTGTGAGTCATCATCCTTAAAAAAATGTCCTGTGAAACTTAATTCAGTACAAAGGAGTGCATGCCAACATAAGCATGTAGCTATGTTCAATATAGAAAAACATCTGTAACATACGTGTCATGTCAGTGATGGAGACAGGGGGTCCCTCCATTTCTTGCAGCTGTGTGTGAACGCTGATTTGGTATTGGCTGCTGGGAGAGAGATCATAGAAACACTGGCGCGAAGCCCCTCCTCCCAGGCTCACCTCCTGCCTCTGACCATCTGCAAGTAAACAAAGCAAAACAATGACATGAAGGTCAGGTCAAGAGGTATAAAACAACTTCTAAGATCCCGTTTCAAATTAACTTTATTTTCAGAGCACCTGTTTGCTTTTAATTAACATCTATGATTTTAAGCGTAACCATTTTGCTTCACAGTTGGAGGAGTCCCGAGGAGTCCCGAAGTGCTTTGCTCAAGTGCACATTGAGCTCTCAGACGATCCCTGGTGAACGACAGTGTTTATTCTGACAAATTGAACTCGGTTTTACTCATTATAGCACCAAAAAGCAGGATATCAGTTCTGTAGGTAATACAGCTACAAAAAGCATCATTATGTCTACTGAAAAATACATTTATTCACTTTAATGATTTCTTTTCTTATGTCTTTTTCCTTTGGATTGCAGACTGTGAGTACTTTCAACTAAGTGTTTATTTTGAAAATTTGTAGAGGGACAGTGAAAGAAAATGAACGTCGGCATCCAAAAAGCGACAAACTGGAGGAACGCGTAGAAAACAGTCATAGATAATTACGTTTTCAGAAACAGCTGTCACCAAGAGGCTGCTCTTTTCTATCCGGTGTTTAAGGAACTGGTTGGCTCTGTGTGGATTAAACTAAATCTCTAAACTCCAGCTATAATATCCAGCTACTGCTCAGACAGGAGGGAGAGATTGAGATGGATAGAACAGCACAGGAGGGGAGGAAGACAGAAATCTTCCTCCTTCTTCCTTTTTGCTCTTGTTTCTGACAGTAAACTGTGAGACTCCCACACATTCAAAAAGAAGTAGCTTTTATTTATGTCTACAGCATCTACAATGTTTTAGCTTCCCATTAATTTTAATAAATAGTAATCTTCAACTATATATACTGGACTAGGCACTATTTGATATTGTCCTTAATTAATAGCAGATGACATTGTGACTTAACAAACAGGTCCACCTGTTAATAATGGCTCCATTCCATTTAGTGTAGTTACCGACTGCTGCAGCACCTCACATTTGTGTTATAAACTAAGTCAAAATGTGAAAAACCACACAATAAATACCAAAGAAAAATTTCCATATATGCGTGAGCTCTCATCTTCTCATATTCCCTTACATAAAACTTGTTGATACAAATGGTACAACTTGTAGATTCAACTGAGCAGAGTCACGTACCCATCTTCTAAAGGGTTTTAGTCTAAGTGTAAATTGACGCTGCATCTGGTTCTGTTTCTTACCGTGTGACCTTTCGAGACACGATGACATTTACAAGATAAACTAAAAAAGAAATGTACACATACAAAAGACTCATCCAAAATTCAGGAGCCAACTGGGTCACGCTTTTACTTAATTGGGGATAAACAGTAATCTAGATGTCATTTCACAATACTGTGGGAACAAATAAAAAGAAACTTAAATTTGTTCACTGTGAATAGTTTTAAAATGTCCTCTTGACAGTTGATTCAAAGTACAGGGACAATAAAGGAAATATAACAAAGCCTTTTTAAATTTTGATTTACAAAGACTATTTTTATTTTTTATTTTCCCTACTCCTTTGTTTCCTTTCTCCTCTTTTCTTTTTAATAAGGTAGTGATGTAATAAAAAACTGCAAAAGGTCATACTTGTGGTTTTATTCCTGACACGTTGACATGAGTTATTCTCAAAGCCGTTCCCCTCCATGTCATTTACTGGAGAGTGATTGTGTTGATATCCTATGTCCCTTCCCTTTAGCAAACAGAGTGATTTATGAATATACTGTATAATGTAAACCGCTACCATGTGAGAATGGCAGAAGCATATAACCCTTATTTCCTCGGAGGTTCACATCAATATGATTCCAGACGACTGTGAAAGGTCCATGTATCCACCATGTGAAACCATGACACACATGCAAAAGTCCTGATCCGACTTGTTGTTCTGATTATTATAAATAGACATAAAGACATTTTCACAATGAAACAAATTCAGAGATTGGAGTTGAATCCAGCCACCTCAACAAATATCAGAAGCCTAGTAAAACTTTTGATTTACTAGGCTAAATTAGATTCCAGTCACTTTACTGGCAAAAGTTAAGTTTCTCACAACGTGGGTCGCTGAAACATTTTGGGATGACTGAAGGTGCACACAGAAATGTCGAGGAGAACATTTTACTGTTACTGTGTGTCTCTGCTTGTATCCAAAAACACGTAAATTAAGATTTCTATAGAGATGTTTGGTTTTTTGATGATGCAGTTAAAAGGTGGTATCCAGACCACATTTCGGCAAGCTCATGACACTTAGTTTGAACTCAGCAGATACATCGAACAAGTCAACATCTGAAGTGAGCTCACGCACAAAGAATAAAACTAATCTCTAAGCACTAAATCAAGAAGTGAACTCACTTTTTCACCACACTTGAGAACTGAGATCAGGCCTGGCCCACACATTCACATGGAGAAACACTGCCAACCCAAACACTGCCATACAATTTTCTACAAATACACTTACTCAGAGTGGACTGTATGGAGGCTCTGTATAATGTGGCATGTAGCAGAGGCTGCCACTGGACACACATGCTGTTGGGACGCACCTGGTAGACTGACAAGCCAGAGACGCCCAGGAACACTGCAGAGAGATAAACAGAAAGGAAGAAACGGCCAATGTGAATGATCAGTTTTACAGATTAATGTACAGGCAAGCCCTCTCTCATGGAGTGACATTTAATTACTAAATCTATCAAATGACGAAGGAACATTGTGCAATATTCACTGACGCTACAATCTATGTTACATTCGATTTGAGTGTAGCAGGACTGTGCATAATTTCAGTAGCAGAAAATACAAGTTAAAATTTGCAACACTGGCCAAACTATTAATTGTCCTTTCACATAAACTGCAGTAGTGCAAATAATAACTCATATCTAACAGTAGGATTCTAGATTTCACCATCTGTTTGTTCCCAGATTTTCCAAACCCCTCCAACCTCCTCAATACCTTGGTATCTGACAAGCTGTTGCATTGTTTCAGGTTTTTTTTTTTAAACCATAAACAGCCCTTTTTCCTCAGGTATGCTCCACCATCCAGCGCCTCCATCCACCAGGCGACCTAACACCAACTGAGAGACTTGGCTAAATCGCTAAAATGAGGGTTAGAGCAAAACTGCCTGTATTATGCACTAAATAAACAAGTTAAACATGACATTTTTGGTCAGCTGACATCTGATAAATTAATAATAATGACATACTTTATTGATCGCCTTGGGGAAATTATTGTTTGGACAGCTGCAGTAGATATCGGCACTACTGTGAGGTTTCGGTGTCTTGTCCAAGGACACCTCGACATATAGCCAGGAGGAACCAAGAATCGACACAATAACCCTGGGGTCTATAGATGACTGCTCTACCAACTGAGCTAACTGCCAAAGTGTAAAAACCTGTCCTTGTAGAAATACTGTATAAGTATGTAGTTCCAGTTACAACATTCAGTTGGGTAGATGTTCAAATAAATCATAAAGTTACAAAAATTAGTAAGGCATGAAGTTTTACTGTCTTATGGAAAAACAATGAGCCATGATGCAGCAAAATGCAAAACACCACGAGCAACTTAAATAGCTGAAGCTCGTTTGGCTGTGAGATTTCAGTGTACCACAGACGAGCAAACCTCCCTGGAGCAACTCTGGCTTCTGTTTTCCTCACTCTGTATTTCTCTCTCTCTCTTCCTCGTTCTGTCCCCCTTGTTAGCAGAATTTGCTGATGATATACAATAAACTTGGCTCTTGCCCCAGTAAATGGATATTTTTTGCTGGGACCATATGGCAGGTGCCTTATTTTAAATACTAGTGAATTATGCATTTGACAACCCATTATTCCTGTCAATAATATGCAAAGTCACACAAACTGTCTCTCATATTATACATACACACATATGCAACATGCACAGATGTACAATACATGAACATCAGCACATGCATATGGATATGTGCAATCATGTACAGGTGCACACATACAAGTATACATAGTGTTAGGATGCAGCTAAATTAAAACCCACTCTATTTGCAAGTCTTCAAACCTGATGCCAACTCACTGTTGACTGCAAGGGGTCAAGAATGATTTCTGTTTTGATAGACTTTTGTATGCAGGAATAATCAATGCATGTCTATAAACAAACAAAAACACTGCCTATAAAAAAGTTCATCACCTGGATTTAACTAAGAAAAAAGTTAACTGGATAATTACTGCATAGATGGTTATTTTTCAGGTGGCAACAAGTTTTTAAACCCTAACTGATGCAGTGAGTAGCTTCTCATTTCTTAAACCACCATGTCTGAAGACACATCCTGTGGTCGAGGAAAAGATGTTGATCTGTTTCAGAAGGGTCAAATTATTGGCTTGAATCAAGCAAAGAAAACATCTAAGGAGATAAATTAAAACTGGGTTAAGAACTGTCCAGTTGAAGAAAGTCATGTGTTCTGATGAGTCCAGATTTACCCTGTTCCAGAGTGACGGGTGCATCAGGGTAAGAAGAGAGACGAGTGAAGTAATGCACCCATCATGTCTAGTGTGTACTGTACAAGCCTGTGGGGGCAGTGCTATGATCTGGGGTTGCTGCAGTTGGTCAGATCTAGGTTCAGCACTGTTACAGTATGTAACCCAAAGAATGAGGTCAGCTGACTACCTGAATATACTGAATCACCAAGATATTCCATCAATGGATTTTTTTCTGCCCTGATGGTACAGTCTTATTCCAAGATGACAATGTCAGGATTCATCAGGCTAAAATTGTGAAAGAGCGGGATTCAGGGAGCATGACACATCATTTTCACACATGAATTGGCCACCACAGAGTCCAGACCTTAACACCATTGAGAATCTTTGGGATGTGCCGGAGAGGACTTTGAGCAGTGGTCTGATTCTCCTATCATCAATACAAGATCTTGGCAAAAAATGAATGCAACTTTGGACGGGACTTAATGTTGTGACATTGCAGAACCCTATTGAAAGGATGTCACGGTGAATGTGTGCTGTAATCAAAGCTATTTCATGCAGCAATATATTAGTGTGTGACTGGTTTTTTTTGGATGGGCAGTGTCATCAATATTTTGATGTGATGATTTATACCACCTTACTTAAGTGGAATCATGCAAAGACAGACTTAAACTAATCTATCTATCTTTCAGCTATGGTGATTCATACGGAGATACTGTGACTGGAGAAGACTTCTGGGTGTGACTTCCTAATCTCCATGCCCTTAGTTTCTACAACACTGTTTCTCTCCTGGCTCTGCCTGCTTCTCATCACGGTATTTTTTCACAGTGGGGAATTGCAGTCAAACCCATATTTTTAGTCTTTAAAAAACAGGTTAGTTTCCTTTTTTGACATAGCGATAACTCTGCAAAATTTCTTGAGACTGTATCGACTGAACAGCCTTCAGTGGCTCTGTGGAAAACAAATTGTTACTGTAAACCTGAAGTGCTATAGAGCCTAAATACAAACTACATAAAACTTCATTTGAGGGAAAAGGTTTCATTTCATTCAATGGTCCTCATGGTACCAATAATTACCATTTATGCTACATACTAGTATGTGTAATTTATTGATGAAAACATGCCAGTTGGCTCCCATGGTTAGGCTGCAATGAATGCAGTGCACTCTGGGAAATAAGTTACTGTATCTCCCTTATTAGAATGAAAAATGACTGAACAGATCCCCTTAATAAATCAGAGTTTCTCCACAGCACAGTACAAATATGGACCATAAATTCAACTATGCCGTGCGCAATATGGGGAAATCTGATACATCTGAAAATTTACACTGTGAATCGCTTGAATCTGAGAGAAAATACATGTTCTGCTCAATATGTAGTGATGAGTCATTTGTTTAAGCCTGTAAAATCTGAGTAAGATCTGTAAAGTCAAAGTACAGAGGCTCACTCTACTGTAAGACGAAAAGACATGTACAGAAGTTATTAAAAATAATCTATCATCAACCAAAAAGCATCTTTTTACTTTAATTAAATTGTCGATATGGGTGAGGAAAAAAAAAAGTCAGGAATTCACAGTCTACGTGCAAATCGAACAGTTGATATATCTACATGTCAGTTCCTCATATTTAACTTTCTGAGCTTTACAGAGACGGCGAAATTGTCACTCATCTTATAGCGGGATAATTAAACACATGAAAGATGGCACATCACTGCAGAACAAATGAATGAAAAATGTGTGAGACAAAGGCATTCCCCTTTGATTGTTGGTTATGGATAAATCTCAACCTACATTTAGTCGTTAGCAACATTTTGTTTCTCCACAGTTAAACACAATAACTGTGTGCTGTGTACAAACAAGTGCATGATAAATTCATGAGCTATTGAAATTAGAATATGTTTGTTTTCTTCCTACTGGTTGCTCTATTCCATTTACTGTGTCCCTTCTGGCCAATCAGACACTAAGTCCTAACAACAATAGCAGATTCTGATGATACAGCAAATTTCTGAGAAGCACACACAGCGACTCACAAACAGAAAGTTAACATAAATGTTTGGTGATAGTGGAACGGCACTATTTTATAAGCCTGTCTGAGTGGGTTCTCTCTTTCTATCATTATGTCAGTGTCTCTCTTCCTCTTACTCCCTTCCTGTGTCTTTGATTAAGATGAAAAAGGTGTTCAAGCTTGCATTAGGTCTTGCTGAAACTACTGATACCAAATCTATATGCAAAAAGGATTCTTCTCGCTGGGTGACTAGGAAATATTAATATCCTTCTGTCTATCTGTCTGTTTGCTAAAGTCTCAATGGAAATTAAAGTGCATGGTACCATCAGGCGCTTATTATGCATGTTGTACCTTTCCCACTTCCCTCAAACCAGTTTTGCTTTTCTGCCGGTGCCTCTGTCTCATCCATCCAATAATTACTTTGTCCTTTGTGACAATTATCCAATGTGACCCACATTATGGGTCATTTTGAAATTTGGTCATTTGGGAAATCAGGTTACCCCTGGTGAAAGCTCAATTTAACATTTTTACTATCATATATTTTTAGCATTATTATTAACATTTTGACTGGGCAAACGAGCAGTGGGACAGCCTTTTCTGTTTATAGTCATGTTATCATACAAACCTTTATTTGTGCAATCAGATATTAATAACAACTACTAGGTAAGTGTGAGTGGTGTGTAGGTGTATGATAGGAATGCTTACATGTCTTGGCATTCACAAGCAGTGGTTCACTTTGTCCTGCTGGGTACAAGGCTGTCACTTGAACACTGTACTCTGTCCCACTTAGGAGATTCAGAAGGAGCAAAGAGTTCACATCTTCACCCACTGTTGTCTCCAAAACTGCTCCTGGAACTGTGAACAATCAAGGAAATCAAAGAATGATTACAGTTACAGTATTTAGACAGTATTAAATCACTTTAATTCAATTTAGATTTCAAACTTGTAGAGTTCGGGTTAACAACTTATCAACCTCAGTTAGTCCTCATCATAAAAGCTTTTGTTTCCCCGTGTAGGTAAAGTTGAAAGTGAAAAATATACTGTTGGAAAACATAGTACTTGTTTTATCTGACTAGCAATATGCTTTATATAGTCAACTAGTAAAGATGCTGGAGGTATAAAGCCATTTTGATTGGAGCTGCAGATAGTATCAGTGTTTACATGTCAGTGGTAATCTAGCAGGTGGAGCAAGCCAGCTGCTGATGATCGTCCGAGTTGTTAAACCATCAAAATGAATGGTCTTCATGCTAGAAATACGAAGCTGCTCTGGTCAGCTTCTATACAATAGAACACTGAGTGGTAAATGTCCCATCATTACCAATATGTTTTATAGACTTACTGTAAAGAGAAACAAAACCAACACACACTTACACAGAACAATAACGGAGTAATTAACTTTACAACACAGGGGCCACTGAAGCACAGTTTAATAGGAAACACACTGCATGTACAGTATTTCTGTGTGTCTGACTGTGTGTGTGTTCATGGAGGTGAGTGTGCATTTACTTGCTTCATTAAGTGGAATTATGCTTAAGTTAAATATACTGTAGCTGTATATCTGGGTGTGGGTGTGAATATGCACACATGCAGGCAGCTCTCTTGCCTCCAGTATTCTCACAGTGAAAACAGCAGCCTGCTGAAATTTATATCCCTTGACCCTGACTTACTTCCTACAACAAGATTAATGCAGCCTGTCTGCATGAAGCTGGATTCTTAGAGACAGAGTGATTGTGTTTAGATAACAAAAACCAGACATGGGAACTATAACAACTGGAACCTCATCTTGAATGGATGAACCTACAGTATTAACACAGGAGGGGCAACAGCTTTTGAAGGTTTTTTAAGACTATAAATAATTTAAGAAGCTAAAACTAAGAAGTCACTATCAGGAAAGCCCAAAACACCCTGAGAGCAATTTGCTCTTTGAGCTACCGTGTTCCTGTCACAGGTTTGTCACTGGTGGGTCCTCCCAAAACATCGGATTAGTAGTTTTAAACAAGACAGCAACGCACACACAAGTCTGATGCTACTTAATGTGTACTTGTGTTAGATGGAAAAACAACAAAGCATCACACAAAAAAAAAAAACACCACAAAATAAAGAGCGATAGAGAGAGACAGAAATGTCACAATCTCATTTTACAGGTCATCCCTAAGGGCATATTTTTGGGATTACTGTTTGATTATCCAAATGATGTTAGTGTTAATGATTAGCACTAGGTTTCTCTCTCTGAGTGTGTGTGTTTGTGTATGTGTACCATTAATGGGCTGGTAGACAACCCTGAAACCCAGTGTCGGAGACTGAGGTGGATCCCAGGTGACCCTGAAGCGGTTGTACCACTCCTCTGACACGCGGAGGTTTCCGGGAGGAGAGAGGGGCACTGTCACAACAGAAGACAAAACCAAACTGAGTAAAAGTGCTTCTCATAACTTCACTTTAGACAAAAGGAATAAGCCTTGCAAAACTTTGAAAGCTTTGATAGTTGTCATTAGTTTCGGTTGTATATGATTTAAAGCTGGATTTAAAAAAAATGATTTAAATGAGAATAGAGTGACAATCTGAGCACGCAGTCAATGGTGCTTGACAGTACTGAGATTCACTGACTAGCTTTAATATGATTTATAGCTTTTGGTTATCATTGCTGGTGACAGCATAAGAAAACCAAGAAACAGCTATCTGCATATAGTTTGCTGACATATTTGTTTCAACTATCTGTGAATTATAAATGATGCTAACAGTGTAAAGATTGAGTTTGTTTGGTTCTTTTTTCAAGCATTGCCAGGAGTGGCTGACTGTGCGGTATTATAGGATTGTAAATTCTTACAGGGCCTGATTTAGGTAAGAAGACCACTTTCTTCCCTAGAACATATAAAACTATAAAACAAAGTGTGCCTTGGCTCTGATATATCATCATGAGGCTTTCAAGGTGAGAGGAGATTTTTATTTGCTATATGGCGAGCTATAGCTGCCTAAAAAGATGACATATTCCATCTGACATTTCAATTTTCAGTATGAGGAGACAATTACAACTGTTCATGAGAAGAAATCAGGAGAATTGAATACGAGAATCAATCAGAGCCGAGCAAAATAATTTAATCATCTCATTAATGAAAGGCGCTGCTGTAATTATGAACAGCCTTCGTTAAGACAATTAGGAATGCATCAGTATTTATCATTGCTTTCATTTACATTCTCCTTCAGGAACATAAATGAACATGAAGTTAATGCAATGCAAATGAACATTCTGCTTGCTGCAATACAATTCATTTCCATTTGCTTTCAGTTTTGTCAGATGTGTTCTCCTAAACTGAGCGCTGCATCTCTGTGTAATGAAAACTGAGAAACCCAGAGACGACCCTGGTGGTTAATAATTCAGAGGATAGTGTGTGTGTGTGCATGAGGTTTGTAAGACTTACGTGTGATTCCCAGGGCAGAGACACTGATGCCGTCCTCTCCGTCCGTGTACACCGGCGTGACTGTCACTTTGTACTGGCTGTCTGGTTGTAAAGGCTGAAGCACTGCTCTCCTTTGCCCACCAGGAACTAACATCTACACATGCACACAAATACACTCAGGGCACATTTGAAGGAGTGAAAGAGTACAGGGAGTGTTGAAGCAATGATGAGTTCTGCTCACTTGAGACTAACCCACACATAGGCAAAAGACAAGTGGCATACAAATCAGAACACACACAAGCCCATACATCCACATCAGGACACACGCACCATATCTCAGACCATGCACAGAATCTATTGCTCTTCTCTGCTGGCTTACAGGGACATTCGGAGGGAAAGACTGAGGCCAGACCTAATGTGGAGAAACAGTAAGTGCCTGCAAAATGCTATGTATACCTTGCGGTGTTTGAAGCACAACTGTTCAGGAATTCTGCTCACCTCGGTTTAGTCAATAAATTCAGAATCACCGGCAGAAAAGAGCTGAGAAAAACCTATTACTGTGAGGTTTTCATTTATAACTGTTGAAGTTTGTTCTTTCTTTACTTCTTTGTTTAAGTTCTAAAAGTATTCCTACATAAAAACAAGGTACTTTTGTTGTCCCGCCATATAGATATAATAATTATTTATTACACTGGCTCTGAGAAAACATACTTGATGTTTAACAATAGAATAAGCAGCGCCACCTAAGCTTCACTTACTCACCTGTTCTTAGGTTTGCTCACTATAAAGACGTTTTTACAACATTGGCTTGAATGTTGTAAATGTTGCTAAAAGTTCCCCAACGTCTGGAACAGAAGATTCTTTTGACAACTAACTACTGATATTAGTAATTCAATTATTCCCAGTCTGTTCACTGGGAGGAGCTGTCCACTCGGACTGAGGTGCTGAAACCCCTGCAAGCATCAAAGCAGGAAAACGTACACACGCACAAAAAAGTTTAAATGCACAAACACGTACTCGTTATCCATCTCTCTGTGAGTCACATCCAAATATTCAGAAAGAGGAGCAACCTGAAGCAACCCTTATCTATCAGCTGACCGACAGGTTTAAGCCTTTCGCCCATCCTGGTTTCTGGCCATTGTTTCTTTTACCACCACTCTTTGTTTCTTTTGCTCTTTTCTCTGCTGCCCTCCATCTCTACACCCAGTGAGGTAAATGGCTGCTGAAAAGATAATGGAATGTCTTCTGGCTTGGCCCGGCCGCTCCATCTTCTACGGCTCTGACACCACATTGGAAAATTAAAACCGGTGGGGGTGGGGGCGAAAGAGGTGAGGTGGCAAAAGTGGAGACGAGAGCAAGAGAGAAGAGAAAAAAAAAAACAGAGATCGAGGGACAGATGGGAAGTAAGGGAGCAGCAGTGTGTTTGTGCGCATCTATGATCAGGGTCAGTACATGGCACTGAGCTCAAGGGCTCTTACCACAGAGAGAGGGATCAGGAGGGGGAGGCAGAGAGGGCTGGGACAAAAAGTGTAATCAGTTTTCTGATTGGAGCAGATGACCTGACACTGACCGCTGCAGTCCAGTCGGCTGGAGGTGTGAAATAACAACAGTCTTCCTCTCAACACAACTGTAGTGTTGCCCGTTTCACATAATCAGTGCACAGTGTTCACCTGAGGACAAGTTTGAGTGTGTGTGTGTGTGCACATGCACAGTATGTGTTTGCATGCCACAATGCCTAAAGTGGCAGGAAACAGTAAGAAGGAAGATGCACACTTCCTCTCAAAAGTTTGGGATCACTTGCAAATTTCTTTCAAAAAAACATTTTCATGCAATTTACAATTTTATCCATTTCACAAACAGGGAGTTTGAGGACAAAGACGCCTCACAGGTCCTCAACTGGCAGCTGCACTAAATAGTACACGGCAAACACCAGTGTCAGCATCAACAGCGAAGAGGAGCCTTGAGGATGCTGGACTTTATGGCAAAAATGCCAAGAAAAAGCTGAAGAACATATGTGAGATGCAGAACAAATGAAAAGATGCTAGAACAGTGCCTAATACCTTTAGTCAAGCGTGGCGGAGGCAACATGATGGTCTGGGGCTGCTTTGGATGTGGTAAAATAGGAAATTTGTACAGAGATATCAAAATTAACAGCTAGAAAGCTGGAGATCCGCCAGGCTGTAATTGCTGCAAAAGTTTTTTTTTTGTTTTGTTTTTATTTTTTGAACACATTCATTTCCATCAAAATTCTTATTTCTAAATATCTTAAGAGATCCAAAACCTTTGAGCGGTGATGTACATTTTAGAGACAGGACGTACGTAACACAGATCTAGACACAGCACAAGAAAAATAATTAAACTCAGAACCACTGCAGCAAATGCTTTTGAAAATCTGTACTTAATTATGTTTAATCTGTAAATGATTTTGCTTTGAAAGTCACAGTCACTCACATACTGCTCTTTGTGGTCTCCCCTGAGGCCAGCATAGGAGACCCTGTAGCTCTCCACGTGGGGGTCTTCCATCTCCCATGATGCCTCTAAGCTCTGGGTGGTCTCGTCGCTCAGCTGAAGGTTTCTCACAGCCTGACGTGCCACTGTCACACATCACAGACAACAGTTACTGTGCTGAGTTATTGTAGAATGTATTTATTAAAAAAATTGACACAAACTCTTGGCAGGGGCTGCGTTTCCTTCACGCTTCTAATGTGGATTTGAAAAATATCAGATGCCAAAATGCCAGTATGCTAAAGCAAAACAGCTCCGATCAAAGATCTAGCATGCTGTCAGCGGTAAAGTGCTGGATGATGAAAAAATCAAGTGAAATGTGGCTCTTGTGGAGCATACTGTATTTTTCTTATGATCTTTATTCAGGGTTTAAGAGAAGTGTTTTGTAGCTTTATCAGATTAAACATTGGCTTGAAACCAAAGATACTGTAACACGTTTAAAGTCTCTGCAGCCTCGATTTTTACAAACAGAAGCAACTGGCTGTCTTTTAGTCTGCAACTTCAACTTGAGGGTGCTTGGAGTTTTAAACAAAGCAGATGTACCATCTCTAGATAGGAAGCAAGAACGTAAGGAAAGGAACTGTAGTGCTTTTTAGGTTTTCAGAGCCTTGAGTGGAGAAACTGCTTGGACTCGATTAGCTGTCGCCTGTTCCTCTTACAAACACAATCCAGATGGCCTCTGGGTCACCTCTGAGATAATGGAGTTTGAACTACAGTGTGAGGGAGAAGGCAACTTGGTAAACATAGTTTCCAAATCTTTCCCTACACACTCCATCCTCCAGTAGGTTTTTGCAGTGTTTCAGCTCTAGACTCATCTGCTTTAGTCAAAACAGACAGAGTGGAGCTTTTGTACATTTTTTTTTTAGTAATTCCTGTTTTACTATTTGAAACAAGATGAACAACAAAGCACAACTTGTCCAAACTGTGGATACTCACTGGTACCACAAGCTCGCACTGGCAGTTAGTGGAGCTCTTTCACATTTCAGTGGTAGTAGACTTTTCGAGACAGATGCTTTGACTTGAAATGTTGTAAAATTCGTCATGTTGGATACTTCTTTAAAAACAAATACCACTTGAACTGTGTCACTAGACACATGCAGCTGTACTGTACCACTTAAAGTAACACTCTTAAGATTGCCACCTTACTCACAACAATCTATTTCACACAATTAGAGTATAAAGTGACACAAAGTGACGTCCAACTGGCCATTCTTATCATTATACATGTAAAATAGTCCTTGTGTGAAGCAGTTTGGATGGTTTTACCTGTGGTTGTGGTAGCAATCGTTGTTGTCTTGGCCACTGGGGAATTGCAGAGAGCACAAATCAGATAATTGGATATAAAGTCTCCTGAACAACTCTCTGTATCAATAAATAAGATAATTAGACAGAAATACATAAAAAATAATTGTGTGGAAAAATAGATTTTCTAAACTGGGGCAAACAAATCAATGCAAACCGGCTTGTACAAAACAACACTTTGGATTCACGAATTTAAATTATATTATCGTAAAAACCAAATGTGATTGAACTCGTCTGTTATTCTCAGCAGACGCTGGCACTTCGTTTAAGAGGGTTAGTTAGGTTCCCTTTTCTTTCTTTTCCCCTGTGCTTGTCCCCTTTTCTTACCACTTCAAGGTTTTAGACTCCAACTTTTATCAGGTTTTATATATTGATAAATTGAAATAGCAAATAACACAACTGGCTGAATTAGTAACACAACACCTTTTCATTCTTTCAGTTAAACAATCTCCACTTACATGTGGTCTCTATAACAGAGACTGTGTCACTCTCTGATTCATCGTTGAATATGGCAGTCAACAGCACTTCATACTCAGTAGATGGAGTCAGACCAGTCAGGGTGTATCTGTTATCGCTTCCACTCAAGACCACCTATAAAAGACAAACACATAGTATATGTGTATATGAGTATTGGAGAAACAACATTATATAAGAGGGAAGGTTGTTGATTGGTTTTTATAACTTGATCATTTCATCCAGTTTTAAACAAAGCTTTGACTAACAACAAAGTAAAATCAATATAAAACCAGGCCAAACTTTATATGCAATTCCCCTTTTTAATTAAATATTGCCACACTGCATTTCACAAAGTGAAGAAACATTTTAAGTAACATTTGTCTGTTCTCTACTTTCATTTGTTTGAAAAAAGGCTGTTACCATCAAGATGTGTCAAATATGTGAGCATTATTTATGCTCTGAGAGCAGTGTATTGTTCTTTAGTAAAGAAAGCAGCTGAAACATTGAAATTTCAATTATTTAAACAACATGAAATTGTGGTGCATGTCTTTATTAGTGTTTTAATACAATCATAAATTGTAAAAAATACTTTTAACAAGTGCAAAGCACTTAAATGTATTTCATGTATATATACAATGTATATACAGCAATTTATATATAGACATTCAGTACAGCATACCTCATTCAGAAAAGTGTGGTTTTCTATGAATTTCATAGGGCAGTGAGTTGGATTAACTGCTCCTACAGGAGTCCAAAAAATAATAATAATTTGTACAACACAGAAACGAAGCAGACCCAAGGTAAACACAAAGAGGTCATCAAAAGTACAGCTTCCGTGGAGAGCAACTCTGAAACTGAAATTTACTGATGATGTCTCAATAACTAGATTATGTGCAGGAATTTGTTTCTTTACAGAGCCCTTCGAGACACAGTTATGTACAAATTTTACCAGTGGGGCTCACAGTTTTTGTTTTCTGCAGCGAGTGCATCTTAAGCCATTTATTCCCTCCTTTTTCTAAGATGCATTTCCATATTTATAGTAATGTTTTCTTGCATTGCCCTCGCTGGTTTTTGCCTGACAAAGGAGTCAATCACTTATTTTTTTGATAAAAAGCACAAAAAGATTCCTTTTCAAAAGGTAAAGTAAAATAAGTGAGTCCAAACAAAACAGCATGATGCACAACGTTTCCTCTCGTCATCTAGATTATCATAAAGTTTTAATCTTTCCCTGTTTCTGTTGGCATTAGGTTTAATCGGTTTTATGTTTGTGTACATGTGCAGAGCATGCAGGTGAGATGCAGAGAAAAGCTGTATGTATCCCTTTTTCTATGCTGGTGGTATTACCATCCCACCTCTCCAACTCCCCAGAGTGTTATTTTCAGCTCTGATAACTCTCAGCAAAACCCACAAACACACACACGTAAGCGCACACGCTTTCACAAACCTAAAGGCTCTATCGCTGCCTCCCAGCTGTCTCTAAAACCCCAGATCATGGTAATAAAACAGCTAAGCCATTAATTTCTGGATTTATTCAGCCTTTATTTATACTCAGCCATACCAAGGGGTTTACCAACTACCAGTGTGGTTTAGTTTATTCAGTGGTGTATTCAGTACAGGGTCCTCTTTATCGTGACACATTGAGTGCAATCACTTGTTTCTGTGCGAAGAGAGACAATAAATGGATGTCTGGCTAAATGTTGAATTCAGAATTCTTGCATGTTCAAGTTAGACATTTTATTAGTGTAATATCTGACTACTTAAGGATGAGAAAAATGTGTTTCTGGCAACCTCTGTTTTTTGTCAAAGGATTTTCTTATCTCTCTAGTGTCATCAACACAATCAGGAAGATCCACGATGGAGGTGTAACCCTTTCCGTTCATACTGTTGGATTTTTCAACTTGTTTTGTATAAAAACATTTATAAATTGGATTTTACAGGTACTGACCTCCTTTGTGTTGCCACCTGTGAAGGGTGCCCAGGAGAGTCTGTAGAGGATGATGTCACTGGCTGAATGATCCCAGCTGACCTCGAAGCTGTCTGTGCTGACATCACTGGAGTGCAGATTCAGAGGACCAGGAACTGGAGCTGAGAGACAAAGAGAGACATTTCATTTTTAGCATTTCACTTTTTACTAACATTTTTTGGCCCTTAAATGTTTACATACTTTCGAGTTTTATTGGGTTTCTGATAAGGCTGTAAGTTTATAGAGATAACTACACTGTGTTTTCCTCCCACTAAGCAACACAGACAACTGACTAAGGCAGTGTGATAAACACTGCAAACGCAGTACATAATGCAACTTTTATGGAAATGTAATGTTATTGAAATATTTACTGCTGCGCCACAACCACACTTCTTCTGTCTTAAATACTAAATACTAATCCAAACTTCTGTTTGAACAAAATATCTACAGCTACAAAAAAGTACTGTAATGTCTGCTCTATTTGCACCAAGTTAAGGGTCAGAGTGTATTCAAGTTCAGTCCTTCACAAACATTACAGCTGGGCCTTCCCCAATGTTCAATAGTTCTTCAGTTTCATGACTGAGTCTCTTAAGCTCTCCCAACAATGAGTGCTGTGAGGGAACCTCTGTTGCATGTTCTACCCCCTCTTTCTCTCTCTTCCCATGTTTCCTGTCTGTCTCTCTGTAACTCACTGTTAATCAATCCTAAAAGAAAAAACAACAACAACAAGAGCAATCTTTCTAAAAGTCAAACAAGGCAAAACTGCAAAACTCAATCTTACAATCACCAAAAAGCAGAAAACAAAACCCACACATTTTTATTATTATTAGAAGTAAAAATAGGCCAATACACAAAAAACAAAATAATAAATTATACAATTTAAATTTAATATCTAAAAAATAAATATGTGAAAAAATGTTTTCTGCTACACTACTATTAAACTGTCATAATTCATTGTATTGTAATATTTTTACATTTTATATTTTAGCTGTAACGTACAGATTTTTAGTCCCTACTACTCGAGAACCTGAAAAGTGCTAACACATTTGTGCTAGTTCATGAAGTTTCCTTTTGCAAACCTGGGCCATTGAACAAAGTTTGCCAGGAGATAAATAAAAATCAAAATGGTCTATTAGAGAGAAGTTTAATAACGTAGCTGCTTGCCAGAAATACATTTCTTTAAGCTGACTCAGCATTGAAGCCCAAATGCTCGTACCTTAAAGGGATATTCCTACAAATCAATATCTGTTAGCGTGACAGAATAGTCAGGGACAGTGAAATGACCTTTTAATGTGACTGGTCTTTTATGCCGAGGTGTAAATGAGATGGGCAAAAAGCCAAAATAGCAGAAGGACCAGCAGGGGTAATAAAAGTCAGCAGTGTTTGGCTCAAAGAGAGAAATCCTAATGATGCTAATATAACTGTTTTCAGGAACTTGAGACAAAATTGTCCTCAGCAGAGACGGGGATCGAGAAATCGAAAAACCCCAATGCAGACAACAACCTCAACAATTAATAAAAATGTACTTGATAATCACCATTGTTTACAACTTTGGTCATCTACATTACCCCATTTATGTTCACACTGAGGCACAACTAACTAACTAACTAACTAACTAACTAACTAAGCCTCTAGCTACTCTGATAAATCCTCAGCAATCCTGTTACTAGAAGACTGTTTCTTACTGGTAGTAAATCCATCAGTGAGTGGCTCCGATTGTCCCTCGTTGTACAGGGCAGAGATTGCTACTGAGTACTCCATCAGGGACGACAGCTCACTGAGGTCATAAGAGCTCACTGGACCCACCTCCACCTGCAGAATATACACAGACACAGGATTTTATTTACAGGCAAGTTAAAAAGGCGACAAAGTCCTTTAAAAAAAGGCTTTTGTAGAGATTTCCTCTGGTTCGTGTGCCGAAACAAATAAAAGTTAAAAACACATAACTTGTTCTACATTTCCAAAAGTTTAGCCTTTGTGAACAAACTGGACACAGGCACTAATTTCTATGTGCAAAGGCCAAGGTTTTATCTGACCTGTGCTTATGAACATGTATATTCACCTACAGACATCCTTTCTGTGTAATTGCAATATCTATATTTTGAAAGATGATTTATATTGGTACTCAATAATCATTGTTGTCTGACCTTTTCATACTCAAACAATGCAACTGCAATTATCCTCCTCTTTGTTCCCTTTGGTCTTTTGTCTCTATTGCCTAGTCTAATCTCGTCTCATTTAGACATATACTCTTAGATACAAATGCTCTAATTCTATTCACAGCATAAAGAAAAAGAACATCACATTCAACTAAGGCAATGCGGGAGGGTCCTGGGTCCACACACCTCCTCGCTGACTAGTCCGTCTGTCTTGACCCACACGATGCGGTAGCCTCTAACTCCTACGGGTGCAGGCTCCCAGCTGATGTGGGCCGAGTTGTGAGTGATGTCAGAGAACTGGAGGTTGCTTGGAGGACTCAATGGTACTGAAGGGAGAGAGATAGAAGGATAAAAGGGCTTAATGCTCAGCTGTCCTGTTCTCCCAGTTTATATAAACTGATATATAGTTTATATATCAAAATTAAATGAGTGTGCATGTGCATTAATTACATGTAGTTTCCTGGGTTGTTATAGGGTCACTGGACTCCTCTCCAAAAGTGGCATAAACAGTGACAGTGTATCCAGTGTGAGGGATCAACCCATGCAGCTCCAGCTCTGTAACTCTGTCCGACACTTTGATCTGTTGACAAAGATGCACAAAAGCACACAGTTTAACACAAAAGTTTGGATTTTCATTTGCATTTATTTTTTTTCTTATATAATATTAGCATCTTTATTTCTGGTCTATCTTTTTTCTTCCTTTCCTACCTCCTTCTCGTCCAGGGCTCCATCATCTGTAAGTGGTGCATAAAGCAGCATATAGCCAGAGACGCCATCTACACTGTCCCATTTTGCCTTCATGGTGTTGTGAGTCATATCAAACAGCTGGAGGCCAGTCACTGTGGGAAGGGCAACTGCACACACGGCCACACACAAACACACAGCATAGTTCAGTCTGTCTATAATCATTCAAATAAATCTTTTAAATAAAGTCTTTTTAGTTAATGATGTAAATAATCTTCAAAGTCTGTAGACTCTCAGAGACCCACAGTTGCTGCAACATCTATTTGTACTTGTCTAGTAGTACTATTCATACAAAAAACTTTGTATTGATTTGACTCTTCCCTCTATCAGGACACAAACCACGCCAAGGAAAATGCCATCAAAGGAATAAAATGTCAATTTTGCAAGTGCAAAAAGAAAAAATTCTAATAACAAGTCATTTTATTATAGTTGTTATTGAACAGAAATGCATTACAGCATTGATTACAATTGACATTTTAAGTAATGAAATTAATTAGCTTTTTACTGTGCTGTATCAAACTATTTCAATATATTTTGAGATACATATTTTTATATTATTTAAGCATCAATGCCTAAATATCCCAATCCAAATTGTTATAGTGTCACTTGAAATAGATTTGCCAACATTTAAACTTTTGTGGAAATATAGAAAATCTTGTCCTGTCTTCATGGATGATTTTTCTTTTTTTTTTTTTATCTCCTCTATTATGAGAGCATCATTTTCAATATGTCTGGCTTCCATGGCTGTTAAACTTTTAAGCCATTGTTATTAGCTTGTGATGTCGGATGTTGCGTGAGGTATTGGTGTGAGGTGTAGTAAATTCATTTCTGCGTGTATGTTCGTGTGTGAGAATAAACTTACGGGTTGTTTCTGATCCTCTCAGAGCTTCACTCGCCTCGTTTGTATACACAGCAAACACAGCAAGCTGGTACTCGGTTAGAGAGTTAAGATGCTCTAACACCACCGAAGTCTCGCTGCCGTCCACTACAGCCTGGGGTGCAGGAGGGTGAGGAAGAAGGGGTGTGAAAGATGGATGCAAAGGGCAGAAAAGAAAGATGGGATCCGGAAATAGATGGGAGAAGAGAAAGGGAAGGGGCACGGGGACAATGAATGGCAAGAAAAATGGAAAATTGGGCAATAAATGAGGAAAGATGAAAATGACAAATGGAAGAGAAAAAAAGAGAAGAAGCCGGGCCAGAAAAGAGAGATCGAAAGAGAATGGGAGAGGAAGGGAAACGATCGATTTATTGAATGGGATAAGGTGCAAATTTCTAAAGTTAAAGGACATTTATTTCATTCCAAACCAAATGGATGACAGTTGCGATACAGATTAGATTTGGGCTGAGCCAGCTGGAAAGCTCTGTGGCTTCAGAACATCTGGTGCCTGTAAACCCGGCTAAGAAAAATATTTCATAGTGTCTGTCGTCAAATGTTCTGGAAAACTCAAGCAGGTGCTTGGATCAGATCAGAGTGTCATTTCTAGTGAGCCCTCATTACCTGCGTGGGGCGTCTGGGCAGTTGTGAATGAAGGGATGAGAGCGAGAGGTATGAATGGATGATACCACCAGCATCATATGGAAAAACTGGAATCGAACTATTCACCTGGCAGAAGATCCCAGATGACTCCCAGTGGTGCAATAAATATAGTGGAAGAACAGAATGTGGCCCAGCATAAACCCGCCTCTCTGGGCTCCTGCATAGCATCTCAGTATTCAGTATTTTTAGACCTCAGTATTTTTAGGTCTTGCTTCTAATCATATGCATGTACATGTAGTGACTAATGTGTTTGTTGGTGACCTCCTCTGCTCCCGCTGATTAGACGTGTTAAGACAGTGCAGTAAACAGCATTTACCTCCTGTGGCAGTCCTCCCTGAGCAGGATAGTAAACTACTCTGTATTTCTCTACATTTCCAGGGGCAGGACTCCATGAGACACGAAAGCTATGGGCCGTGACTTCTGATGTCAATAAGTCAAGTGGCGATCCCATCAACTCTGGTATGTATTCTGAAGGAATAAAAAGGAAAAGGGAATAATAAGAAAACAGATTTCATCACATTACATAAAATGACTCCCGCTGGAGAATGCTGGTTAAGTAGAAAAACTCACATGCGCTGAGGATGAGAGTAAAAGAGATGGTGTTGAAATATAATTAGAACCTATTAGGCTGGATTTATGGTGTCTCTGCAAAGACATCGTAACTCTTGTTTTTCTCATCCTGCATGTTTATAACCACAGAGGGGGGGCTTTTTTGGAAGAAAGAGTGAGAAAGACAAGCAGGATGGAGAAAGAAGAGAATGTGTCCTAAAATTTGTTATAGCAGGATATCACCTTTTGTTTGGCTGCTGCTGCAAATGACGCCACCTTCCCTCTCAACACACTTTGGATTGAACACAGCCATCTTTGGCCAACTCTTTTCTAAATATACTGGGTTTGATTCACGCCAAACAAAAAAACCTTCTCGGTGACTATGGCTACCAGGCGTGTCGCTTCAGTGTAACTTTTTACTGTCCAGCCACTTACGTATGCTCAGATACATGGGATTGTTGACACTGCAGTACTGTTATTAGTCCACTTTGCATGTAAGTGCCTCATGTTTATCAGTGATACTACGTGTGCATCGTCTCCTTACTCTCCTTGATGTCTTTATCTTGTTGCTCCACTTGTTCACACACTGTCCTGGTTAGTCCCTCTACTATGGAGCTCATGATGCTGAAGTCGGCCACATTGTAGACATGACTGCTGTGCGGCTCTGATGCGATGGAGCGCAACTCATTCTCATCGGCATTCTTGACACCTGGGCATTGAAAAAATACAATTGTTGCGATCATGCTTTGTGATAATATTGCTGCTATGTTGGACAACCATTCAAATAAGTCGCAAAGTGACATTGGTGCTCATCCTTACCAATAGCAAACAGCTCAATTCCAGCATTACGCAGGCTCTCTGCCGGTGGGATGACGTCATCCTGGGACTTTCCGTCCGTGATTAGGATGCCAATCTTGGGTATGCCAACCCTTGAGCCAGATTCAGGCTTGAAGCAGTTCTCCAAGATATAACTCAATGCAAGGCCTAGATGGAGGCAGAGGAAGAGAGAGACGAAGAAATGAAGAAGACAAAAAAAAATCTGAAAACAAAAGGGAAGTTATGCACGGGGCACAAAAGGAAAAGTCTAGGGGGCAGCAGGAAAATGAAGGAGTTTGTGTGAAAGGTAAAGTCAAAGAAAGAGATATAGGTTTGGATCTACTTAGAAAACCAAATCAGTCTTTATGGCAAAAACAAGGTAGTATCAGTGCAGCACCTGTGAGAGTGTTTCCTCCTTTGTAGGGCAGGTTCTTAACAGCATCAATGACGGCATCTTTAGTGGAGAAAGAATTTAGATGCCACTCTATCCTGGGATCACCACTGTACTGAGCCAGACCTATAAACACACACACAGAACAGTTGCTCATGCTGCATCCCTGAAGTTCAAACCAGCTGACACAGAAAAAACAGAAACATTTGTTGACCTGCATCAAAGCAACTAAAACATTTACACAGATGTCAAATGACCATACTGGTCCCACAGTACACAACATCTGAAGAAGGACCTAGCAGGAACCTACCTATCCTTGTCTTATCAATGCCAACTTCAAAGGCATGGACCAGGTTTTCCAGAAACAATCGGACCAGCCGGAAGTTGATACGACCAATACTCCATGAGCCGTCCACCAAGATTACGATGTCTGCAATGGCCTCAGTGTGACACACAAACTGATCAACTGGAGAAGAAGAGAAGAGAGAACGGTGAGGTCAACAGATGAATAATGACATTTCTGTGGCGGTGAAACAAATTACTCTTTAAAGACAAGAGAAGAGTAGAAGAAAGATTTACATTGCAACAGATCACGACTGTTATGAATTCCAGCTGAGCATGGATAATGCTAATAAAAAGCTCGTGCTGGAAGGTTTAAGGTTGTCTTTATTAAACAAAACACATGCTGTAAATCAAACAGAACAGAAGCCTTGGTTAGCTGCCAAAGACAATGTCCTACACGCCTGTACAGTTTATCTAGTTCTAAAAACATGTACAATATATGATATACAGTATCTCGGGTGCTTTATTTGAACTCTGGGATGTGTTTTTTAAGAACAGACTCGTTGTTCATTTGACAGACAGTTTTAATGGGAAATCTAAACACAAAACCTCCCACATGGAAGTAATCGTGAGGCTAGATTGAAATCAGTAATCTGGAAACAATCAGAAATCTACACAGTCATGTCTCACCATACTTGTGAGGACACTCATTGACATAACACATGCCCTAGCCACTTACCCTAACTCCAGCCCTAACCCTTTTTTTATTAAGTTATTATGTATTTGAGGGCAATAGGACAATTTCCTTCTTAATCTGAATGTTAGTCAGAAATCTACATTAGCTTGGATGACTTCCAAGCTAGTGTGGATAACTTGGATGATTTAGTTCTTATGCTAAATATATATAATTAAAACATGCTTGTTACACACAAACATTTTTATATGTAGCATTTACAGTACCAACTGGGTTAATTTAATCATCTAAGGCCAATGTTATCTCAAGCGTGAAATTCAAAAATAAATAAATAAATAAATAAATACTGTCAACGATAACCCACGCAGGTATTTGTTTGGAAAAGTGATTTTCCCAGACAGTCTACCGACTGCTGTCTATGTCTGTCTGACAGTTTGAACCATCCATCTGCTACACGCGGCAGATGAAGGAGAGAAGAGAAGACAACAAGGTCAAGAGATAACTGATGACTTAAAAATTATGCTAATGCGTCACATGTAAAACTGAAGCACAGTACAATTCAGGTAATATTTCAAAAACCAAAGGAGATAATGAATATATCCTTCAGCATTCAGAGTAGATAATGGTCAGAAGTTTCTATTTCTGTATTTTTTGAATGCAGTGTGTTTTTTAACAATCTAGGAGGAGAGAGGAGAAAAGGCCAAGAAGTAAAAAGATGGTTCTCAGCATCTCCCTTCCTACAAAATGAAAACAAATGGCCTTAAAAGAAACTCTAAAGTGAAAGAATAAAAAGAGAGCGAACCAAAACTCAGAAAAAGCTTTTGTTAAAGCATCAGAAAGACACAGATCAATTAAGGAGCAAAAGTGAAAGACATTCAAAAGGTACAGTGTTTGTATCTATATTAACTATGTTGACACTGTGGGTACATAGAAATGGGGAGTTGGTTAAGGAAGAAAGATTCAGAGCAGGAGAATAGGGTACTGTGCAATGTGAAAATTCATCAGGGAGATGGTAAACAGAGGATTAGAGGGTCGGTAATTACAGCTAATTACAGCTCACTGGCCATTCCAAAGTCTATTGTTGGCAAGGTGGTGGGAACGTCCTTCAACTAGACACAACACTGATGTTTTACATCTGAACCAGCAATCAAGGTTGCCCCTCTCCTTTGACATTATCCCCGCTCACGTCTACAAACAGTTTAGTTGTATATGAGGGGTCATTTTTCCCAGAAGAAACTGTTTACTGCCATTTATTTCTACAGCGTTTAAGAAACAACTTCCATGATTGCCCAATGCAGATAATCTATCTCAGTAAACATGAAACGTTGACTCAAAGTCGAGTTTTACTGTTGTTTAATTGTGCACATGGGGTATTTCTCCTCAGTGCGTGCCTTCTGTATACTCAGGTTTCACCCAACAAAACAAGAAGAAATGTTGCATCAATCACCTTTTACTTTTTGTTGCGGGGTTTTGTTAACTAGGTAGTAGTTCATTTCAAGCAAGTACACTTAATGTAAGGTTTATGTAAAGTCATGGAGTACTAACAAATCTAATTACATTCAGATTACATGCTTTGCAAACTGTATTGTGGTGTGAGTGAGTGTGCACAATGCATTTCAGAAACAATATGACTTGCATCAGCTGGTATCTAATCCACACATGGACATGTCAAGATATTGTATATTCAGTGAAAAAAAAAACTCACACAAAATTAACTTTAAGAATGGAAATGAATAATTTCTCTGTCCATATTAAAAGCATAAAGTTGAAGTGATTCTTTTCAGTTACATTTTAAAAAAGCAGATTGTAGACTACATGTTGTTTACAGATGTCTACAGCCGACCACGTTAATTAAAAGAAAGCAGACTGCTTTGTAATCTCTTATTGTCAAGACCACACATACACACACACACACACACACACACACACAATCAAACATATTGATATACAGTAGTTCAGAAAGTAATATATGCACAATACACAAACACTTATCTAGTTGAGAAAACCTGTTCCAGCCCCTCCTGCCTCCTTCTCTTTGTCTCTCTTTTTGTTCTCACTAACGCTGCCTCTTCTGAGCCAGCCTTGATTTATTGCTGACCTCTATTTAGCCAGGGATCAGACAGAGTGTGCTGTCATTTCAATCTATCTCTAGTTAAGTTTCATTTCCCCCGCCACTATGATTGCGTGTCAGTGTCTGGAGTTAACATTGAGAATAGTGACAGGCATGCAGATATACAGGCGGTAGCCACATCAGTGAGAACATGTGCTTTGTTTTCTAAGCCAAAGCTTGATTTGAACCTGCTTTTAGAGAAGCTCTACACCTGCAAGAAAAGACTCATTTAAAAATAAACACTTACTCCTAAATATATGATATGTTGGATTTTGATACATTACTCTAGTCCACTAAGTATTGACAATAAATATGATGAAAATGGAAATAATATCACATAGAGGGGGAACTGCCTTCTTTATGGTCACCCTGGTGAGATGTTTTCTCACTGTGGTATTTTGGAATGAACAGTAATAAGATCTATCTCTCCTGCATGCTGTTTATCTTGAGTAACCTAATGTCTGAGCATAAGCAATTTTCTTTATGTTGTAGAGAAAATGTCCACTTTAAATCAATACAGACGCTTCCTTTCCGCCTCATTTGTTCATGTGTGGGTGTGCTGGATAAGTGAACTACCTAACTGAGATGAAAATGTGGCTTGTGAACCAACCACAATGAAGCCATAATGGAAAAAAAAACTACACTTGATAGTTTTCTATATCATAACTTAATATAAAACTGTTAAACCACAGAAAAGCAACATTTATTGTAACTGTTTATTAAACTCTACTACTACTATATTTTACTATATATATATTTATACTGTTTTCCTACTGTTGTTAAAATGTCTTCTGTGATAAAAAGGCACTGTTTAGAAGGTTTAAAACTTTTTTAGGCCACATACATTTTACCTAATTTCATGAACAGTACTGAGTAACAGCAGCTTAGTTAAGTGGCTGTGTTTAGTATCACAAAGCTCTCAGCTTTGCAAAGCTTTCCATACTCAAATAACAAAAACCATAAAGACTGATGCTACTGGTGAAGTGAGGCTGTTTCCCTTTGCTTCCCTTACATAAAAAGATAAGTCAATACTAATTGTTTCATTGAACTTAGATTAAATTTTGTTATCTCAACAACTGAAATCAATGCCATGACTAGACTTTACAAACTTTACTTTACTTAAATTACTATTTTAAGTACTAGCAACCATTTCAGTGTTACGGCAATGTGCCTGTCCATCAAGGTCAGCATCAGTTTCCATCTTCCTACAACAGTATGTGTCTTTCAAACCAAACACTGATTGTACGTGAGTTCAGGAACAAGATTTCCTTTGTTTTACCAGCTCGTTTATTTAATCAGTTCAGTCCTGCAGCAGACGGACCCACCTGCAGTTTACTCAGCAGCCTTCAGAGGACCTCAGCTAGGTTAAACAAGTTAAACTTAGCAGTGTGTATGTGTGTTTAAGTAGCGTGATCTAGTGACTTTTAAGGAGTAATCTGACAGCTGTTTTCACAACGGTTTGTATGGTTCCAACAGACACCTTTCTCTGATGATCTATAATCTACTGTTTTATTCCACTTCACTGAATACACAGCTGGGCTCACAGTATATATGCTATAAGCATGCTGAAAGCTGCTTGTGGCCTATAAACTTTCCTTCTCTCTACCTTTCTGCTTGTCTCTCCATCTCGAAGTGTCTCTGTTTGCCTTGCACTTTTCTTTCTGTTTGTCTTGCTCTAATCTCTGTTGGGTACACGCTCACACATCAACACACTTGCTGAACTGTGTGGAATTCTATTTCGAAAGCGGAGCCCCTCTTATCATATGTGGTTATTTTTTAGCTCCATGGACACATTGTAAGAACTTGATGGATGATGGGTGTGTCGCTATTTGATACAATACTGGCTTAATTATTAATTCTGCTGGAGGGGGAGTTTGTATTCTGTCCCGTTTCTGTCTCTTTACTCATCTGTTTCTGTTAGTTCATCTTAGCCAAGCACAGGCTATTTGTCTGACAGATGTATATGCTTATCAGCTCAAGGGAAAATAACTGTAAGCAATTCTGTGGCAAAAATTAAGCCAGGAAACAGTGTAAGGAGGATTTACAGCAGCTATTACAAAACACTAGAATTTGATTTGTCTGTGTTTTTTAACAGAATCCTCAAATGAAATTGTGGATGTGGTTATTATTACCAACACAAATGAGCATCGGTTGTCATTTCAAAATATAGTTCAAAGTGTGATGCCAACTGGATCAGAAGAGGTGGAAGAAGGGTGAAAAAAGTGAGAGTGTATGGAAAGAGAGGAAAGGAGAAAAGAAACAGGTGACACACTGGTGAAGAAAGTTCAGGCAGTACACCAAAGTGGAGATAGAAAGAAAGCTTAAAGGGCATAAAGGGCATGAAGCTGGCATGAAGAAATACTGAGAGTGCGGATGAGGCAATGAGCAATAAATATGTCATATAAAACTGGAGGAAGGGCTTGAAAATGTGTTTTTTATTTCCATTTAACCTTTATTAACCTGGTAAACAGGAGATTAGAGGTTGGCAACCTCTTTTTGAGGGAAAACAGGAAAAGAGCTTAAAGCTTTACAAATAAAAAATTATGAGTGACTCAACGATAAGAAGAAGGCATAATGATGAGTTAATAAATACTTGTATTTCTAATCTGTCCGTGCAGGCTTAAATTCTGAATTCTTATTATTCTTAAAGAGTTTAAGTTTAAGAGTTACTATCACTGCAGGTCAATACAGTTGCACTGTGACAGGTCCAACATACAGTACATGTATGCAGACACTGTGCTGTTACATTAATGTAAGACAAGTTATATTTTTTCCACAGAACTAAATAACAACACTATGTCTAAAGCTAATCAGAAAGCCCTAACTTCAGTCTTGGTTTATTCAGAAGGTTTTTCGACATATTGCTTAAAAGAAAGTCATTCATCAAGCTGAACACCAAGATATTTATAACTAGTGGCAACGTTCATTTTCTTCCCTTGAGCTGTCTTGCTGTCAACAGTCCCTGGTAGTTTCCTTAAATTAGAACGTAACTTTAATTTGGTTTTGTCTGGATTCAGGTCAAGCATGAGTTGAATGAGTTGCAACTTTAATATTAAACCAGACTGCAGTTTATGAAGTGAGCAGGGGTGCACAGCTATATAAAACTAAACCACCAGCATAACAATGAGTATAAGGTCCATATGAATTAACACCTAAATTATTTATATGGAGAATAAAAATGGGCCAAGCACAGAACCTTGAAGCACTCCATTAACAACCGTAAGTCTGTTTGGACTGAGCCCATTATGAACACACTGAGCTCTAGTCCACAGATAATTAGAAAACCTATCTACGGCTTGGTCAGACAACCCTATATTAAGCAAAGTATGGTATCAAAAGCTTTACACAAATCAATAAATAAAACTGCAACAAAACAACTCCTTTCGCTGCTGCTTGTCCATGCCTACAATTAAATCATTTTCAACTCTTTAAGAATTTTAGCCTACACTGAAAGATTAAAAATCTAATTATTTAAAGAGGAAGCACTGCCACCTTTAAACAGGTGATATAAAAGCTGATTTTTAATCTCATTCGTTCTGAAGAATAAAATTGAAAACATAGGTATTTGGAAGGACAAGCAATTAGATCTGCAGCAAACTTTAAAAAATAAAGCTCTAAACTGTCTGTACCAGCCATTTTTTAAATCTAATTTCACTAAGGCTTAATAGTATTTGTAACCACAAAGTGAGAGGAGTAAGAAGCTATAGCCTGGGAAAATCAGGGGGGAAGTGGACGCTAATTATTCTAATTGACCTCTGCACTTAAGGGGTCCTTAAGTCTAATGACCAATATGCCATTAGCACATCCACACACACATATGCACTTGTTAATCGCTATCATTCAATTAGCTCAAGTCAGGCATGAACCCCTGCTCTTACCAGACAGACAAAGACAAAGACAGAAGCCTGGCAAGCATAACGACCACACACACGCGCACGTCCAAGAAGTGAGCGATGTCTGATTTGCTCCCAGGTTTCTGATCACACATCCAAAGTATGTGAGACTGATATTTCTTTTTCAACAGGAATAATTCAGTAGTTAGTGAGTGTAAAACACAAGTTGCAATGAAGAAAGAAGTCTTTAGTAAGACCAGACAAATACAGACAGTGTGTACTGTATGTTGTATGTAGGGGACAATTACCTCAGATCACTCACTTTTCATTTCAATTTGTTTTAATATTTAATTTATTTTATTGTACTGAACGGCGTCTTTTGTAGCTATAACATATGTATCTGTCTCCTTTTGCTTTCAAAAGGAACTGATGTAATGTTAAGAGAAGGTCAAAGGAAATCGTAACTCACCGTCTAGTTATCATGCTGCATGTATTAACTGAATTTGACTCCTTTCAGTTGTGGTTTTGGTTCAGTCAGTCTCTCCAACTATTTGTCAGCCTAGTGACATATCTGTCTGGCCACAAATGTGATATTTTGTGTAGCCACTGAGCATTACGATGACTGCATGGTAAAAGCTGGGAATTTAATCAGACACAGAGCAAAATGCACAAAGCGAGTGTATAACTGCTAATTCTGGAAACTAGGAAGGCAATAAATGAAGGAAGATCAAAAAGAGATTAAGAGATTTAGATTAAATGGATGTTAAAACTGGGAATTAACAAGGTGATAAATATAGAGAGATGAACACACACACAGATAGCTAGAGAGAGCCTCAGCTGAAATTAATGATAATGTTAGGAATTACTGCTGCATATAAAAACAGAAAACTTGCTTTGCGGGTGGGTATTTGTTACTCTGTGGAAGACTCTCTCCTTCCCTCTCTGTCACTACCAAAGTCATGAATGTCAACGGAATCTCATTGGCCTCCAGTTCAACTTTAACTACGTCTGTCCCTCGGGTTCAATCTGTGTGTGTCTGCCTGTGTGTGCGCTGCTTTCAAGCTTCAGTCGGGGAGTGAGAAAGGCAACACTCCACTCGCATCCTATTAGGTAATACGTATTGAAAGAGGCACCGTAGCATGGAGGAAAGGAGAGGCTTTCGCCCTTTAATGCTCAATGATTTCCGCTTGTGTGTGCATGCTTTTAGCTGGCTACTCTGGTTGCTTCGTATACGATAGTGAAAACAAATCAACTCAACCATTTAATCAGTGGATTTGTATTGATATCAAAATCTATCGAGTTAAGTAAGTGAAGAATACTGAAAGGCATGAGGAACTTTAAGCACAGAGGGAATTATATAGGAAAAGCTCTGACCAGGAGAAACCAGTGATGACTCACTGTACAGTATCCATTAGATATTTATTGTCTACAGGATGATAACAACCTGGTTCGCACACAAACACACATACATGTCCTCTGATCTACAAATCCAATCAAAATACATTACAGTCTTGCTTAGTCTCTTGAGGACTACTTAATTTTTTCTTGCTTTGATAAGCAAAACTTTATTTCTTTTGTGTTACCGGCTGCAAGAATTCTTACTGACTCTATTTCAGATTAAACAAGCAACCAACACTGACGGTACAAAATATTTGTTTTTTTTTTTAATTTGCAACATTATCATGTTGCAAATTTTAATGGAAGAATTTTTTTATTAAGTGAGAAAGACAAAGAGATGACATACAATCACAAACATATTTCCACAAATAAAATAAAATATAGTAGCTCAGAGTGGCTAAAACTGATCAAGACTTAGGAATTGTTGTTAGTCTTTCTAGGAACCTCTTATTGATACTAACATATGTTGTTTTCCCTACTAACAGATATTAGGAGGGAAAAACATCTATTCACAGTCTCTGTCTCTGTTAGTTTATGGTTCACCCAGAGGCTCTGTCTCTCTCTCTCTCTCTCTCTCTCTGTCTCTCTCTTTTCCTGTCCTCAGGTATATAGAAAAAATATTCTCTAACCACTGAACAATATAAAGAAAAGGCTCCACATGCTCTGTATTTACATTTTCAATTATCACTTGTAAAGGAAAACACAGTAGGTGTCCTGGTTAGCAAGGACACGCTTCATAGTAATTACTGGAACTTGGTTAGTGGGGAATAAGGATAAGGCGATTACATATTTCATGGTAATTATGCTTCTGTGATGCTATTCATTAACAAAGAGTACACGAGAAATAACTTCACTGATTTGACAGAATGATATATCACCTTATATTATAGTAACAAATGACTAAGGCTAGATCTGTAATTTCCAAAAACAATCTGATTCAGCAGTAAATGTGCTAACTATAAAGATGCCCTCATTGTATCATGTAAAGCTGAGCTCTTTCAGATGAAACTGCATTTTTCTCTTCCTGCTGTAATTCCTATCTTTCACTCCAGTATGTGTTTTTTTAAATCACTGTAGCGTGCCAAAGTATTTATCCGGCTTTTATCTGCAGACAATGACACAGCGTAAGAAAAAAGTCAGGCACTTAACCTAAGAAACTGATATTCAAGGAGAAAAGGAATTCTCTTCATATCTTCCAGCAGTGAGCAGCTGAGTCTGGCACATGGAGCACTGATTGATTTGGAGGCTGCAAAAAAATGCTTCAGTCCTCTCTCCAAACTGAGATTTGACTCAGGAGTCCCTGACCCGTGATTCAAACTCTCGACTTTATCGACTTTTAGGGTGCAGACCTGCAAATGGCTGGCATCAGTATGGGAAACTTGGACAGACACCAAACTTCATACCAAGGCAAAAATATCCCCTTAAAACATTTCCTGTTTGCTCCGAGTCACAGTCAGTCAATGACACTTCAAGATCAGACAGAAAATGAGTTTCATTTAAAGCTCCTGGAATAGGCAGCGTGTGTTTAGTTAAAAGCAGTTTGTGATACCATGATATGGTCAAGTAATTTGTAGAGCATCTGTGAAACCAAAGTGGGTGGCTGGGGTAGTTATTATACTGAGAGCGGAGGAGTTTCATGACACTTCTTTTAACTAATGGCCCTCTCTCCTCTACTTTAAAACATATCAGAACAATCCACCTTCACAAACGCACACACACACACACACACACAAGCCAGGACACTTTAGATATAGCAGGAAAAAAGCTGCATTTTTTTATTTTCTGATTTTATTTTGACCTGGCTGTTGAGGTGTAACTGTAAAACTGTATGTATTTCATGCAGGAAAATTCATCCTTGTACAGGTTTTCATATCAGTTTGTCTTTAGAATATATCTAAACTAATTTGTGATGCTAATAAAGCAGCTTGAGAGGGAAAAACAGAGCCATTTCTCTTCGAATACTTTTATGGCTGAGGTGTAACACACACAGATGGCGACACTGCAAAAATATAACTGACTTGCCTGATGTCTGTCTCAAACACACACACACACACACACACACACACACACACACACACACACACATCAGAGAAGAGGGGAGAATATGAGCCAGCTGTTAATGAAAGGTTTTGTAAACAACCCACCCTGACATAAAAGCGAGCTGATTACTACTCTGGAACAAAGCGGTAATAGAGTGGGTTATCATTGCTAATACACACACACACACACACACACATACACACACACACACACACAGACAGAAGGATACTTCATACAACATCTATTTAGAGCACTGAGGGACATGGCTGTTGTCACTGTACCGCAAAATACACACACATACATGCACATAAAGTAGTTATGTATTACAGTACAACATAAAAGAGCACATCCATTGATCCAGAGTCAAACATTATCCTCTTCACTACGGTACACAAAGCCGCACACACACACACACAAACACACACAGACTACATTCACAGATTCTACAGGAGCACAGCAGGATATTATTATAATCCCCAACAGGTACAAGGCAGAACACCAATCAAGGTCACCTCTGCTGCTGTGAATGGTGAGTGGTTCTGATAACAGCAGACTGAAAGAAAACCAGCTTTATAAATCTACCTGACAGGAAGGAGAGAGACAAACAAAGAACAAGAAGTGATGTGGAAGATCTAAACGTGTGTGTGTGTGTGTGTGTGTGTGTGTGCACATGTATGACAGAGAGAGAGAGTGACTGTCATTATAGCTTTGTGATTTTCATATTTATAAAGGTACAACTCCAGTTTTGGGTTCAGTGGTAGTTGCACCTCTTTAAATTAAGTTTATACTGTGCACACGAGTTCACTGTGGGATTTTGCAATTTAAAAAAAAATACAAAACACATGTTGGACCAGAGTCACAGCCGCTTACCAACGTACCAAACAATAACAGCCTCAGTTCTGCTCTGACTCATCACGGTGTGACAAGTGAATCACAAACCGAAAGTAGATTTGGTTTTTAAGAAGAAAAACAAAAGCCACCACACAATTTACTGTACACTGTTGAGATTTGAATGCAACATCTGATCCTAAGGGTCGTGATGCACCACAATCTTATTCAGTTGAATTTCCATCTCAGGTAAAACTTATTTTATGTATTCATTAAAGTGGTAATTAAAGTTTTAGTTGTTGTGTTTCAGCTCTTGTTTTGAAAAGCATTGCACAGTGCACAGTTACAATAAAGTGGAAGGAAACTGTCTATTATACAAACATGCATCCACACAGTATCTTATAGTTCAATTTGATCAGTTCTCTATTTTTTTAGTTTAAGAGGTAAGTTTAGTTTACGACTGAATCCTGAATAAATCAAATAAAGGTTTATTATGGCTCAAAAGTAATGTTTTAAGTACTGTAAGTATCGATTGACTGAGCCGGTAAAACATTTATACCACAGCAAGGCAACACTAACAATGCTTTAATAAAAGTATTATGACAGACATATTGGCACACTGGCATTAGCAGCTTATATTCTATTGAAGAATGAAAATCGTCTATAAAAAAGCTTTATAACATGGTTAATGGCTCAGCGATGCTCTTTCTGAGGGTGTGTGTCCGTCTCTTGCTCCATCAGCAAAAATGTGAACATATGTCAATACAGAATAAACTTATACTGTGCGGACTATGTACAAGTTTTATTGTCCATAAACATAACTGCATGTTGTATGGAGTTCAGTGGAGACTGGACATAATGAGATTATGTCCATAGCTAGAAAGCTATGGTAAAACAGTCACAGAAAGTGATTTGTAAATTACAATAAAACATCAGAAGCAGTTAGAGTGTCTCAAATTCAGAACATTTTGGAAATTCAAATTTCAGCCCAAAACAATGTAAGCACACTTTAATAAATAAACTGAAAGCCTTGCTGGGGAGGAATGCTTAAACTAACTGGCATCTGCATGGACACAAGTGAACATTGTGGGCCCCTCATTTCCTAACATCAGGAGTTAAACCCACCTAGTATCAGTCTACACTGCACACGCTGGTTCTGACATCTTTCTCACTAGAAGATAAGTAGAGCACCGGGCTGGGCATTGCTTCAAAAGGTAGATTGTTGTTAACAAACTCTGCGAGGGGGGAAAACAGTTCACAGTCGGATCCAAATGGACACGGACGGACACCCGACTGTTATTGTTGGCTTCATGCCCCCAGCTTGTGTTAAAGAACAGCTGTTTTTCCTACCTCCACACAGCATTGTGGCAACTGACGCGAGGACTCCTTGAGCTACTCGGTGAAAAACATTTTATTTCTGTGTTCATGTGAGCACAGGGAAACAGCGTTTGTCCTACCTCCAGAGATCTCGTTGGCATCCTCTGGAGGTACAGCTGAATCAGTCAGCGTCTGGGGCTCAGTCCTGTCTCCTCCATCACTTTCTCCTCTTTCAACTGTAGCAGATTAAACAGATCAACCACATGTTAGAAATGCAGTAATTTTAGGTAGACTCTCTCCTACAGTATGTGGGTCTACACATGCTGTTAAGGAAATTACATAACCAGTAAAAAGTTTAGACACAGCTGTTCAACCTATTATTTCCTACACTGTGGCTTAATACTGAACTCACCATAACTATGAAAAAAACACACAAGGAATTACACTATAAGCAAAAATGTGTATACAGACCAAAATATGTTTAAATCGACCACCTTTTGCCTGGATAACAGCTTTGCACACTTTTTCTCAGGTTCACGAGGTAGTCACCTGGAAAGCTGATCCAATTGTTTTGAAGGAGTTTCCACATATGCTGAGAACTTGTTGGCTGCTTTTCCTTGGCTCTGTGGGCCAAATCATCCCAAATATGTAAATTGGTTTTAGATCGGGTGACTCTGGAGGCCAGATCTGCCGATGCAGCACTCGATCACTGTCCTTCTTAGGTCATAGAGACCTTGCATAGCTTGGAGGTGTGTTTGGGGTCATTGTTTTGCTGATAAACAAATGATGGTCCCAGTAAACATGAACCAGCTGGGATGATGTGAAGCTGCAGGGTGTTGCAGCAGCCATACTGGTTTCGTTTGCCTTGAAATCTGAATCACTGGACAACAAGTCACCCCTTCATCATTACGCCTCCTCCTCTGTGCTTCCCAGTAGGAACTGCACGTGTAGATACAGTATGTCTGTTCACCCTCTCGGTCGGAGCCTGAAATCTCATATTTGGACTCATCGGAGCAAAGTACAGATTTCCACTGCAGCTAAAGTAATTATCTTCTTCTTATTGGTCTTCCTCAGAAGTGGTTTCTGTCCAGCAATTCAACCATGAACACCTGTTTCACACAGTCTCCTCTGAAGAGTTGATGTTGAGACTCATTCATTACTTTAACTCTAGGAAGTATTCGTGTGGGGTCCAATCTGAGGTGCTGTTAGTATTTTCTTGGGGGTTCTGAGGCTGCAGAGGTAACTCTGAGTTATGTTTTTCTTTGGCAGTCCTCAGGAGACTCGGTTTCATCATAGTTCTGGATTCACTAACCATCACAACAATGGAGTAGAATTTGTCAATACAGTAGATATATGTATGTATATATCTTCACTTGTTGAATGGGGTTGATCATAAATAATTTCAGGCAGACAGTGAATTCTCAAATATGTAACATATTTTGGTTTGTTTAACACCTTTTCACTGACTATCTAACTCAGTATGTGGTATTTCATAGTCTTTATATCAGTATGTTGTCAGCATTGATCTCTAATGTAGAACGTATTGATCTTTGATGTAGAACAATAGTGATGATACTAATGATCTATGATAGTGGGTAAAGGTGAGGAAATAACAGACGGGAAGGGACAAGAGATGAGGAAATGGGATAAAGAGAACATACTGTAGATGTACAGTGCAACACACAGGAACAGAAGAAAGTATTTATACCTTTATATCTGCCCTTCAGTGGTCTGCTCTCCTCGCTGCCGCTGACAGCGATGACACTAACAGTGTAGTCATTCAAGGGGCTGAAGTCTTTTATCAACACTTTAGGGTCAGACTTAGATACTATGATCTCCTTCTGCTGACCACCTGACAGAGAGAGAAGAAGAGAAGAGAAACAGAAGGGCACAGGTTAGACTTGTGTATATTTTGATCCAGCGTTGTATGTTTCTTGTTGCTATATTCAGTTGCATGGAAACAAAACATTGGTGGTGTCATGACCAAGCCAAAATTAAGTTAAATCATCTGAGGAGCTGACTAATATTCTCCATTCAGAAGTCAAACCTTATGTCGAAGGTGTGTGTGAGCGTGAGTGCGAGTAGTTGTTTAATTTGTTGATGAAACTAAGAGAAAGTTAGTGTTGAGGGTAGAGCAAATGTAATTTGTCCCATCTATAAACTGTCAGCCCTCACAAAGAAAATTTTAATTGTGACCCTGTAATCAATGTGGCCATCAATAAAGAGTGTGTGTGTGTGTGTGTGTGTGTGTGTGTGTGAATGCTTCCTCAGCTCTTCTGTCTCCTGTCCCTGCAGGGTGATGACTAACGATGCTTTTAGGAGGAGGGAGATAAATCCTGCTGCAGGTGACGGCAGGTCAGGTGAGGTAACTGCATGGATCAGTGCTAGCAAAGGAACCTCAATTTGTGCAGGTACCAAACCAAACCAATCATAAATTGAAGGGCAGAGAGCCACTGGGTCACTACGACAACAGTTATAAGCACTGAAAATATACGTTTCATCTTTTCAAGGATAAACACTCTTTTTTAAATATTCTTTCCTTATGGTACCTACATCCTGAAATGAAGATATTGTTAAAGGATGCCTAACATACAGTGGCAAGAAAAAGTATGTGAACCTTCTGGAATTTCATGGTTTTCTGCATTAATTTGTCATAAAATGTGATCTGGGAACAAGGACCTCAAAAAAGTTAATTGGAGTCAGGTGTTAGCATAAGTTAAGTAAATTACTTTGTCAGTGTGGACTAGAGCTACTTCGACTGGCCAAAACCTTTTGACCATGTCTTATCTCACCCCAACAGCCTCTGAGAAGTTCTAAAATAAATATGCTGTATCTTAATTTATTAAAAAAACCTAAACCGCTATAGCAAGTGGCTCCCCGTAAAGCCACATATTGTCATTGTAGGCTTTGGGATTAATCAAAGTACATACTTTAAAAGAAAGCTGAATGTATCTGAAAGCCTCACAAAATTTTACAAAGGACAGAAGGTCAAACTGATGTCGTTCAGATTTGTTTCCATGATATCCAAACAGCTCGCATGTGCCATGACTCAACAGTGGAAAACTCATTAAAATCATCATCTCCCCATATTAACCTTAATTAAGTAGATTTTGGAAGATTACTGCAACAACTCATGCTTTGTTTTTAAAACCTTTGTCTGAATAATTTCAAACCTGGCTGAAATATGTATGTGTTGTGCATAAAAAGAGCTTTTCATTTAAAAAAAAAACGGCAGAACAGGACTGGTACAATCATCAGAAAGCACAAAGAGACACTTTTTCAGCTGTTTAAGTGGCCAACAAATTGCACCACAACAATAAGTCCAATCTTCATTTTCTAGTCTTCTTTAGTGATCTCTTTTCAAAGTCAAACATTTCAGAATGTGATTTTTGTATTAACAGCATATCTGGGGCCAGAGTCACACACACAAAACCTTTTTGTTTGGATCAAGCTTATAGTTAAAGCTCACTCAGGTGACTCTGAACTCCTCTCCTCAGCTGAATTGAATATTTCTATAGCACCCTTCTAGTTGCCCATTAAAGTAAGTTCAGAACTCATTTAAACTGTAACATTAACATTTTACTAACATTTAACTTCCTTTATCACTGTTTTCATTGTTGTACAGGTAGCATTAGCACACAGTCTATGAACAGGAGTCACACTCAATGCACCTATAGAGGTGGGTGGGTCACTAAACAAACCTTCACAGAAGCAATTAGTTAGTATTAATACTTAAAATCTTAATTTTTTCCCTTGTAAAACCTTAACCTACTTTATTTTTGTTGTTTATATGTAGCATTAACTATTCCAACTATGTTAAAGAGAATCAAAATGAGAATACCTTTTAAACCTTTAGAACTACATGCAAATCCACAAAGCCCATTAAAACTAGTTAACACAATGTTAATAATGATAGGTGACTATTTAAAAACGACATTGTGTTACTTTGATGATTTATAACTTACAAAGTGAATTAACTTATTTGCATACTCTGAACTTGCATACTGAAAGTAATTTCACACACAGACTTAGGAACCATCTAACATACAGTCGTTATGCACATTTCCTTGTACTACTGCTGTAAATACAATCTATGTTAAACCTCACAGATCGAAGTTGGTTTCAACACTAGTGCTCGTACCTCCTGATACCTGAAACACAAACGCATTTTCCAAACTATTTCACTAATTGGTTGCAGCAACAGTGTAATAATATGTTGCAGTCGCACACAGTAAAAATGATATTTTCTCCTAGTAGGTTTGGCTTTCTCTCCGCTGAGATTCGAGAGACTAAATATAGACATCTGGTACTAATGACTATGACACAAATATGGATACACGTTCAGTTACAACCCAGTTGTTGGCAGGCTACTGAGCAGACTTCTAATATTTTAGTTTACGTCATGCATGTCATAAAAAAGAATAAAGTCACAGGACAGAGGCACACAGTTAGGTTGAACAGTCTTTCATGCAGTTAGACATATGCTACTTTCACTGGAAGCTGATAATGGGAAACAACAACACTGATCAAATATATCAGCTTTAAAAAATATATATACAATCCTTTTATTTGTCATCTGCCTTGAGTTAAAGCTCGAATCCTTCAGATTCTTTCAGTCACTCCTTTTTAAAATATCTCTGAAGGGAAAAGGGATCTCATGTTGAACCGAAAAGGTTAGCTGCCACTCTGACAGCCCCTTTTGTGATCTAAAATGGTATTTTACGTCTCAACAAAAGGACCTTTGCCAGTGTTAACAAGCTTTACTGCGCCTTTACTGCGCCTGTCATTCACCTCATCTGACTCAGGCAAACTAGGAGGGAGGACAGAGTGGAAATCGGGACAGGTTTCTTCATCCATGTTTTCACTGAAGAAGGCTTTATTAGCCAAATTGGGTCCAGATATGAGACTGAGAGTAAATTTTCTTGCTAGATCTGATGAATGCCAGTGAAATAGTGCTGCTCTCCACACTGAGAGGAAGTGGCCGTAAATTTCCTAAGTTTTTGTCAGTGCCTCAGACGAGGCACTTCTTGCGAAGGCTTGTTTGCAAGAAACAAGTTTTATGTTACAGTGAGTGCTTATTCAGTCCTGCTTATTCATTTTTACAACAGCTGTCTATAGCGTTCAGCACTAGGCGTGCATAAGAGGAGATGTATGGCCAAGGCGGTGGGTGCTATGATAACCTGATGAAGGAGCCATTGGTAGTAATTAGGGTGATTACTAATTGCATTGTGCTTGCCCAGAAATAGGCAAGGTCATGCTCTGCGTCTGTGCAGTAATCGACTCCTGACAGATGCAGGATGTCAGGTGTCATCATGCCCACAGCTCCGCACAGTGATTATGTAGTTTAACGCTGAATGAATGACGGCTATTGCCGCTGTTGTCATTCAGCTGTCCTGGGCTAAACACCATCCTGAATCAGTGTAGCTCCTACTGTGAATCTAGCAGTGCCACTTTCAAATCTGCTGACAGCTTCTACATATGCAGCAAAAACACTCCTTCATCTCAAACTTGGCAGAGGTGCTGGACAAACTTCAAATCCTACACATCTCTCAGGAGAGTAATCCCTTCAAAGAAGCTGTGAAAAAAAGGAAATTACATAATTCTTTCTAAAAGACCAGGTGTAATGGGATACCTCCCCAAAGTTCAGTCCCACTTCTCCTTGTCTGTGCAGTCAAACCATCATACCTGGTATACTGCTGTAGAGGAACAAATAGCTGTCAACTTCTCCTTTGGGCTCCTTCCATGTAACAAGAAGATTGGTTGGGCTCAGCAGTTTGAAACGCAGTCTCCTTGGAGGTGGAACTGAAAAACAATTAACCACATTTACACCTGCTTCAGTAAAGACGACAAGCTATTGAAAACAAAGAACGTGTTAATAAGAGAAAATTGTATTCATTTAAAAGGCAGCAGTCAATTAATGTGAACATGAGAACATGAGAACATGAGAACATGTGCAGGTGCGACTATTTCTGATTTGTACTGTCATGAAGGAGTGAATGGTGGGCAGGAGCAGCTTCACCAGCTCACTTTACTTTCCAGCCCTCTGTCAATGTGTCAATGAAAAAGGATGCGCAAGGAACTGTTATAAATGGTGACTGAACATTTTCCCAATGAATGAGTGTGTGCGTGTGTGTGTGTGTTTTGTGGAATCAAGAAGTGGAAATAAATCTGAAGAGAATTTGTCTATTTATAATCCAAGGCTGTAGTACTTGAGTAACACAGCCTCTGTAGTTCTTCTTTCCTTCCTTCCTTCCTTCTTCCTTTAAAACAAACATTAAGGGCACTTGTGCAGATACATTACTCAGATATGGAAAATGCAAAATTGCACTTCAGTATCATGTCACTTTAGAGGCTACATATTAAGTAAATGTTATATAAGTTGATTCTACAGTGGCTGCACTGAGCTTTTTTGTCATACTAAAAACATTAAAGTGTTTTATTGTGCACATGCTTTTTAATTTATAGAGATTATATTGCAAACATAGACAGACTTTCTAGTATATGGTCTTGAAAATATTATTTCTGTATTTCTCCTAATCTTGCCTGAACTAGGACTTGGATGAGTTGAACTGTGACTCGACAAAGGTGGACTTTAGTGCAGCTGTTGTTATTTCACCTTTAAAACTTAAGTCAGTGTGTTGTTTCATAACATCCTTCAGAAATAACTAAGTGGAAAGTTGTGATGAAATGAGATTTGAGACATAATAAACCAGTTTAGGTGTCAGGGTAACATATAATAAACAGTATGCTGTAGATAAACTTGAACATGTCCACAAAGTCATTTTCTTTTCGTATTTTCTTTTTTGAAACAAAAGAAAATAACTAAATAGGATTGAAATCACATTTCATTTCTCCACAAGCTTTGTGAGGGGGGTGAATTTTGGCACACGTCAACAGCCTGACACGTTTTGACTAATTTCCCCCACTGGATATGAATCAGTCACAGATATAAATTAATGTGTAAGTGTAAAACTCAGTGCCTGAGGTTTCTGGGGAATAACAATAATTATATTTTAAATGTCAAACAATCCCTTTAGGTACCACTTTAAGCTGGAATAAACTTTGAAGGACATCACACCTTCACTGCTGATTCACATTAACAATCCTTCAGTTCACAGACACCGGCACCGCTGTGCCAGCTACAATAGCGAGTGCAGACATGAAAAGACTTTACATCAGGTATTAGGAGAAGGTGTCTATGAAAAAAGAGGTGATATGATGTTGACAAACCTGTGCTGTGCAGGATTTTTAGGAGAACAGATTTTTTTTCTCAATGGAAAATGTAGGCCACACTGTATTTTCTAATATTGAATCACATTGTACTATCGAAATGTTAGTAACATATCTCAGTTCATTACCACATGTTAAATGGCAATGATCTTCACTGTTATCTCTCTTTCTTTTGTTCTTTGCTCTTTTTGCTTTATTTTAATTTTCTTGATAATAAAATAAAAACATTATCATCTTTTTCTTACCCTCCCCCTCAACTTCCTTCAAATTTAAGTCGTGGTCTTACTTCACAAGTTGAAGCCAAGTCCCAACTCTGGAAGCAGAGTTGAGTCAAGTTCCAGCAGGAACCAGTCTCAGGTTGTCAAATGAGGACAACTTCCTGAACTTTTCATCACCACAACTCCTGATGCTGTTTGATCATTTTACAGAGAGACCCACTGCGGCACTTCACAGCTTTACATTTTGCCCTTTTTTCTTAAGTAATCACACCACGACACCTATCAAATACTCAAAATGTATAGGATGAAACCGTATAATTACACCACACAATAAGAATCTATGAATAATTTAAGTGTGGGCTAGAGCTCGGTAGATTATTACCCTGGTAGCATTTAGTGTGTGCTTGATAGTAGATGAATTGTGTTGGCAGACAGGGAACTAATAACCAGGTGAAAATTGCCTTGAATACCTTGAACTTTGCTTTGCATGTCAATGAACACACACATACACCCTCTGAATTATAATAAAAATGAACGGACCAACTATTGATCATCTTTTATGCTGTGAATGCATGTCAAGGTCTATAAGGTGGAGGCAATTCCAGAGACACCAACTGTGATTAATAAGTATGGACACAGTAGCTCCAGTAGTGGGAATGCTGACAGAACATGAGGGTCTCTGATATAAATTACCAGCTTGTCTGCTCTTGTTTACCATCATACAGCCATAAATATCCAAGAGCTCAACATTTCACACTCTCTCTCTGAATCTAGGTGCCAAGATGCTTTAGATGTCCACTCTCTATATCTCCCAACAAAACACTTTGTGGATATACTGTTCCTAACCCTAACTATGCGACTCAAAGTCTCCCTTAAAGTTAAAGTGCATACACCACGTAGCGCAACGATGCATCACACAAACCAGAGCACTTTATCTGAAAGAGTTACACCACTGGAATCCGAGAGGCTCTTTGCATAAGCTTCTTGCCAGGTAGTAGATGCAACTCCAGCCATTTGGCAGAAGTTTGGCAAGTCCAGCGTAGCAACAACATTTAGCTCCAGTAAATATTCAGAGTCACTGAAGCCTGTGTGAAAAAAGTTACAAACCCAGAGCATCAGAAAAGTATCGAAACCCCCCCAAAATATCATTTAACATGTCGTCTCCTCATGCGGCCGAGCCTTTAATTCAAAGAGTCTAATTTGAATTATGAACTTGAGCAAGCTCCTGACTCTGCAGACAGTGTGAAGTAGAAAAGTCTTTTAGCTGGCGGCCCAGTATGAGCTGGAATTATCTGGGTTACGGTGATACAGGCACAGCTTGACACCCCAGTTTGGGAAAGGAATGACTTCCCGGGATTAGCAACAATGAAAGCTAGCAGGGATTCCTGGAAGATGAGTAAAAGCTTGCTTGTCCAATCCTCTGCTTCACCTCGTCTCCTCTCTGCATCCCTCCCCTTGTCGTCCGTCTCCTCGCGTCTCTGTTTCAACTTCCCCTTCCCGTCTCCTGATATGGCTCAGCATCCCGCTGCATGTTGGCTTCTTTTCAATCTGCTTCTCTCTCTTGCTATCCCTTTCTCATTACATGCTTAACAATATTGCAAATTCAACTTCCTTTTTGGCCTGTTCTGCCTCAACTCTTGTCTTTGTCTTCTCTGAGCTTTCTGGCTTTTCTCAATCTCTCTTTTCATTGCCTGGACATGTCCTATTATCCCCCTTTTTCTTATTCTTTCCATCCATATTTTCATTCCTCCTCCCTCCTCCCTTCTTTCCATCATCCCCTCCCTTCACCATGTTTACATCTCTCTTTTAATTCCTTGTTTTCCTCCTCCTGTCTTCAGCTTAGCGCAGTACTGACTCCACAGGCAACAGTAGCTTCACTAATACTCAGGATTTATGGATGACAACTGCTGGCTTGCACTGTCACCACAAGACTACATGTGGGAGATGAAGAGGGTGTGTGTGTGTGTGTGTGTGTGCGCGCATGTGAGTGTGTTTAGTGCCTATTCAGCGCTGCGGCGTGCGCCGTTTGATGTGGTCGGTGTCTCGATACAAGAACTACTGTGCTCACAGAGATAGCACTTAACCCAATTCCACTCTGGCTTTTTTCTTTCCACCTCTCCGCTCTTTTTTTTTTTTTTTTTTTATCTCTTCTGCTGCTCTCATCACAACTCTTCTTCTTATCCTTGGGTTTAAACACTCTTCCCCCTCCCATCCTCTCCCCTTGTCTTCTCTTCTCCTCTTTTATCCCATCTTCTCCCCTTCTGGCTCCCCTCACTCCCGTTCTTTAGAGGCTTAACACCTCTTTTCTCTCTTTCATCACTGTACCTGTGTAAGTGAGGTCTTTTTAGCTCAACATTTATCTCTTTGCTGACTTGTGTGTGCGCAGGGAGTGAGTGTGAAACGTCTCTTTAGGGTTGGCTGAATATTAAGGGACTGGTGAAGGAAGTTGTAACATTTTGCATGCCTGCCAACCAACGCGAAAAGATTTTCACCAGAAAATCCCAAAGAATGAAATATTAAATTCACTTCAGCACAAACCATTTCCAAGTCTGTGTCACTGCTGAGAGCACTGCAAAACATATTGTAGTGTTGTCCATTACTTCTATCACTTATAATAACAGAACTGTCACCAAGTTACACAACAATGAAAAACATATAAATTCTAGTCAGAAAAGTTAAATGAGGCAAGAAAACACAAGAGTAAAGTTATTTAGTGTATTCACATTTGGGTGCACTCCCTTTTAGTTTCAAGTAGTAGTGTCTGGCCACACTGTTGGCTTGTTTACAATCTGTCTCCTGTCATCTCATGGCTTATGTTTCTTTCCTAGTCTGACATCACTCTCCACATGTTCCCAGTGCAGTGTTAGCACAACTGATAGAAAATCAAGCTCAGTGCTCAGACACGAGTGGTCAAAAGAATGCTCTTCGCCTTTTGTAGACTGTTCTTGAAGAAGGTGAAAAGTACAATCAGGAGCGTGCAAAATCTTGTATTTCCATGCAGGTCTCACTCAGGTCCAGAGAGTCTTCTTTAAATGTCTTTAAACTCCATTTTTGAATAAAGTTAGGACGTTATTGCATTTAAACAAGTGACATTTTCTAACCACTATTTTTTTTTTAAAAGCAGCTGATTCACATTGTTGTTCTACTAAAACACCTGTTCAACTGTGAGTCACTCCAGGCTCTTCACACTATTCCTTTCTGGGGTTTCAGGAAGTATGTGCCACTAAGCTTGTAGCCTATTTCATGCTCTTCACACTGCAACACATTCACCTGACACTCACAATTCCTACCTTACACTGTGACTCTCATGCTGTATTATCTGACACACACAGAGGGAACTGTCTTTCCAGAGTGTTATACGTTGTGCCGCCCTTTTTGGTTCTTGAATCAATGCCTCCAAAGATGATTCTCAAAAATCACCATCAGCTTATGTTCCCATTAATTAAACTTCATTCTCCTTATTTACAATCCCAGAACATTAGCTACACGCTGCAACAATAACAACAGGGGCGAAATTCGAGAGCCTCGTGCACATCGCATCTCCAACGATTCAATGCTCCATTTAGTCCAAAGTGGCTGATGATTATGACAAGCTGGATTACCATCAACAACAGGAGCTGAGTGCTGAGGTGACAGCAGTCGAGGTTTAGATAATTTAGCAGTTTTTAAATTCAAAACAGGTTGTTCCATCTCATCCCCCCTTTTGTTTATGAATAAATGATTTCTCATCATTGGCTTCTCTCCCTATTCATTATAACTGAAATTACTGGCCAACACTTTCACTCATACTAATTCACCAGGCTCCCCTCTAACCGCCCAGTCACAACACAAACACACACAAAAAAAGTACACTATCTTTGTAAATGTGCTCTCAAGCACATAAACTGTTGTGATGTGTCATGAAGCATGGTATTGACCCAGGCTGTCAGCCAATCAACCAGAGCTAGTTATAATCATTAACTGTGCACAGACACACACAGGACTAACCACACACTTAATATCCTTACAATGACGGACAAGGAAAGGGATTTAATATTTTGAACAGCTCGATTTACAGTAATGGACCACAATTATTCTTTTTTCTTGACAATGAGACCAGAGTTCAAATGTAACTGTGGCAGACATCCACCACCCGGCATCTTTTCTCCATCCATCCTGCGTCTGTCTCTGCTGCATTGGAAACAGCAGCACAAAGTGCCAGGCCACTCCTCGCTCCCTCTGTGCACTGAGCACAGAGCAAAAATTTACATTTCCCTTTTTAAATGCTTTTTAGGGTGGAAGTAACAAAACAGACAAAACCACAGTATCACATTCGTTCTCACTTGTCAGAGAGCAAAGATTGAGGAGAACCTGACGCTTCATTCAGACTGCATATTGTGCCAAATCTATTTATATAAAGTTCAGTAATTTCAACACCTAATACTCCACATAATTTGGTCTACTTCTCCAGCTCTAAATATCAAAAAACATTAAATCTGTTGCAATATTTTATACCCTAACCCTAACCCTCTAACCCTAACCCTAACCCTAACCCTAACCCTAACCCTCTTTACCAGTGTAAAACTCTGTGCAGTTTGTATTTTCCCAAAAGATTAATCTTAATCTTTTTGCTGCTCTCCTGACTTTTCGTGTAATACACATGAAAAAACATGACAGTGATAACATTTCCAAAGACCTCCCATACTTTTCTTCACCAGTGATCAAAATCAATAGCCCTCAGCCGCAGCTTCTAAACCCTGATTTTGTACCTTGTGAATATTATATCTACTATACATCAACTTTTTTGCTGTGAGTATATAAACGTTTAGCTCGAAGCTCTGCTGCACCTTAGCTCAGTCTTACAGAGCCGCTAGCATGGCTGTAAGCTTACACTGAAAGTTCACAGTGCATGTATCTGTAAAACCTCACATTACATCTTCAGAGGTCACAATTGACCCTTAAAATGTTCATGAATAAAATTAGTAACTTCCTGAATAAGGTGTAATTATGACCCAATTAAGTAATATTTGTCCAAATACGTTTTTTTGGTCTCAATGCCAGACTATTCCAGACTATTCCAGACTATTCCAGACTATTCCAGACTATCCCTTGCTACATTTCTTGCAGAGAAAAAAACTCCCTGGCCTGACCCACTCTTCGGTAGTGGGAGTTCCTGACAATATCCAGACATTTGTGTTGTATATACAAACATCCTCCAAGGATAGAACACACTAATCCACAAGCTTAAATCCCCTCCAACCAGATGTTGCATCTTACAGCGACAGACCGGGTTAAAATTAATGGCTATCACATGGTCCCTAATGAAGGGATTGAGCAGGGCACGCTCCCATGGTGTCTGGGAGGTCGTCCATGTTCTGTTGGGATCCAATCCCTACCTAATTTATGCTGTCACACTTGTGTCTCACCGCTCGACTCTGTCTGCCTGCGATGAAAAACATGACTAAGAGAACTGCTAATGAAAAGAGGAATACAAAGTTCTTATAGAGAAAAAGACAAAGGGGGTAAACCGATGAGAAAAATAACTGAAGAGAAACAGAGCGAGACGGATGGAGGGAGGGATTATAAAAGAAGGAAATGGCAAAAGAGTAAGAACTGAACGAGGGAAGGAGAAAGATACAAGAAAAAAGAACAGCTAACTTTCATCTCAGAGCAATGGCTGTTTATTTTATTAATTTTTTTACTGATATATCAACACAAAGCAGCCTCATAATTTAAGGCAAAGCATGAAAACGCACCTCTGCAAGACTGCAATCATATAAAGAATCATTTTAGTGAAGAATTCCTCTTTTAATTTAGCTGTAAAAACAGATCGATAAGATTATCGATTTCAAACAACTTTAAAGAGAGGAAAAAATCTTTAATTGATTTCTGTGTGCATTGTTTCTTTAACTAATACCTGCTACTTCCCTGCACCTCTAACTCTACATCCTGGAAGGTATCTGAGCTACACACACACACACACGCTAAAATGTTGAAGTGGCCCCCAGGGTCATTTTCATATGATCTCTGTCCAGTTAACTGCAGCAGGTCTGACCCTGTGCACCTCACTCACTTCAAATGCAATGCAAACACACTGAAATGAATACACACACACACACACACACATTTTCAGGATCCAAAAAAGAGGATCTGTTTTTCTGGAATACACCGAGTTTCCTCAGTCAAAGCATCCCACAGCTGTAGTCGAAATAATAATAGTCACCCAACACCGAGCACTACATCACCCGAACCACTGGTCTTGATCACACGATAGGACAAGATTAAGGGACAGAGCAGCTTTAGGTCTGAAGCCAATGGAATTTCTGTATTAACAGATATAAGAGGAAAAGGTGCCAGAGTCTCATTCAGAAAAACACATATCTGTGCTGATACAGCCATGTTTGAAATATTAACGAATAGCATGTTCAAACATAGCTCAAATTAAACGTGTGTTCCTTGTTAAAGGAGCATCCGCGATTTTAAAACACTGCACAAACCAGTCAACAGCCCACTTTTTGATGAGACCCACTTTGATTAAATCAGGTTTACCGAGGTGAGGTTGATTGTGAAGCACACTGGAGCGTTATCTACTGAGCGGCACATTGCACAGCAAATCATCACAGCTTGAAGCGCACCGTTGCAACGCATTTATTAAAACCCCTATGAAGCGTGGCAGCATCGGCAGCAGGGCTGCAAGCGTTGCTATGCTGCCAGGGTGAAAAGGCACGATGATACGGAAGAGTTATGATCATGAGCGTAATGTAATCTGATTGGACTGAGCCTGCACATCAAAGAGGGAAGACAGAAAGAGGAATGAGGTGGAAACAAGGAAGGAGAAGACGCGGAGAGGTCAGGTGAGGGCAGGGAGAAGTATATGGAGATAGAGGAGGTCAGAGAGGTGATGCTTGAGGGGAGAAAGGCGAGAAGAGTGATGAAGGGAACAGATGGGATGGGATGGGATGCGGTTGGATGGCCAAGATGAGAAGTGGATGGATGGACTGAAGTGGGATGTGATGGTGAGAACAAGAGAGAAGAGCAAGAAATTGGACAACATAGAAGAAGCAGGACTTACCTTGGCCTTGTGCTTTGCTGGGGAAACTGGAAACTAGAGCCAGCAAAACCAGCGGAACCCATAAACACCTCCTGATCTTCCCTGTTGACAACATCCTCATAAGCAGCAGTCTAATCCTGCACAGAGACAATAAAAGGGAATCGTTATGAAATGGAGAAATCGCAACGACGGATAAAAGAAAGGCAGAAGGACGGTGAGAAAGATTTCAGCAGGAATGCGGTTCAGCTGCAGAGGGAATCTGTGGGTCAAGCAGGCCCACCTTGCCCACACAGCCCCAAGGCACAGATCTGGAATCAGTTACTCCTGTATAATATCCGCTTTGATACAATTACAGAGCAGTAGTCGAACAGTCTAGACTGACCACAGAGCAGCGGTCGAGCCTCACGCCTACACAGAGCAGGCCAAGGGGGAAACAGTGGAGGACTTTGTTTGAGAGAAGAGAAGAGAAGAGAAGAGAAGAGAAGAGAAGAGAAGAGAAGAGAAGAGAAGAGAAGAGAAGAGATTAACAAAAGGGCAGACAGACAGAATGACAGACAGACAGACAGGGAGATAAGAGTTTGATTGACAGTCCACAGGGGGAACATTTCATGAATGCCATTGTTCGACCATAAGAGCAAACACAAGAACTCGTCTCCTCGTCTCTCCTATCTCGTCCTCTCCTCCTCTTGCCCCTCACTTTTTTGTTCCCTGCGCCCTCTCTGTCACATTTCCCCCGGCTCCCACTCCTCGACCTCCTCTCCAGTCTGCGACTCATTGATACACACAGAGGGTGGACACAGACATCTTATCAATTTTCTCCTGGGGAAACACACACACACACACACACACACACACAAACACACACACACACACACCTCACAGAGAGATCCCATGAATAAAACAGCGCGTGCAACAAAAGTTGTTTCATGATTGAATCATTCTCCACTTTAGAGGTAACCTGATGGTGTTGAAAGAACAGGCAGTTCCTTCAATTCAGAGAGAGTCAGGAGGGCAAGAAAATGACAATACATATTAATAAGCATAACATACTCCCAGACACAGGATGGTTTATATATATATATTTATATATATATATATTTATATATCGACCATCCACAGAACACAAAGAGGAGAATGAAAAGGATTAAAGAGGAGCTCCTCACTCTTGTGATCTCTCTCACACAGAATTAAAATGCAAGCGCGCACACACACACAAATCAGAGTTAACTTCATTAAATTGAGATTAGACCGTCTCAGAGCAAGGTTCAGTTAAACTATTTCTCTTGTTCAACCCATGTGATCATTATGATACAGCATAACTCACATTTGGACCAACACGCTCTCGTCTCCTCAGCTTGTGGAGTGATCTGTTCCCAAAGAGCCACCGTGCAACTGGGTTAATTGGTTAATGAAAACCAGGGACGGGGCGCAGCCCTCATTAAAATGAAGCTGTCTACATGCTGAATGTGCATGTTTTTTTTAGGTTATTTGCAGAATACAGTTTGCACAGATACTCAAATGTAATTAATTAGTTTTGCACGCAAACATAAACCCATTTTTAACATTTTGGGAAAACATGTGCCACTTGTTTTGGACTGAAGACTCTTCAGCCCAAAGAATCCCTGTTGTCTTTTTTAACGATTCGTCCACCTGCCCGCTGAAGTGCACAAGTTTGAGTCACTGACCGCAACCAAAATGTGTCTTTAGCCATCATTTTAAAGTGCTGCTGACTAATTCCCATTGAGTTTCTCTGCCAGCTTTGGTCTAAACTATCACACTTATTTCAATTGAGTCGCTGCGTTCAGCTGCGCTCACCTGAGACAAAACACACGCACCGTGAATGCAGTCGCCTTACCTCTCCAGTCATCAATTCAAAGCGTCCCTTTATCCCCAAAGGAGATCCTCTGAATACCAAAGACTGCTGCTCCTGCCTCCCACAGGGTCCCTCTTTCTTCTCACCCTTCCTCTCCCTCTCTCTTTCTTTTTCTCACTCTTCTCTCCGGATACAATTCGGTCAGTCCGGAGTGGGTGTTTCTCTCGTTATTCAGCCATCCCTCCCTCCAGCTATTCCTCCCTGTCCCAACCCTTCCCTCCTTCGATCCTGGTTCATCTCTGTGAGAGAGAGAGACAGAGAGAGAGAGAGAGAGAGAGAGAGAGAGAGACGCGACTCAGTGCCGCTGCGCAAAAGCCTCCGCTGCCAACCTGCAGGTTTCAGGTCGGTTTCAACCCCTCGGGGCCCTTGATGTGCGTGATCACGACGGGATTTGTTGTCGGGGACATATCCGGAATGTGTGGCTTTAAAGGAGCCACATGGTCATTGCTGAAACTCGTTTCTGTGCGTTTGACTATTAGGGGGAGAAAAAAAAAAAGTCCGGCTGAAAATGGCTCAGTGCGCGCAGAGCAGGTGCCTGACCAGTCCCTGCTGCGCGGACAGCTTTGATGTTAAAGGCACAATGACACAGGTTTTCTACTTCAGCTCGAAGTTGGATTCACAAACGAAACTAGGATATTTTCACAGACACAGTTTCTCTCTGCTGTAAAACATGCAGGTCCATAAAGGGCCACACGGAGAGATATTCTGGAGAAAGTCTAAAGTAAGACAGGTGGGGATCACTTGGTTTAATCAGTGAGTTTATTTTCAGAGCCAATAACCTTAAAGTGCGTCCTCAGCAACATGTGATGTATTAAATATTATTATGTTGGCTCTAGATTGCTGAAACCAGGGGTTTGTGACCACTTTATCAGGTTTTTCATGTGCATTAAGGAGAAGCATAGATGAAATCAGCCAGGTGACTTTTAAATTAAAATTAAAAAAGGGCATTTAGGAAACATCCTAATCCATTTATTAGAGCTGGGTTGGGAAGGTTGATACCACTCTTACACCTGTCTTTTAAAGACTGTGCTTCCTGGTGCTGATCCCCTCAGTTTAGCACAAAGTGTTAAACTGAGAGAAACCTCCAGAGCTCTCTAATTAACACATGGCTCTCATTTGTCCAATCGGTCCAAAAACAGAAGAGTAAAAACAGTGTAATCTGGTTTTATGGGGGATCGTGTGAGTCTCTATGAGACACTAAGCGAGCCTTCTGCAGCTCAAATGTGACACACAAGCGAGAGTGACACTGATCTCTACATGTAACAAATAAGCGTGTTTCTGAAAATGCCAAACTGTTCCTTTAAACGAGGCTCAGATGAGCATTACAGCAGATCGGTCAACAGCAGCGCTTTCTTCTGCTGGGCTGAGAAAAAAGAGGCCTGAGTGCACTGTGTAATCCTGTTTATACACTCGGCTCCTCTGCTGTTGAAGTGACTTTGTGACTTGCCCTGAGGGGGGGAAGGAGGAACGGGAGTCATGAGAAACAGAGGCTGGTGAAATGTGCCAGTGGGCTCGCAGACTTGAAACAACGGAGAGCTCCTCTCCAGGTGTGTCCCTGGGGCACAGTGCGCACACACAAATACAAATGCTCTTTAAAGTGCACTGAACTGCACGCCTTAGCTAAACAACTGTCCAGATGCCATAAACACTATAATCAAGTGAATACATTCTCTGTCTACCTCGTCTTCCTCCTCTTTCTTCCCTCAGCCTCTTCCTCCCTTCCTGTCCTTCTGTCGTCCTTCTTTTGCCTTCATCTGTTGCCTGCTCGCAACAGACCACACATCATATAAATACAGTACACACAGGCACAACTACACACAGTGTCCACAATTAGAGCAGGATGTTGTGACCTAAAATCCACAGATAAATTATCAGGTCTGCGTTGATAATGATAAATGGAGCAGTCCAGTTATGGTTTAATACATAAGTTCACGTGTTTCCTTTTTCATTTTCTCCCCTGATTATCCTTTTTAAGTACACACCGGTTGTGCAGCTATTGCAACGCTGGCTCCTGCAAATTATGTTCTTATGCAAGTAAACAGCAACCGAGATCAACATTTGGGGGAAAATTGCAATTTGAGTGCATTTTAGTTGGAGCCGCATCGCTTTTTCTTTTTTTAAGACGCGTGGCTCAAAAGTGATAGGAACAAATATGTGTTTGATCATTTTTGATTTGAATTTGGATTTGGATTTGTCGCTCTCTCGGGTGGGTTATGATTGACAGCTGCTCTCGACAGAGCCACAGGCCAACAAACCCGAACATCTGCCCGATGGATGAACCGTGTTGCTGTCCTCCCTGCATGTCCCTGTTTCATTTAGTTGTCATCTGGTCTGAAATCTTCTCTCTGTGTTCTCTCACCTTTGTTTCTTTCTTCTTTCCCTCTTTGTTCTCTCCATCTTTTTCTCTTTTTCGCCCCACTCTTAATCTGTTTACCTTCCTTCTGACTACCTTTCCACCATTGCTGTCCACCCCAGCTGGGATGCTGTTGAATAAATGCATCGATTGCGTGGTGGGGCTGATCCAGGTCATTCAGCTCACCACCATATGGTAGGACAGGGATTTTGCATAGTTTTTAAAGTCATTGCGTTGCAACAAAACAGGTAGTCATCTATCTGTGTCACACATACAAGGACTGTTTCACATTTCAATCAAATTACCTAAAAAAAGAAAGAAAGAAGGAAAACAGAAAACTGCGTACCAACACATCCTGATTACTGACTTATAGATCTGCATACAAGCCTGTAAACGTTCAGTGACATGGAGCATACGGCTTTATTTTAAACCTGTAACGTAATATACATCAGTAGAAATATATGTGCTGTTTAGTTTAGATGTGACAGATCTCACGCGGATGAAAGCTGGACAGTACAGCATCAAAGAACTTTGAGACAGTTTGGATAAAAACTAAAACTCTGACAGCCAATTATACTCAGCCTGTCAGTGAGAAGTTTTAGGGATGTTTATCCACAGAAAACACAACTTTTTTTTCTTTTCTAAATGAAATTGCAGCTTTTCGTACATATTTTTACCTCTAATATGCTCATGAAATTGTTGTTTTCCTGATTTCAGTGACATCTTTGGAGATAAGCAGTCCCTCTACTGATGTTTAAGCCTCTCTGTCTGCGCTGGACCAACATTTTGTAATAATTAAAATGATCAAACTGCAGCCTCTTGTATTCCCTTTACCTTCTTATTATTATTCCAAACAAGCCACAACTGTTGTCCTGACAAACATGGAAAGGATTGCTTCCTGTGCAGCAGCGGATTTCTCCCAGGAAATAGGAACCCCGTCATTTGTGTTTATCAAAGCACGTTTAATCTTCAGCTGGGTGAAAGATGAATAGTTATTGCACAGCATCAATCAGCACGAATGAGACACAGCATAGTGGAACTGTTATTAATATGAAAAGGTGGTGGATCTTTTAAGAAAAAGAGGTTTGATTGTCTTTGTCAAGTCAGACATGGTGTGACATTGAAACAAAGATCTCCCCCTCTTTCCAGTCTCTTTTCCTTTCACACATGAAGGCACATACACACACTCACCTGAAGCTCCTTGTCCGACTTTTTTAAGATGCAAAGATAAGACACGTGGCTCAGCCCCATGGTGCCACAGTGAATGGCAAACTGGATCAACGTGTCATCCACACACACACACACACACACACACACACACACACACACACACACTCACAATGAAGACACATGGTTTGTTTGGCTTATAGGTTCAAGCTAAAGCCCTGGATAAGTTCATATAGAGTTGACACAAACACGGGTGTACACACTGAACCCACTCAGTTGGACACACACTCTCTGCTCTTGAGCTCTGTGTTAATAACAAGCAGCAGGTTAATATGAGGGCAGCACTGGACTGAAGGGTCTGTAGCCCACTGATTAGTCCGACTAGTCCCAGTTATTAGACGTCTTGTCATCTGTTAGCAGGCCTGCTGTTCCCAGACTGCTACCAGCCTGACAGCTCTTAAGGTCAAGGTACCTTATACAAATCATCGTGGTGGGACACGTGGATAGAGGTGATTTACTCAAGAAAATACTATCATCTGTTTTAAAGGGAACAAACAGCTGTTAAAGGTCATGTCCAAAGATCTTTTACACGCACAGTATATGTTTGTCTAATGATCGTTTCTCATTTCTCACGTCACTGATCCTTTCGTGCACTACTTTGGTGCAAACCGAAATGCTCCCCAGAGGATGAATCCTCCAGTACCACAGCGATCCCTGGATTTTTCCTGTAGCATCACCAGGAGGCCTGCATTTGTGTTTTTAAGTGAAATGTCCTGCTATGAAATCCTGTGCACATATTCGCCTCAGGAAAAGATGCCCTCAGGAAAAATTGTAATAACCTTGGTGATCACTTTATTTTTTTTTGTTCAGTCAGCGCCAAAATCAGCTTTGGTTTTATGACATGAAAAACTAGGGGCATTTCCGTTAGCCTCAGGTGAACCTGTGTTTGGCACTAATTTTCAAATGTTGTATTAATATTTCTTTTTGTTACAATAAAGCTTTGTATTAGCTTAGTGAGGCAGAAAATCAGAACAAGTGGACAATTTGTCATTAAAAAAGCACCTTTGTTCATTTCAAACAAGAAAAATTGTGGGTTTTTACCTTCATCTATCAATATATTACAATTTACTTTTCACATTTCTACATCTCTAAGAGCCTGTCGCCCACACTGGGACATCCTTGTTTCCAGTGACCGCCCTGACAGCTTCACTGAGCAGCTGGTATGGCGGATTGTTAGACTGGCTTTTACCTTTCCAGTTCCATGTTGCACATGGATCTGCAGAATAATCCAACATAGCACATTTAATAAAGCAACAGTCAGTGTTTTAAACATATCCTAATATTTAGTGTCTTTAAAAGGAAATTCACTTAAACAAAAGGTAACTTCTTGCCAGATCAGCAAGCCAAATCCACAGAGATGGTAACCAGAGTCCAAGAAGCGCTGGGCTGGTGGCTAACATTCCTACTTGCTGTGACTTGTCCTGAGCTCCTCGTCTGTGGGGAGGGACGTGGAGGACAGGAGACAATTCAATAGAAAACACTGTAATCATGTCTTAAATGCATTCAGTCCATCAATCTGAGTAAGAACTAACCCTGTGTCTCCATCCACATAAATTCTTTTCCTTTTCTTTGCCCACATGTAATAAGATTGATAATCTTTGTTTAATTAAGGCAGAACCAAACAACCAGGTACGTTCTTTGTGTGTTGGCCCAACTTTGGCTGCGATTCTGTTTGACCAAGCAACAGTTTGTCGTGTCAACACATTACTCTCTGTGGGCCCATGAATAGAACAAGACTTGCTATTAAAATGCACCTCACTCAGTGGGAAAACACACAGTTCAACTCTGATTTGTTCGAACACAGACAACTAAATGAATTTAAACTGTCACTAAAAACTGGAACAGCATCGCCTGTTCCTTCTCGCTGGCAGACGTTTCTCCATGAGCTGATTCACTTGAGGTTCAAACGCTGAACTCTCATGTCTTTCTGTTAAATAGGCGCCTCAAGCAAACACCTCTAGCCATTTGTTTGTCTCTTTGTCTGCGTTTGTTACACTTTCCAATATCCTGTGTGTATGTATGGGCAGATTGGACGGATAGATAAATGGTCAAGGTTGGTCGCTGAGCTAATCAATGATTGTATGGATGCAAGGACAGATAAATAAGTGGACGAATAGGTGGATGAAAGGTAGTGATGGTCTCATCTGATAAGGCATGTTTCTGAAAGATAAAAGGATGGAAAACAAATAGAAAAAGGCGTCCTGCATGCCTGTCCACTTCCTGGAGAGTAAGTCAACCGGAATCCACCGTTAGTTTGAAATTTTGCTTCCCCTTCTCAAAGTCATACCTCAAATATCCCATAACTATTCCTTATAGTCTGTTATAATGTTTAAAATGATCAGACGTGACTGTCAAAGATCAGGAACGTCAGAGGAAACCTGCAGAGAGGTGTGACAGTCTAAAAGACCATCCAGCTGTGCTATGCTGACATCATCAAAGATGCATAAAAATGCCTGATAAAACAAAACAAAACAAAACAAAAAGTTCTACAGTCTTTACTGTCACTCACTGAAACACCAAAAGTCCTCAGAAGAAAGAAGTCTAGATAAAATATTTAAGACACTGGTGCAGTATAACACTGCCTCCTGCTGGTAGCTGCATGGTAGTACAGCAAAGAAAAGAAGAATAGTGGTGACGCGAGGGTTTTAAGAGGGAGGGACATCTTCACAAATGTGGTGTTGAGTTAATTTCAGACATTAAATATGTATATTTGTTTGGATTTTTTATTCACAAAATCTTCTAGCATCCTAGTACCACTGGACAACATTCCCCAGGTAAAGTTTGACAGGTTGGGTTTGAGTTTCAGTCCAGGGGACTGTTATTTAATAACCGTGTTAGTTATTAAATGTACAGACTCCAACAGACCGGAAGATAAAACCACAAAGAGAGATCAGATCAAATCAGTTATTTATTAAACACGTCGCTGTTTAATACATTAGAACATCAGTATGAGCTTTAGCTGCTTTGTCAGAAACAGATTGTGTGAGCTTATATATTTTCTTCAAACCTCTTCAAACATTCAAACTCTGAGAGCAGAGGAAGTAAATGCACAGCTGTACCTGCGGAAAATATCTGGGTCCTCCCTCAGTCCGGCCTCATGAGGCGAACACAGAGCAAAGAATGCCTTTAGTCACATGACTCATTAAAGCTGAAGTGGAAACATGACAGCACAGTGTAGAAGAAACACATTTAGTCAGAGCATTGCTTTTGAAACCAATGTTGATGTCTATAAAAACAATGACTGTCAATAGAACGGAAGCATGATCACACGGTACAGTACTATTACTATTACTCAGTAGTACTCAGAGTACTCACTCAGTAGTACTATACAAAGATCTGTGATATGAAACAGCGATTCGATGATGACCAACTGTGATTAGCAGTTAAATGAGGTCTTAAGGCTGAAGTACTTTCTGGTGTATTGTTGTGAACAGTAAACCTGTTTCAGTCAAATATGACCACACAGAACTTCAAGACACTTCTGGACAGTCTGACACGTACGTCTGCATATTTGTATTTCCCATAACTCTCCTCTGACCACAAACTTTACACATCGCCTTCAGACAAACAGGTAACACTTCCATCATCCTCATCAGAACCTGAACACTTTCCAAACAGTTACACGAGAAGAAATACTGAGTCGGCTAATTGAGGCTCGGTGGGTTTTTAATTAAAGTAAACCCTGACGTGTCAAAAACATGGCGTGACAACACAGGCGGACTGTTTTGACATCAGAAACAAAATGTCATAAATGTTTAGCCAACCCAACAACTTCACCGCTGTCTTTCGCATTCCTAGTTATTTTTCTCCTGGTGAGAGCAGGAAAGAAATCAGGTGGAAACAAAGGCTGCTGAGGGCCCGAAACAGATAACTCGCTTCTACAAGTCCACAGATTATAAGCTAAGGCTATGAAAGGACAGATTTACAGGGATCATGCATTTCACTGCTTACAGCATCGAAGCGCACTGGCGGGGAAAAAAAGCAATGGAACACCCACAGGATACTTCACTTCACACACACGGAGGCAGTTTACTGTGACCGAATACGGTGTGTGTTAATTACGCTGTTTGGCAAAATGGAAGTTTCCTGAATATATGTCGTAGAAAACCCTTAGTTTACTGCACTTAGTAACAATTGAGCATATACCTAAATAAACTTTATGTCCAATGAAGCAGGCAGTGATGTTCTGTCTAAAATACAGAGATAAACAGGTGCTTACTCAGAATTCAACCATGGATTACAGACACACACTGTATGAGGACTATGAGTATCACTTATCCCTTATTATTAATATTATATAGTTTCAAATAGGAACTTTTCATGTTTGTGTGTCTAAGCACATGATGGCACAGTCTACAAATATACAGTTAACTCTGATGCTGTTTAGGAGTCTCAGTTAGCTTTAGCTCATTCAAGGTGAGATCTTCTTCTTAGGGTCATCTAAAGAAAAAAAAACAGCACTTGCTGACACAATTACTGACATAGTTTCATCAAACCAATCAGATAGTCCCGGGTTAGTGTGAACAGGTTCTCTCCTGCCACTCCAGTGCACTGGAGATGAATTCATTTTAGTTTGTGGTTCTCACAGGACTGTTCTGAAGGGGCAGGAGCAGTTTCAATAAAAACGTTCTACCACATGTTAATTGTTCACAGCTCTGTGATCACCACAAAGGTTTCCCGTCTATCTGCACGGCTACAAAACTATTAGAAGTAAGTGAGCAGATGTGTTTTTGTGATTGACCCTTTCATATTAAAATGCTCTATATCTGAAAATGTGAAGTAAATATTTGCTGCTATTAAAAGAACAAATCACACACATAGGCTTCTTGTTGCAACTTTCAATCCATGTTCTTTAAAGCTGCAATATGACTATGACTATAACTTTTAAGAATCATGTTGGGAAAGAATGAGACTGACAATCAGTTCACCCAGTCCTCCCTCCCTGCTCCTCCCTCCCTGCTCCTCCCTCTCTGCTCAGCCCTTCAGGTTATAGTCTTATAAAATTACAATTAATGAAGACACTAGAAGACGCTTCTACTACAAAATAATACAAAGAAACTTTCTGTACCATCTCATTATTATTAGTTCCCTCACCACAACCTCATCTGCCTGAAAAAACCTTCATTGCACTGAGTTTAGACTTTACTGCACTGCATTTACTGCTTGCTGTGCTAATTACATGTGACTAACTATTACTGTAATTTACTAACACAGGCAATAAAAGAGCAGAGAATGTGGGGAGCAAGCGTGGGGGGGGGGTCTTTCTTATTAGTTTTAAATGAAGGATGTCAGATTGTCTAATCACAAGGTTTTTAACGTATATACGTTTTAACGCATATATATTCACTACTCTCGCTCTCTCTATATATGTATATATATACTGTATGTACATGTACATATTAAAAGTTAGATCTGTATTCTAAGTAAGAAAGCCTAAGTGCTTTTGTCAGATATCAAGTGTTTCATATTTGAAGTGCTTAGATACTGGTAGTCCTTCTACCCATTAAAAGTTTTTTTAAAACTATATATTAAATGTTATTTTTGTTGATTCTACACACACAGTCAGAGAGATTAACTTTTTCAGGCCATTTTTTTTCCACTTAAATGCTAACAAATAATGCACCTTGTGCCATCTTTTGTTTAAGTTATCAGTTGGTTATAGGTTATCTAAAACAAAACAACAAAAACCCCACTAGTCCAAGGTAATAAATCATTTCTCAAACAATTCTTCATAAATGATCCTGTGTGTTTTCAGTGCTTTAGCAGTTTTAGTTTGGACAATAACATAAAAAACATTTAGTTTAAAGCAGGGCTTCTTCACCTTGTTTGTGCATAAAGTCTTTTCTAACTTTCTACAGACGTTGTGCGTATTAATGTAATAACACAGGCAGTTTAGCACTGTACTGTACACTGTACACCTACACATCCCCAGCTTAATTTCCAGTAGGATTTCACATACACGTGTAGAAAATTGCCTTTTTTTCCTATTTTAACAACTAGGTTCCCGAATAAAGAAAGACAATTAAACACACTGGAACCAAAGATTTGAGACTTAGGTAGGTAGAGGTGCTCTACGTGTCCAGCAGAGGGCAGTGTTGAGCTGTCAGGCGCATCAGTCCATGGTTGGAAACAAACTGGGGCAGAGGTCACCGAGTGTGTCTGCAATAAATATTCTTCCTTATTGTTACTGATTCAGCTTTAACTAAACACCCATGTTCAGCAGCTGATTCACGATGGTGCTTAGGTTGAAAAATCAATCACAAACAGGGAAATACAGGTTCTTCTGCTCCAAAGTCTGCTGCATCTTCGTCAAGACTGAGGGTTTATGTGGGCACAACAAAGCAGTTGGATCACCATCTACAGAAGTGGTGGCTCCTGCACTTTCCCTCATTTGTGTGTTAAACTCTAAATTCATAGGAAAAAAAAAAACGACTTGCATGTTTTTGCATGCATCAAGTTGCTGACTTGTACATGATGTTTCTCATTCCTCCACCTTGTCCGAGTAATGTGGAACACACAGAGTGTGAGCTGCATTTCAAGTCGTCCACGTTTCTCTGGGGTTTGCACTACGCTTCTACTTTCTCCTGTCGCTCTTTTGAAAGTTATACCTCCTCCATCACTTCCATGACGATTGTCCTGGGCCCAGTCAGGATCAGGTTGCTGACGGTCCTGTAGTCGTGAGAGAGGACGTTCAGTCCGTTCACTGACACCACAAACTGACACACCTGGAAAAAGAGGGACAGAAAGAGGAGAGATACTATGTCTTTAATACTCACCGATTTAAGTAAGCTCAGAAAAGTCAACTGTTTCCTCCAGTCAGAGTTACAAGAAGGAGATTGCGCAACATGAAATGTATGTATTCATCAGTAATAAACATGCAGATCAGTGCTGCATATGATTATAGGGCTGTCATTGGGATCCACTGTACTATAATCAGTATAAGATGGCTAGTTACTAAGTAGCTGGTTCCCTCAGAGAACAACTTTCAATCTGATTTTATTGTCAAAGTCAAAATGAACATTTGGTGGAGTATTTTTTTATGTTTGAATCATTTTTTATGCTTGCACCTGATCACAGAGGCAGTTTAAGCTAATAGAGAAAGTGTCAGGATGACACAAAAGAAATTACAACATAGTCAAAGCTCCAACAGTAAACACTCACGGTGTTAACTGCAGCTAAACTGCACCAGGTACAACATGACAGCCGAGCTCCAATAGCTCCCCCGCCCTGCCTAGACCTCACGTCCCTTATCGTTACTTAACTACTGCTCCAACTCAACAGCCCACATAGAAATATGACCTGTTGTAAGAGCTGCCGTACAGCTGCTGATCTTGCAACATGATGTTGTTAGTGCTGCTCCTGCAGTTTGGTTTATTTGGAAGCTACTACAGAGGCAGGCGCACACACACACACACACACACACACACAGGCACCCAAAAGTTTTCCAAAATGCAAACATGTATAATGCATATCAGAAGCAACAAAAGCACATAATTATTGTGTTACTTTTTTGCATATAAAGTACCAAAGTGCAGATGTAGACTGCGAGTGACGACGGAAGATAAACATTTACAGATGTGTTTCACTGGTCCTCAGGAAATATTAGACGAACAGGAGATTTAAACCCTGCCTGTTCCTCAGGTAAATTTATGGCAAATATGAAACTGGAAAAACAATCAATACCATGCAGCCAAAGGTTTCAGGAAAAGAGAGCATGAATAGGTGCAAGGAATAAGTAGAAGGAGAGATTAAGAGTGATAGAGGAAAGGAAAAAGCCCAGACTGTTAATCCTGCACAGCATAGAGGAATTTCACTCAGAGTGTAATCACATCTAAACCTCTGCAGACTGCCGTATATCACAAAAGCGTGTCTCCTTCATGCACTTCTGGAAACACTCTCCTCTTCTCTGCTTAAGTTCTCTCTCTGTTCCACCGTCTTATTTTTTTACCTCCCCCCCCCCCCCTCCTTTTTTCTGATGCTTCCCTCCTTTCAGGCTGCGAGGTTGTTAGTCCTGGCTAGAGCCCAACTGGACTGAATGGCTCCTTGCACTCAGAGGGTTAAAAATTATTCTCTCACACAGAAAGGAAAGAGACAGGAACTGGCATAAGATGTAGAAAGAGAGAACAACACGTGCTAGCTGAATGTAATGTATAGAGGATTCAAAAAAAAGTTAGGTAGTGGAGGACGCAGGGTTTAAAGTTACCTTTAAGAAATGAAAAAAGCAATAACTGGCTGAATTTATGTTTGTGCTTCCTCAACATAATCCAATTCCAGTTTGATCTAAAAGGGTCAATTTCTCTAATCTCTAATTGCTCAATTTTAATTAAGATTAAGAGATGATTCTGTCCATGCTGTAGACATACTGCAACAAACCAAACATGCAGCACAGAACAGGATGTACAAATGCACAGAAAGTGTGAGACACACCCCCGCCGCTCTGCTTGCTGCCTTGTAAAAGTGCATTAGAAGTGGTTCTAAGAGTGATGTATTGGACAGTTACATAAGTGTTTGGATCCGTCCAGGACTCTGTGTGGTGGAAAAAATAAAAAAAAGGCACAGACAGGCAGAGACGAAGCACAGAGTGTGTGTGTGTGTGTGTTTGGCGAGAGGATTCATACTTTCTACTATGTGTTACTGCCTAAGTACACATCAACAAAACTCCTCAGGGGAGGTGGAAGCAGACTAAACTTGCGCAGGAAGCACAGTAACCTCTTTTCAAGTGAACCGGTGAAGCCGCCGCACACACACACACACACACACACACATCTCAGCACTATAGATGTCATCAACAATGACGATACTGTGTAAAAACCTGATATCTCTTAACCACATTTTCTGGTTTTGGCCTTGTGATTATAACATTTACCCATTAAAGAAATAAGACATAATAAGACATATAAGACATTTATAGAAAGACTGGTGCATGTGTGGCCTCATGTTACGTATGTAGGTCACGTGGACAGACCTAAACACACACACACCTCATGAGGGTGGACTCCTTTATGTTTCCATGGTAAAAAAAAAAAAAAAAAAAATGACAGTTAACATTGACCAAAGCAGAAGTGATATTATTTCCACTGACTGTTTCCTCTTTCAACGACAAGACTTTTAGCTGCTTTTAGTCTGGCTCCTTCCTCATCGTCCACACTCTCGTCACACTCCTCATCTTTTTTCTCCGACACTGCTCCGAGTCAACATCATTTCCTTTACTTAGTGAACTTAATGTAATTTTGAAGCGGAGGAGAAGCAGCATGGTCGAAAACACCGCACACGTATTTACATGTTTTTTAAAGAGCTTGTGTTTTGCGAGGTACTTAATAGGTGAGACTGGATTTTGTCCTCCAGCTCTGCGGCTGTTGCTTCTTTCATTCAGCCCCTCGTCTCTCATCTCTCCCCTCTCTCCATGTTGTGGTTAAAAGTTGCTTGGCTCTGCATTCCCAGGATTCTTTGCTGCCACTCTGCTTACATACCGTAAGGCCAGCTGTGGCAGCAAAGTCACTGTTACCTTGTTTTCCTCCTTCCTGACTTCTTTCCCACCACAACATGTTTTCTGCTTTTACAGACTGCTCTCTGTCCCAGTCATCCCCCTCCTCATGCAGGCTGAAGCTACAGGAAGTATCCCTACAGTCCTCTCTCCTCTATCTGCTTTTCAACAAATGGACATGCTGTTGCAGAGGACGTAACTACAAGCTAGAGAAGTATTTTCAGGTCTCCATAAATCTCTCCTCCTCACCTTCATGCCCGCAGCAGCTGCAGGGCCACCAGGATCCACAGCCTGGATGTGACAGGGCTTGCTGCCTCGCACCACAAAGCCCCAGCCCACAGCATCACCTACAATCTGCGAAACAATAAGAAAACATAACATGATACAATAATGCACATGCTGAGTGTTTTATCTGATCTAAAAGTTAGAATCTGACATAGATGTGTGGTTACGGCTAACAAGTGAACCTTAGTTCTTAGATTGTTTTCACCACAAACTCTTCTCAGAAGTCTAAAGTCTAATCTGTACATTAATGTTTTAATCACTGTATTCATTTTGTATTGTTTGTCCTGCCTCGTGTGATGCTTGTTTGTGGCTGTTATGCTCATCTGAGACAAAGCGCTAAATGAAACTGATGAGTGTGTCTGTGCACATGCCCTATCTGGCTGCAAATGCACGTGACCCCAAAAGGCCTGTGTCATGTACAATGTGAGTGTGCGTGTGAGAGAGAGAGAGAGAGAGAGACACACAGAGAGAGAGAGAAAGAGAGAGAAAGAGAGAGAGAGAGAGAGAGAGAGGGAATGTGAGACTGTGAATATGTGAGTATGCATGACAGCATCTGTGCTGAAGTACTCTTTGTTAGAAGAGTATGTGTGTGTGTGTGTGTGTGTGTGTGTGTCATACTGTGAATGTCTTCTTTATAAACGGTCCTCCCGGTGTCTGCAGCTCCTCTGGACTCACTTGTCTCTTCAGAACTTTTTGAGAGAAACACAAAATGTTACTTGCTCCCATCACAGTCAGACATAGCGACCTACACACAGTTACATACAGTACAGTTACAGGACAGCTGAAACACAAAGACTTCACACAGTTGGTATAAAAACGTGGACGTATGCATGTGTAGAAACTGCTAATATGTTGGTCACATGCTAATAGGGCCTGGAGGCCTGCTGCTTCCTGAAACAGTTTACAGTAGCTCCTCTCCCTTCCAACTTCTCTTGCTCACTTCAGTTGATTTAAATTCATCTTTTTAAATCCATGTGTTTAATTCAATTAATTTAAAATGGGAAGATGTAGAAATTAGGATTCACAAGAGATCATACAAAATATCGACAGTTATATATTCTGTTCATAATAAATCTTTTCAAGTAAAAAAAATAAATAAATCTCCTGTGTCATTACTTCCTTTTCGGTGGTTTGGTGCTTGAGTTATCACTGTCCCATATCTGTATGGTTTACAGATAGACAATGCATGCAACTATTGGTGCTATGAAACAGCAGATTAATGCAATGTTCGTGCAGATCTCAGTTCCTTTTTTTATTTTTGTAGTTTCAGTTTTACTAATTTATAAAGAGAGAATTATAATCTAGGACCAAGCAGATGCACTGCTTTAAAAGTCATGTGCATGCATATACACTTCACCAGCTCTTTAGTATGTCCTTTGCTAATCTTAAAGTCTATTAGTTCACACAGACAAACAACACCACAAGTGTGACGATGTATGTTGAATGAACCTTTCAGTTCTACAGTGACTTAAACTGCATTTGCTTCTTCACACAGACCCGAGAGCATTTTTATAAAGCTGGTGGTTTGTGTGCACTGTGTGGTACAGCGAGGTCTGTGTTGCACTTTATTCTAGTCTGAAAAAAAAAAAAAAAAAAAAAAAAACGAGAGAGAGCTGCTATCTTCCTAATCATGATCTGGGCATTTTTTATAATTTCTCTGCAGAAATCCCGATCTGATCGGGACATCTTATTTTTAATACCTCATCATCTGCCACTTCTATTTCATATCAGCGGGCAGCAGATATGAAATGAGTTTATGAGTTTAAGTATGAGTTGTTTTGTTTTTTTACCTGTGTGGTTTCATAATTAAATACCAGAAATGACATTACTTTGATAAAAGCTCCACTTGGAACGTTCTGTACAGTCTACCTGGAATGAAATTTCACATTATCTTTGATCTGTGTGTGTGATCTCTGATACACACAATTACTAAGGTTAATGTAAAACACAGGGGAAATACACCTTATGTGTGTGTGGGCGCCACTTCCTTTTCCTTTTCATTGTCTATGGTATGTGAGTGCTCATGTTGAGGGGGCTCCGCTGGTACAAAGACACACTTGTCAAAGACTCTTAGATTAGACACATCAAAGGAAACCTCACAGCAGTAAAGGCACAGTGTGGAACACACACACACACACACAGCTCCAGGGTGTTACTTCTTCATTCAAATTTCCATTCATAAGTTAAAGCAGCTGATCTCCAAATGATATGTAGGACTATCTCTTAGTATAAGCAAGTAGCACTGTCTTTGTGTGTGGTTAACATGAGCTAATTCAGTTTATTATTCTGTTAAGCATCTCTAATAAATGCTATCTAGTGTTCTAATGTTCTAAAATGTACCATACAAAGTCAAATTAGGAACTTAAATGAGGAAATTAACTAGGCTTCACTAGGCTATATTCAGGAGGCATTAATTAATCCGTATGTATCAACTACTTCACCTAAGAGACGCGTACGAGAAGGGCGTGAGGGAAGCCAATAACATCCAACAGTGGTGGAGACCTTAGACACAATTTATCACGGTGCCCTTTCATGCGTCTCCAGGAAAATAAACACCTCTTCACATGTCCACCAGGAAGGCCAAGTTAACAACACTATTTAATGAGGGAAGGGAAGGTTGGAAATGTTGTGACTAATACAACTCCTCACCTCCCAGTTTTACAGTCCACTTAACAAGACTATTCAGGTCAGGTGAGAAGTGAAACCACCCCAGAGGATAAATGTGAGGTCTCCTACAAACATTCCTCAGACTGAAGGAGCTACCTTTTACTTTCTTGTTAAGAGCTGCACAGTGACGCCCTTCACAAATTCAACTCAAAGCATGTGTGCCCACGTCATCGTACCAGACTTGGGGTTGCAAAGGACAGGTGGACTGCTGCTGAGTGTGGGGCTGCTGCTGTAATAACCGCTGCTGCCACAGCTGCTGCTCATGCTGCTCCGACGAACTCCGGTCACCACCTTTATCTCTTTAGTGGGACTCACTGAAACAGACAGCGACAAAGAGAGATGTACCGTACAATGAGAAAGCTGAAACACAGAGGGCTGGATTTTTATACTCTTTAACAACCTTATCCTGTTGACATCCAAGTATAATAGGGATTTTACATTTAGTCATTTGGGAGATGATTTTATCCAAAGCAACTTACAAGATACAAGGAAAAGGCCGGTCGAGCGTAAGGAGCTCTTGGCTAAGGACCCCTACTGGAAGGAGGCCAGTGATCTTACAACTACACTATCCAGCTGATTTTGACTGCAGTAGTAATAAAAACACAGTACATTGATATGAAAATCACCACAATTTGTGTTAAATACCATATTTGTTGAAATGTTTTCAAGTAATTTCAACATTTCACCCGTTGCTTTCTGTTTTTCTTGGGTGCTCACCAAGTTCAGTTAAGTCAAAGATCTTCCTCTGGGATCTCACTCTACCCAAATACAAGCACGTACTGCCACTTGTGTGCGACATGCACATTTCCCACAGGAACCATGAACTTGAATGCCCCAGTAGTACTAAAAATTAAACAAATGCTTCAGTGCCAAAAGCACAGTTTGTCCAAAGGCAAACAACTGGATTCTGTGTTGTGCATTTAGGAGCTGGAAAGAATCATGACCAGACACACTGCCATTGCCATAATAAAAGGAATGTTTGTGTGCTTTTCCTTTTTATTTTATATTCATCGAAGCTTGACTTCATCCGACTTAGCGTTTTGCTACATGTTCTTCTGCTTAGCAACTCAAATAGCTGTACTCTATTATCTTTGTATGCCAGATACAACCAAGGACACCACTTATCGTGTGTGTGCCAATAGAAGATAAGGAAAAGGGGTAAATTTGACACTAGGGTTTTGACTGGAAGATGGAATCCAAAAACTAAGAGAAATATTTGTACGATATAATAAGAACAAAGAGAGGAGAAGATTATATACACAACACATAAAAAGTTTTGAAAGTGTCAAAGAAAAGTAGCAAAGTCCCTTCCTGTGAAGAGGTGGAATTACATCATGTTTAATATCTTTTGCTTCTGAAATGATCCCAATAGACACTGTTGACAGATGAGATGTTTCTGTCAGGTTCATATCAACTCCTGTGCCTGTCTGGGTTATTACAGTACGATATGTAAAAAGGTTGAACATGATATTACACACAGGCACAGGAGTGTGTGGTACCGTTTCTACCTGAAAGGAAGCTGGTGTTGCCTCCATCTGAGTTCTGTTTGCGGAGACAGAAGGGGCTGTCGTGGCTCTCTGGGATGCAGCGGCCGCGCTCGTGAAGAAGTTCAATAAGCCGCCGCCGCCGCCGGAAATTCATCCTGAACTGGTAGAGGAGGGGCCCATCAACAAAGTGATGCTTGTTGGTGACTGGTGATAAAGAAAAACGGACATGGGAAGAATAAATAAAGGAAACAGTAGCAGATAAGAAAATCAAGAATTTCCAACATTTTCACTGGCTTCAGATCTAAAAACTAAATCTTTGGTCTGTTTATAAACCACAAGATTCATTCAAAGTGATGTTAAAGGTTCTGTCATTAACCCAGAGAAGAGAAGAATAATCACGCTGTGGTTAATGTGTTACATGGTGGTCATCTATTGTCCCACGCTCTCACACACGGCTCAGTAAATGTATAATTGTTTTTTTTCTACACAAAAACCTGCCAGGTTCATGTTACTCACCTGAAGTGCTCTCAGCTGCTGAACCTGGAAAACTCTAAACTCGAGTGAGCAGCACTAAACAAACAAACTCACTGAACAGAGCGTTGACCTCAGCCACCATAAAACCCGTTGAACCGAACAGTTACCACGGTTCAGCTTTGTTTTAAATAATAATCTTGTCAATGTCAGACTAAAATTTCTCTGTCCCTGTTTTATTGTTAAATATTTCCTGAATTCCAGGAAATTAATTTAAATAAATTATTGAAAGACAATAAAAACAGAATTTCTGAATACAGAAAGATAAAATGGTCTGACTGTTGACATATGAAGACATATATGTAAAACTAAAATCCTGTTCATCAACATCTTGTGCCAGAAACAGCCATAGTTTAAGATTTACAGGCTGCTGTTGGAAGAGTGATTCATATATATATATATATATATATATATATATATATATATATATATATATATATATACACACACACACACTGAAATATTTATTTATTATTATTATTTGACTGTGTGTAACATTTAAAGCTGTCTGTTTGCGTGGCGTTCGGAAGCATAGCATAGAAAAACATCTGCCATTATGTTGCACCAGCAAACACACTGACCCAACACAATGCAGACCCATCCAGACTGCTGTTTATAACACCAAACGTATGAATGCACGACCTCTTCGCTGCAGAACAGAGAGCAGGAATGTAGACTATCCACTTATCTCATTCTCTGCTCTCTGAATAACGTGTTTCTAACGATAGCTGAGGACCTGTAAACAGATTATCTACCAAACTTAATTATTTAAATTACTCTCCCTACTGTAACAAAAGGGCGTACAGCAATATGTTCAGTGCAAAGTCCTCATACAGTCTCCTCTATATAAAACTAGTGCGGTTTCCATAGGGATACAGTCTTTGTGAGGCCAGCAGGAAGCATCTGAAGCTCTGGGTTACTTTAACTGAGGGACAACACACAGAGTTACTTGTGTTGAAGATGGAAAATCATGTCCAGCAGTGGTATTCTCATGGGTAGTTCCAAATGCAAAGCCTTGTTCAATGCCTCAATTTGTATTTCTAGAAAATTGCTGTGTTCTTTGTGTATCGCTAGACTAAAATTTAAAGACAAATGAATATGTAACATGTGCAACTGCTAGCTATTATATGGTAAAACTGAATACTGTGTTTAAATAAAAGAGGAAAAGCTCCAGCCTTAGGGTTGTGTGACTTCTCCACAGTAATACATAGTCTAATTTAATCAGATACGGGTGCAAGTCACAGACGCCAGCGTCAAATCAGATTTTCATGTCTAATGGTGACCCAGCTGAATCAGGATCCAGGTCCATTGTTAATTTAAATACATACACGCAATCTATTGTATAGTTTTGAGTTGGAAATGTTTGGTGCAGTATTTTTTACTGAAAAGACCGCAACGAGTTTCTGGACTATCAGAGCTGACAACCACAGTATTGAAACAGCTGTACACATTTACACCACAGAGTAGTGGGTTTGATTACAATGAACACAAAGCAGAAGCTCTATTGCTCTTCTAAAATAAATGACAACAGCGCCTTGCTTTTCAGTTTCCCTTCATCAACCCCAATAAGCTATTCAAAAAAAATGTACTGATGCAGAAAACCATGTCAAGACACAGTTTTCAAATTACTCTGTTTGTTCACACTGGACCAATAATAATAACAGTAAAAATCTTTTTACATTTCTACATTTCAGGATTAACTGAAAGAAGGAAAAATCCTGAATTAACAGACGTGTTTTGTTCCTCCCATCTAATGTAGCAGCTGTTGTATGAATTTTTTTATCTACATAATTATACTAAAGTGCATTTACCCAGGTACTATAATTAAGGTAAATTACCATTAAGTAAAGGGTCTGAGTACCTCTTTCACCTGTACTAAGACTATAAGGTGACCCAATCACATAAAACCAGTGTGTATACTTAATCACAGATAACACGATAGTGCTTTTTCTGACCTGCTGCCAGAAGAACTGGCTGACCTCATGGAGCCCATGACATTCAGGTCACATTTTAGTCACGTTTATAATTCCGCAACACACTGTATCTCTACTCAGTATTGAATATAGCCTTGCACGTCAGGTCAGACCAGGGAACCCAGAGAATGAAGCCTTGAAAAATACACTGCCCGTCCCAAAAAAAGTCAAAGGCTAATATGTTGTTGGACCACCTTCAGATTTGATCTAAAGTAGCAGTGTATAATCCCAGTCTGTGTGAGATATGACGTGGGACCAAACTGAGCCAAAATTATTTTTAAGAGTGGACTTTTTAAGTTCCTAGTTTACCATTTTAGAAGGAGTCAACCTTTTATTTTTTTAAGACTTTTGCTGTGATGCTTGATACTAAAGACACAACATATCAGTAAGCAAGTTGCAGACAGTAAGAACAGCAGTCCCCCATCTTCCTCACCGTGTTGAATGATGCCATGTTCAAGGAGCCTCCGTGCCAGTTGCTCTGCCTCCTCCCTGGTTGCCATCTCCCCCTCCTGTAACAGCCAGTCGATGAACTCGGAGGCCACCAATGTCCGCTCAAATGTCCCGCCCTCCTCCTCCCTCGTCTGTAAGAGGCTGTTCTCTGTGTTCATCATCCTAAATAAAGTTTTTAGAAATCACCTTTATAATAATAATAACGTTTTAGAAAATGTGTGTGAATACAGCAACAGGAAATCAATTTAGCATGTCCAGTGCATTAGTTATTGTTGACTGCATCTAGACCACTTATTTTGCTGACATACATATTTTACACATTTATAACTGATAGTAAACTGATAGTCACACAGTAACATAACCCCCCATAGTACCATCAAATTATCTCAGAGACTGTTTTAGTGTTTAGCAAAATACAGTTATTGTGTGAAAAGTGGGAAAGAGGAAAAATCTTCCAAACCAGCAGCTCCACCCACTTGTCCACCCTGTAATCTGTAGAGTGGAAATGCACAAACTCTGCACTGTAACACTGCCAGGATTAGCATTTCAGCCACATAAGTGGAGGCACTGAGAGTGAATCAGAAACCTAAATTAAAAAACATTATTCCTAGAGTCTCATACACCAAACTACAGATCAGATAAGTACGACGACAGGGTAATTTTATCAAGACTTCACTGATAATAAATGGAAGTTGGGTTTTAAGGACTTGAAAAATGTGTTTTGCAATTTCACACTGCTTCTAGTAACTAGCAAGAACAAATATATCTCAAGTGAACTTGTGTTTCACAGTTTTATTCAATTATGTGTGTCTTTCTGAATAGTCAGTATCAACTGATTACATTAATTAACCAGATGACACGCTCAAACAAACAAAAACAGACACGTACACACATGCACCGAACAAAACTGCTGACACTTTCTCGCTCTCTCTGTACTGCTAAATTCTGTCACTTACTGTACACACGAAAACGGTCACCTGAAAACTCAAACCATGTAAAATCTGTTAAAAACTAATAAATAAACAGGCTTTCTGTGGTACATTTGTGAGACCATGTACTTGTAGAAATGAACTTCACTATCACCGCACTTTGAATGAAAAGTGTGATACAGACGGAAACATATCAGATTTATGAAAATGCTCAGAAGATTTAAGGAATGAAATGAAATTATGGACAATCAAATAAAAAGAATGAATGTTTGCAGCATCCTGCACAACTTTAACAAGCCTGAATTAGAGTAAATTAGTCCAAGCAGGACAGAAGAACCAGTGCTCTTTGCTACTCTGTCAATGAACGAATAATACACTAAAACTGTGTCAACTTAACCTCTGACTGGGTATTTCTCACAAGAAATAGGGAGTCAGTAAAGAGATAATTATGACTTCCTGGTCATTACAGCAGTAAAGGAACAGTTTGAGATTTTGGCAAATACTTTTATTCACCTTCTTGTCGAGACTTACATGAAGACCCTGATACCACTTAAGACATACGATGGCAAAGTAGTATAATATATGAAATAAACAACATATAGTGCATTAATATCTGAGCTTAAGTGGTGATACTAGGAGTATTTGTGTACCTTTGGACAGAGTATAGACAGCTAATTTCCTTTGCTTCTGCTCTGCTAACATATTAGATCGCTGGCTCCAGATTCATACTGCACAATCATCTGACCCCCAGCAACAAGTTAATTAAGTAAGATAAGTAAAAATGTTTCCCTAAATGTAAACAGTTGCTTTTAGGAAAAATAAGATAACTAGGCCTGTTGTTGTATAGGTCATCTCTATCCACTGTGTACCGTATAATTTTAACTTATAATGGCAGTGTATGGACAACACATCAGTATGTTTATTGTTTATACAGATCAGTGGAGACAAACTATTTCATAGGATGCATAAAATTAGTGGAAAGCCCTTAGTTTCCAGGAACAACAGCGAATGCTTTAATGATGCTAAATTAGGATCCTAATAAATGAAATTAAACTAAATGAAACCTAACTCAGGTGCAGCCTCCACTCTGCTAAAAGCCTTCAGTGTTTTTTTTGCCTGCACTGTGTTTCTCCTGTTAGATGTGGTTCATTAAACCATCTCTGGTGCCGGCCCACATGTTAAAAGAAGAATTATATTCACATTAAACCTGCTCCCAGAGTGTCCCCATAATCTTCAGATTTAAACTAGAAGTTGAGAAAAAAATAGAACCAAAGATGAGATGTATTTGAGAAAATGGCCGGGGATGAACACACAGTACTGTTTAAGTTATTCTGTCATTTAAAGTCAACACACTGCAGAACACAAGACTTAAATGCCAAATGTTGATGGATTAGGTGGTTTAGTAGCGTAGCTGCTATGGGCCGCATTGGCAGCCGACACCATGATACAAAATGCAAAAGAACTGCACATAATGTTCCATGAGGCCTGACTGTGTACACAATGCTAAACATGTAAAGTCAACAGACCTTGTAATGTTAGCTCAGAGGGACTGACTCCAATATCATACTTAAACTAAAGCAGTGTCATACAGAGCTTTAAATAATAGCATATTGAGTATTATGCATGACAAGACTGTACAGTATGCAAATTGATCATAATAACTTTAAGTGGCATTACAAGGCATGGCAAGCTGCCATGACCTGTATGTGCACTCAACATAGTTGTTCAGTCAGCATACCTAACTCGGCCTGAGTGGTGTCCACTCAGGTTGAGTGGACACATGGTTCTAGGATAACATGGCTTGTCCCTGATCTCAGAATTGGTTTTGCATTAAGGTGCCCTGCCGGTGACTCTTTAGGACCATGTAAATTAAAAAAAAAAAATCAGTTTAGGCATCATTTAGGAAACGAGAAAGTCAGAGGGAAGCTTTGAGGAAAGAAGGAATAATATATTAATGGGCTGTCTACGAAGCAGTAAGTGGATGTGTTTGTCAGATTAAAATTAAAACATGTATCAGTTATATAAACATCAAACTAACTTTCGGCAGACTGACTGGTTTGTATAGAAGAGGCTGCATTTTATAAAGGTTTTACTCTCAGTTTGATGCAGAACCTAAGTGATTAATCAGGTTAGAGTGATTTTCCTTAAACTCATTTAATGGAGTGACTTAGCTTGCACTTTAAGAGTCAGAATTAAATTGCCAACAATACAAATATATTATATTATATGTATTTGCTTCCTGAGAAAGAATTTGCACTGCTGGCAGTTTTTTTTAATAAGCTAAAATGCCCAAAAGTTCCCAATGTGCACAATGAGAGGGTTTTTCTAGCTGTGGATAACTGGCACTTGGTTTTGGTCTTGGCAGTAGCTGAAGTCTCTGTGGGGAAAAACAAAAATTAATACTGTACTTTATTCAGAACCCTTATTTAGAAAATGGTATTAATGGCCAACAACTTGGACTCATGATATGCAAACCCATTTTCAACTTTAACAGCCCTTTCATCTGCTTTATGGAAACTTCACAGCTAAATGACTACTTTTGTTGTTATGTAGGTTCTTTAATGATGTAATGCTTACATTACATACATACCTACATA